>NC_090729.1:110287959-110412959 GCF_036898095.1 Palaemon carinicauda
TGGTCAATGTGGTGTTTGTACTACCGTTTCTCAGTGACGCTATTTAATGATATTTCATTAACCTTTTTTTCCGTTGTGGTTGATAATTAACCGTCAACGTAAGTTGCTAAATGTTTTTTGTCTACGCTAGATTTAGTATATAGGAGAATTTTTCTGTAACAATGAGTACAATCAAAGGCAAATGAACTTGAAATGTCAGGGAGGGCCGTACTACGATAGCCTGCTCTTCATTTGTCAAAATATTACCTTTTTGTACGTAGTAAGTAATTGCTAATTGAAAACTATGCAAGAAAAAATTATAGATATCAAGCAGTGTGATTTTCTTCTATGTATTAAGCCGTTTGTATGAGATTATGGAACATTTTTCGTTGTCAACGCTATGGGATCTTATTATAAATTCATATTAGGCCTACCGTAGCATGCTCTTTTGAAGCCAGAACGTTTTTAATTTGTAATTTGAAAGTAAACAGACTATATATTTACTGTAATGCATATATAACGTCGAAAATATAGGCCTAAAGTAAGAATATAGTTTTGTTACGGGTGGGTCCACTTAAGCCTACCATGATCTTGTTGCAGCTTGGCCGGTAGCTAAAAGTAAATTATTATATTACGTAAATCGTAAAAATAACTACATATTATGGCATTTCAGACCAATATAAAGAACATTTTCCCCATAAAGAAAATCGATTTGACAAGTATTAAGAAAGATATCTGTCCCAATGAACTACATTCACCCCTAGATATATTTACAATTTGAAAATTGATGGTTTTCGAAATTTTATCGTCACAAAAATAGTTCTAAACTTCCCCAAATACACCAAAAAACATCTCTTATATAGTCCTTAAGTAAATTTTGTTACTTTTTCAATTTTACCTTCGGTCTTTTGGGTGTGTTCAGTGGGCGTAGCCCTCCTGGTAGATAAAGGCAAGACACGTTTGTTTAGTTGCGGAACCTTAAGTTAGGTTGTACCGTGTGTGTTTATTTCCCATGTGAAATATGATTAATCAGACATATCATCTTGTATTTCAGGAGCCTTTGTAATGGAAACTGGTTTTCCAGCAGTTATTATTATTATTATTATTTCTTGCTAAGCTACAACCCTAGTTGGAAAGCAGGTTGCTATAAGCCCAATTTTTTTCATCATTGTAATACAATACATAAAAAAATACACCAGGAGCACCTCATATTTTTTTGGAAGAATTATTCTTTAATTTTGCAATTTTACCATCTCGCTTAGGGTGACTACATGTTAGTGAGTATCTTAGTTTGCAGAGGCAATCTGAAGATATTGTTCACTTAGGCTACGGCAATCTCTATTATTACGGCAGTTTATTACCTGCTGAGAATCGCACCGATCCAAAGCTGCTAAAAGAGGGGTAACAAGTGGTTGCTAATTTGTGAAATGGAAGAATTTTAGATTGGTAAAAAAGGGTTGGGATATTCAAGGGCAGTTTACCATATCAAAAAGACATGTCCTAACTTAACCATTTTACCCCCAGGCGCTTTGGAAATTTCCAACCCTTAACCTCCAGGGGGTTATTTTTTTCCCAGCACATTTTGCAGTATATTTTTTTTAAATTGCTCTAACAGCCTTAATTTTTGTCAGAGAGAGGTCAGGTTGGTCTCATTCTCTTGGAAAATGCCTGAATTTTCTCAAAAAATTATCAAAAATATGAAAAAAAGAAATTTTATAGCATTTTTTTTGCAAGGACGTAACGGTACGTCCATGGGGGGTAAAGGGATGGGTTTTGTGAAACGTACCAGTACGTCCTTTTGGGGGTAAAAGGGTTAATGTTACCTGTGTTAATGTGCGATTACTGTCAGGCTAATGTCCTCTTCTAACGACCCAGTTACTTTTGCTAGGACTACAGTACAGTGATTACTAAGTACACCAGGCTTACTAGGTATATTTTCTGTCATATGGAAATTATTACATATAACTGTTTGTTCCATCAATTAACCTTCCAGTTTATTTATTTTCTCTGCTTTAGTTTTCCAAGAACTTAGATTATTTTCATCCCATTTTAGAGGTGCAGTTCATCCTTTGTTTCTGGTATGATCATGTACAATTCAGTTAAAGTTATTTGTGTTGTGTAAAGTACTGTGTGGTAACTATCGTAATGCAAGAGAAAATGTTATGATTAATCTTGCCTCTAAGTATCAGTTGGGAAGACAGGAGAGCTATATGGACTCTTGTTGCAAAGATTGATGTGTATGTCTTAAATAAGGTTTTCACCTTTTGTATACCATTCCTATTTTTAAGTATATTTAAAATTAATTTAAATCATGATTGTTCGTACATGTTTATAAACCTTTGTTCTATGGACGTGAGTCATGGTATGACAATGAAACAATCTCCAATAGATTTAGTAGATTGAGAACAAAGCCCCCAGAAGGATATTGAGTTAAATGGCAGGACAGGATTAGAAATGAGACTATAAGAGAGATTACTCAAGTGCCTTATATGGATGAGATCATGATGAGGGGTAGATGAAGATGGTTTGGGCATGCTCTTCGCACTCCCCAAGAGAGATTATTTCACCAAACGTTCAGCTGGGCTCCACAAGGCACTAGAAGAGTAGGAAGACCCAGGCCTACATGGCTGAGGACTATGAAGAAAGTAGGACATGATGAATGGAGAGGTATTGAATTAAAAGCTCAAGATAGAGACAACTGGCAAAATATAACCGAGGCCCTTTGCATCAATAGGCGTAGGAGGAGAGGATGATGATGATGATGATTTCTGCGTAGCTGAAACTTGACCATTAAAATTTATAACGAGGTGAAGGTAGTTACTGGTGTCGGGGAATTCCCCTCTTGAGTAGCCACTTTGATTTCAGCCACAGAAAAGTACACATGTGCACTCGGCTCTTATAAAAGCTTTCTTTTATTAATACTGTATTTCTTTTTTTTTTTTAGTGTATACTGTATATCTGTGATTGTGATAGGTTTATGTCTGGGAAGGTAGACTGCATTTTGTTTACCCATTTTGCAGGGGCCATGACTGTTTGCAGTCATCCCCCCTGTGAAGAGTCCAATGGTCGAAGTATGGGAGGAGGAGAAGGAAGAAGTTCAAGAGGGATTCTTTGGCTTCATGGTCTTTCCCAAAGCTAAAAATTTCCTTGGGATCTCTCTTGTCACCCTGTGGTGCTCAGACTTCTGCGCCTTTTTCTGCATCTCCTGCAGGGGAAAGACAGAAGGAAATATATGCCTACCCTTCCTCCAGTGAAAGTGAAGGGCCCTGCTCTTCTCCTTGTATTGAGCTGGCTGACAACCATTCCTCTAGGGACCAGGCCCTTTGCACATTATTATTATTATTATTATTATTATTATTATTATTATTATTATTATTATTATTATTATTGTTGTTATTATTACTAGCTAAGCTACAAGCTTAGCCAGAAGAGCATGATGTTATAAGCCTTAAAACTCCACTAGGGAAGAATAGCCTAGCGAGGAAAGGAAATATGGAAATAAATAAAGTATATGAGAATTAAAGAATAAAGAATATAAACTGTCTTAGCACAGTGTGGAAAGGGAATATGGAAATAAACTATATGAGAATTAACGAATAAAGAATGTAAAATATCTTTAGATCAGTAGCAACATTAGAATAGATCTGTATATAAATTATGAAGAGACTCATTCAGCCTTTTTCTATCTAAAAGCATTTGCTGTGAATTTAAACTAATGAAGTTACACCGATTCAACTGCTTGATCAGGAAGATCATTCCACAATCTGATCACAGCTGATATAAAACTTTTAGAATACTGTCATCAGGCATCAAATGTTCCTTCAATGGAAAAGTTCTTTTAGGCTGTAGCTACACCTAGATTCTCTAAACCTCTTGCAGAAGGAGCCCTTGACGTTAGAGTTGCTGTCCCATCTCGGCCCAAGGAAGATGCATTTGATCCGTAATCCTCGTCGTTTGTAGTGTCTTCATCCTCTGCTGCTGAGCCTTTGACTGCATCATGCTCCTTTTGAATTGAAAAAAGAGCAAATAAAATATTTTGAGAATTGTAACATTAAAACAAATATTTCTTATATAAACTATAAAAACTTAAACAAAAAAAGAGGAAGAGAAATTAGATAAATAGTGTGCCTGAGTGTACCCTTAAGCAAGAGAACTCTAACCCAAGACAGAGTAAAACCATGGTACAGAGGCTATGGCACTTCCGAAGACTAGAGAACAGTGGTTTGATTTTGGAGTGTCCTCCTAGAACAGCTACTGAGCATAGCTAGAGTCTCTTCTACCCATCCCAAGAGAAGAGTATCTTCTGAACAATTAGAGTGCAGTAGTTAACCCCTTGAGCGAAGAAGAATTGTTCGGTATTCTCAGTGTTGTCAGGTGTATGATGGCAGAGGAGAATCTGTAAAGAATAGGCCAGACTAATTGATGTATGTGTAGGCAAAGGGAAAGTGAACCATAACTAAAGTGAAGGATCCAATGTAGTTCTGTCTGGCCAGTCAAAAGACCCCATAACTCTCTAGAGATAGTATCATATCGAGTGGCTACTACTGTTAGAGAGTTATGGGGTCCCATGCGCAACATCTTCACATTTTTGTTCATCACAACATTTATGTTGTAAGTAGAAAGCAAGAGAAGTCTTATTCAGTAGGAAGGTTTTAGCACACGCCTTACCAGGAGGGAAGGTCTCCAGGGTCACAGTCCCCTGCTAAATCATTGTTCGTAGATGCGACAGTGGAGCATGCTCCACACTCCTAATATTCCAGCGTCAAAACTTCACTTTTCAATATTAATCTTACCCGATGATCATGTAGCTGTCAACTCCGTTGCCCGACAGAAATCTACGGTCGGGATACGCCAGCGATCGCTATCCAGGTGGGGGTGTACACAACAGCGCCATCTGTGAGTAGGTCCTCAAGTACTTCTTGTCAACAAGAACTCAATTTTTCCTCTGTCGTGCCGCCGGCAAGACCTACTTGGATACGCTGTTGATTCTGGAGTTGTTGTTCACGATTTGGTGATGTATTTGCTCTAGAGTTTAGCCTTCGCTATTCAGGAAGCTTTATCATTAGCTTAGCAAGCTTTTGGAATTAATTTGGATAATTGTTAACGAACTTTGCTAGATTTTGGAATTCCCCCTTGACTACTTCTAAATTCAAGATGTCTGACCAGTCTCAAGTCCCTAAATACAGGCAGTGTAGTGTTAGGACTTGTGCTAGGCGTCTTCCGAAGGCCTCTTTAGATCCTCACACCGTTTGTTTCAATTGTAGGGGTAAAACCTGTCAATTGGAAGATCGATGTGGGGAATGTGCTGGGCTTTCGGAATTCGATTTTAACGAATTCCTCAAAAATGCACGTAGGTTAGAGAAGGAGAGAATCAGGAGGAGTTCTTCTCGCTCTGTGGATTTTTCCTCTCCCCATGCCCCTCAACCTTTTCCTTCCCCTGTGGTGGTGACTCCCGAACCTGCTACTAGTGCTCAGCCATCCATGGCGGATATGTTGCGTGCCATTCAGGCTCTTGGTGACCGAGTGGAGTCATTGGCTAATGACCGTAATCAGCTCTTGGCAGATGTCAGAGAGCTGAAAGCGAAAAGTGCAGTGGGAAGTGTTAGTGCTAGTGATGTGAAAAGTGTCAGTGTCAGTGTTGCGCATGAGGGTACATCTGTGCGTGCCAGTCGTCCTCCCAGTCCGGGACCTCTTGCAAGCTCCCAAGCCCAGGGGAGAAGCAATGTCGAAGGACCAAAGGGTTCGGCAGGCCTTGATCGGCGCACGGATGTATCCTCAGTGGTTGCGGACGTATCTGTTCAAGATCGTCCCATCCACAAACAGACGAATGAGCCCTTACATTCCTCGTCTGTGGAAGAAGTTTCCAGGAGGAAACGATGGACCAAGGTCTCACGACCGCTCAAACGTAAGGTCCCTTCCGAGCGAGTCCAACGGCCCAGGTGTAGCCACTGGGTCAGTTCGGACTCGCTGCAGTCATCTGATGACTGCACACCTCCCAAGAGAGGTAGAGTGGTTCCACAACAGGCCTCTGCTCCGTCTGTTGTTGCTCCAACCACGGTAGACCCTAAGTGGTCCATGCTGCAGACTATGCAGTCTCAGCTTGCGGCATTCATGCAGGAGTATCATGCTGAGAAGGTTAACACTGCACCTGTTAACCTACAACCCGCCGAGGTTGTGTGCTCAGCAGATACTGCGGCTGCCTGCTCCCACACTCCACCTGTGAGAGCTCCACCACCGATGCGCAGTCCTCCCTGCCAGACGCGTGTTCTTGCTGCTGTAGAGCTGCCGGGTTCCAGCACTATGCAGCTTTCTCCGCAACCCATGCGGCATGCGCCGCATACCATACAGCATGCTCCGCAACCCACCGCAGCCCCACCCACGCACCAGCACTCTGCCTTTGTTGTTGCCAGCTCGCAGACAGACCAGCAGCGGCATGATGTTGGATCCGCAGCTACGCATGCACCCGTTCTGCCGGATTCAGCCGTTCAGCTTTCTGCTCTACCTTTGCCACTTCCTACTCAGCTTTCGGATGATGGAGTATCGGATGACGAAGCTGCACACTTGGATGAGCCACACTCTGACTTTGAAGGGCCCAAGTCTACGCCTCCCTCCTTAGACTTTCGTAAAGTCCTTGCCTTGTTCAGGGACTTGTATCCTGAGCAGTTTGTGTCTGCAACCCCTCGCTCTCCTCCCTCCGAGTTTGCTCTGGGCATGCAGTCTGCTGCGCCTGCTTTCACCAAGCTTGTTCTCGCACGATCTTCTAAGAGAGCTTTGAGGGTTATGGGAGAGTGGTTGCATTCCAAGAAGCAACTGGGAAAGACTGCATTCATCTTTCCGCCTACCAAGCTTGCTTCCAAGTCGAGCGTCTGGTATGCCACGGGAGAGGAACCCGGCTTGGGAGTTCCTGCCTCTGCCCAGGGCGACTTCTCAAGTCTGGTTGACTCTCCCCGCAGGTTGGCTATGAGACGATCGAAGATCTGCTGGTCCTTTTCCGATATGGATCATCTGTTGAAGGGAGTCTTTCGTGCCTTCGAGATCTTCAACTTCCTCGATTGGTGTTTGGGAGCCTTAAGCAGGAAGACTTCCCCTTCAGATAGGGACTCTGCCATGCTGATCATGTCCAGCATGGACAAAGCCATCCGGGATGGGTCTGGTGAACTTGCGGCTTCGTACGTGTCGGGAGTGCTCAAGAAGAGAGAACATCTTTGCTCCTTCTTATCGGCTGGTATCACTCCTTGCCAGAAGTCAGAGTTGTTGTTTGCTCCTCTCTCCAAGTGTCTGTTTCCGGAGGAGCTGATTAAGGGGATGGCTGCCTCTCTTATCCAGAAGGATACCCATGATCTGATGGCATCCTCTGCACGTAAGGCTAAAACCTTACCTTCCGTGCCTAGACCCTTCCGCCCTGCAGCAGTGGACACTCCTGCAACTCGGTTCATCCCGCCCTTTCGTGGCAGAACCTCCAGCAGAGGAGGTACCCGTGCCGACAGTCACCGTGGCAAATCCAAGAAGGGTTCCAAGTCCGCAAAAGGCAAGTTCTGACTTTCTTCCTCTCCAGACAGCAGTGGGAGCCAGACTCAAGACCTTCTGGCAAGCTTGGGAGAGCAGAGGTGCAGACGCTCAGTCTGTGAAGTGGCTAAGGGAGGGATACAGAATTCCGTTCTGCCGCAGTCCCCCTCTAGCTACATCTCCCATCAATCTCTCTCCCAACTACAAGGAGAAGGACAAGAGGCTAGCGTTGCAACAAGAGGTGTCGCTCTTGCTACAAAAGGAAGCGGTAGTCATAGTCCGGGACCATCAATCCCCGGGCTTCTACAACCGTCTCTTCCTGGTAGCGAAGAAGACAGGAGGTTGGAGACCGGTGCTGGACGTCAGTGCTCTCAATGCTTTTGTCACCAAGCAGACGTTCACGATGGAGACGACGAAGTCGGTCCTAGCAGCGGTCAGGCAGGAGGACTGGATGGTCTCGTTAGACCTGAAAGACGCGCACTTTCACGTCCCCATCCATCCAGACTCCCAACCTTTCCTAAGGTTCGTCTTTGGAAAGGTTGTGTACCAGTTCCAAGCCCTGTGCTTTGGCCTAAGCACGGCACCTCTTGTGTTTACCAGACTGATGAGGAATATTGCGAAATTCCTTCACTTGGCAGACATCAGAGCCTCCCTCTATTTAGACGACTGGCTTTTAAGAGCTCCAACAAGTCGTCGCTGTCTGGAGAATCTGAGATGGACTATGGATCTGACCAAGGAACTGGGCCTCCTGGTCAATATAGAGAAGTCCCAGCTCGTCCCATCCCAGACCATTGTCTATCTGGGTATGGAGATTCAGAGTCGAGCTTTTCGGGCTTTTCCGTCGGCCCCAAGGATCAATCAAGCCCTAGAATGCATCCAGAGCATGCTGAGAAGGAACCGATGTTCAGTCAGGCAGTGGATGAGTCTAACAGGGACACTTTCATCGCTGGCCCTGTTCATCGAGTTAGGGAGACTCCACCTCCGCCCCCTTCAGTATCATCTAGCTGCTCACTGGATAAAGGACATGACGCTAGAGACGGTCTCAGTTCCTGTTTCCGAAGAGATGAGGTCTACTCTAACGTGGTGGAAGAACAGCATTCTTCTCAAGGAAGGTCTACCATTGGCTGTTCAGACCCCCGACCACCGTCTCTTCTCGGACGCATCGGACACGGGCTGGGGTGCGACACTGGACGGACAGGAATGCTCGGGCACTTGGAATCAGGAGCAAAGGACACTTCACATCAATTGCAAGGAGTTGTTGGCGGTTCATCTGGCCTTGATAAACTTCAAGTCCCTCCAGCTAAACAAGGTGGTGGAGGTGAACTCCGACAACACCACAGCCTTGGCTTACATCTCCAAGCAGGGAGGGACTCATTCGAGGAAGTTGTTCGAGATCGCAAGGGACCTCCTCATTTGGTCAAAAGATCGAAAGCTTTCGCTGGTAACGAGGTTCATTCAGGGTGATATGAATGTCATGGCAGATCGCCTCAGCCGGAAGGGTCAGGTCATCCCCACAGAGTGGACCCTTCACAAGAATGTTTGCAGCAGACTATGGGCCCTGTGGGGTCAGCCAACCATAGATCTATTCGCTACCTCGATGACCAAGAGGCTCCCGATGTATTGTTCTCCGATTCCAGACCCAGCAGCAGTTCACGTGGATGCCTTTCTGCTGGATTGGTCCCATCTCGACCTGTATGCGTTACCGCCGTTCAAGATTGTCAACAGGGTACTTCAGAAGTTCGCCTCTCACAAAGGGACACGGCTGACGTTGGTTGCTCCCCTCTGGCCCGCGAGAGAATGGTTCACCGAGGTACTGCAATGGCTAGTCGACGTTCCCAGGACTCTTCCTCTAAGAGTGGACCTTCTGCGTCAACCTCACGTAAAGAAGGTACACCCAAACCTCCACGCTCTTCGTCTGACTGCCTTCAGACTATCGAAAGACTCTCAAGAGCTAGAGGCTTTTCGAAGGAGGCAGCCAGAGCGATTGCCAGAGCAAGGAGGACATCCACTCTCAGAGTCTATCAGTCTAAATGGGAAGTCTTCCGAAGCTGGTGCAAGGCCAATGCAGTTTCCCTCAACCAGTACCACTGTAACCCAGATTGCTGACTTCCTGTTACATCTAAGGAACGTAAGATCCCTATCAGCTCCTACGATCAAGGGTTACAGAAGTATGTTGGCAGCGGTATTCCGCCACAGAGGCTTGGATCTTTCCACCAACAAAGATCTACAGGACCTCCTTAGGTCTTTTGAGACCTCAAAGGAACGTCGGTTGTCCACTCCAGGCTGGAATCTAGACGTGGTTTTAAGGTTCCTAATGTCATCAAGATTTGAACCGCTCCAATCAGCCTCTTTTCAGGACCTCACATTAAAAACTCTTTTCCTCGTGTGCTTAGAAACAGCTAAAAGAGTGAGTGAGATCCACGCCTTCAGCAGGAACATAGGTTTTACATCTGAAACGGCTACATGTTCCTTGCAGCTCGATTTTTTGGCTAAAAACGAGCTTCCTTCCCGTCCTTGGCCTAAGTCGTTCGAGATCCCAAGCCTGTCCAACTTGGTGGGGAACGAACTAGAGAGAGTACTTTGCCCAGTTAGAGCTCTTAGGTACTATTTAAGAAGGTCAAAGCCATTACGAGGACAATCAGAAGCTTTATGGTGTGCTATCAAGAAGCCTTCTCTACCGATGTCTAAGAACGCAGTTTCTTACTACATCAGGCTTCTGATTAGAGAAGCACATTCTCATCTGAAGGAAGAAGACCTTGCTTTGCTGAAGGTAAGGACACATGAAGTGAGAGCTGTTGCTACTTCAGTGGCCTTCAAACAGAACCGTTCTCTGCAGTGTTATGGATGCAACCTATTGGAGAAGCAAGTCAGTGTTCGCATCATTCTATCTCAAAGATGTCCAGTCTCTTTACGAGAACTGCTACACCCTGGGACCATTCGAAGCAGCGAGTGCAGTAGTAGGTGAGGGCTCAGCCACTACATTCCCATAATCCCATAACCTTTTTAACCTTTCTCTTGAATACTTTTTATTGTTGTTCTTTTGGTTGTACGGTAGGCTAAGAAGCCTTCCGCATCCTGGTTGATTTGGCGGGTGGTCAAATTCTTTCTTGAGAAGCGCCTAGGTTAGAGGTTGTGATGAGGTCCTTTAGTATGGGTTGCAGCCCTTTATACTTCAGCACCTAGGAGTCGTTCAGCATCCTAAGAGGACCGCTAGGCTCAGTAAGGAAGACGTACTTAAAAAAGGCAGAGTAATAGTTCAAGTCGACTTCCTTACCATGTACTTATTTATTTTATGTTTGTTATTTTGAATAACTGATAAAATGAAATACGGGATACTTAGCTTCTTTGTTAACATGTATGCTGGTCTCCACCCACCACCCTGGGTGTGAATCAGCTACATGATCATCGGGTAAGATTAATATTGAAAAATGTTATTTTCATTAGTAAAATAAATTTTTGAATATACTTACCCGATGATCATGAATTAAAGAACCCGCCCTTCCTCCCCATAGAGAACCAGTGGACCGAGGAGAAAATTGAGTTCTTGTTGACAAGAAGTACTTGAGTACCTACTCACAGATGGCGCTGTTGTGTACACCCCCACCTGGATAGCGATCGCTGGCGTATCCCGACCGTAGATTTCTGTCGGGCAACGGAGTTGACAGCTACATGATCATCGGGTAAGTATATTCAAAAATTTATTTTACTAATGAAAATAACATGTTCTAAGCTTTGATGTGATAAGTTTTCACGCGATTGATCCATGAGAGATCATTCTTTTGCGAGAACTCCACGTAGCTATGCTCATTGACAGATATTGTTGGTGGATTGTTCTTAAGTGGAGTACTCGATCAATTGTGAGGCTAGGAATTCAGAGAGGCATTCCTATCCTCTTTAATTCTGGTAGATCCAGAGAATGGAAACAACCTCTCCAATGTTGCAGCAATTAGATTCCCCATCCCTCCCTTCAACGGGCTTGCTCAGAAATCAAGGAGAAAAGGAAAGAATCCCGGTCAGATGACACTGCAATTCTTTATTATTATTTCTAGCTAAGTTAAAACTCTAGTTGGAGAAGCAGAATGCTACAAGCCCAAGGGCTTCATCCGTTCAAATAGCCCAAGGAGGAAAGTAAATAAAGGAAACAGATAGAATAGTGTACCTGAGTGTACCCTCAAGCAAGAGAACTAAAACCCAAGACAGTGGAAGACTTATCTGAATTATGAAAAATCTTGAGTAACATGCATGAAGAAGTGAATGATGGTGCCAGAGATTAATATCCAGATCAGGAATAAGAAATTTAATAGATTGAAAGTTTCTATCCAACAATAACCAGAAGAGGGTGGAAAGAAGATAACTACAAAACAAGAGAGAAATAGAAGCAAACAAAGAGATTGGTAGCGATTGCAAAGGGGGAATTCAGGAGAGAGTGGTATATGATGAGAACACTGGAAGGAAAAAAGATACTCTACAGAATTGCAGAAGTGAGAAGACGTGCAGGATCTAGGAGAGGTATGAATTATTAAAGGTGAAAATGGAACTATAATTGAAGAAGAAAAAGTCAAGAGAACATCGAAACATCTTTTTACAACTATTCAATACTGAGAATGAGTGTAGATGATTGGAAAATGTTTTTCCAGTTGAAGGACCAGTAGCAAACATCGGAGATGGTAAAGTAGGGAAATGCTATAAAGAAAAGAAAAAATACAGTAAATAAATCTGTCTGGAAATCAGAGGTAGCAATAGATATTATTTAAGGCATTAAAGAGTGGGTGCATATACTTCAGTATTGGAAAATATCTGGTATGTAGAGGAAATATTTACCAAGGGACTGGGAGGATAGTTGGACGATTAAGTGTATAAACAAGGCAACATGCTAAATTGTGGGAACTATAGAGGAATAAAGCCTTTTGACTATTAAGATTCTTGAATGAACAGTAGAAGGATGAGACAGTTGATATATACGCATAGAAGCAGTTAAGGGTTATGAAAAGAAAGCTATTTTTATAGTGAGACAAGTCCAAGAGAAACACCTACACGCTTACTTTCAGGTCCCGATTCATCTGCCATCCAGGAAATTTCTGCGATTAGTATTAGATTCTCTGTTCAGCCTCTCAACACCTCCTCAGGTTTTTATAGGGATCTTCGAACTGGTATTGGTTTGTTCCCATGGCTGTGCGATTCATCTACTGAGATACCTTGACGACTTGCTCGTCCTCACAGAATCACTGGAAGCCATTCTAGTCCACCGAGGCAGGCTTTTAGTTTTGTGGGGATCTGCGGATCCTGATGAATCTAGAGATGTATGTCCTGTCACCTACTCAAAGCCTCGTCTGTCTGGGGATGGAAATCGACTCATTTCAAAGGAAGGTGTTTCCTTTTGGAGGACGGGATTTTTTGCTTTCAACAGGCTGTGCTTCCCTTCCCTCATTGCACCCTCCATTCAGCTCTTCATTGGCAGAGACTCTTAGGACATCTGGCTTCCCTAGAGCCTGGTCCCCAGAGGAACACTTCACATGAGCAACTTGCAATGGTACCTGAAGTCATCTTGGTCCCAATATCGGGACGATCATCAGTCGCGGATCCATATGGGAGAGAACTCCATGGATGACCTCCGTTAGTGGCTAAGCTGAGTCGTGTGAACCTCAGAAGAGGTTGTCCTCTCGAGTCGTTTGCTCCAGACTTCAAGCTGTTCACAGACCATTGAACAAGGGATAGGGAGCTCGTCTGGAGCACCATTTGGCGTCAGGAACTTGGTCAGACATAGAAAGTCAGTTGCACATCAATATCTTAGACCTAAAAGTGACTTGATTACTAATACAACAGTTTTGTCCTCTTTCTCCAAGGTCACTGGTATTGATAAGTGACAATACCACTGTAATGTCCTACATCTGTAAATGGAGGGAACAATTTCTCTTTGCCTGTGTCAGTTTGCAGTGAGAATCTTGTAGTGAACATAGGCCAACTCAATCTCGCTTCCAGCCTGCTTCATCCGAGGCAGGGAACATTGTAGCAGATCAGTTGGGCAGAAAGTCTCAGATCATAAGTGACATATGGTCTTTGAGTCCTCAGATAGCGACACAAATGATAATTGTTCCGTAACCGAAATACAAACCACGCTATTTACATAGGGTTTACTTTCTAGCTGAAGTGACGAGCCATTAGATTTTAACGAGGGTTAGACTACCCCCGCGCTAGTTAGCACGGGGGTAGGGGAGGGGTAGCTAGCTACCCCTCCCCCCTCCATACACCGGTGAGCTGCCTCACTTCACTTTTGGCTCGGACGATGTACAGACGTTTCTGTCCCGTCCTCGCATATTGACAGCCTTAATTTGTTTGCTTTTTCTTCCAGTGTGTGTTTGTTTGAAGTTGGCCTCTACCTTTGCTTTCCACCATGCGGAAATGCCCTGGACTTCCCGATCGCCCCTGTGGAACTTTTATGTCGGCGATCGAGACAGACCCTCACACCCTTTGCCCGCAGTGTCGAGGTCAACGGTGTAGTAGTGATAATCTGTGTATGGAATGTCGGGAGTGGCCTACCTCCCAGTGGGAGAGGCTTGCGCGGTGGCGTAAGAAGAGTTCTAAGAGAGACCGTTCTTCCCCCCAGAGGAAGGAAGGCTCCAAGGACTCTTCTTCCGTTGCTCGAACCTCCCACTCGTTCGGTCTCTCGTGAGAGGCCGCCGAGTGGTAGCGTAGGCCCTTCTTTTGTTTCCCAAACTCGGTGTGTGGGAGAGGGCGTTGCCTCCCATAGCGAGGCAGCTCCCCCTCCTCCTCCGGGGGAGGATATTATTGATTTTGTAGATTACGACCAAACTGTGTCTAATGATGATCTTTTCCAGTTTTGGGCTTCCTTGGGGCTTAAGGGCTCGCCCTCCAAGGAAGCCCTGTTTGATCTGATCCAGTTGGGGGCAGCTGTCCAACAGTCGCCGGTAATACCAGAGGTAGATCCCCTGGCTATTGACGACGTCCGACGGGTCGGGTCAAACCCCTGCTGCTACTCTTGCTGTTGCTGCTGAAGGCCCAGGTTCCCCCTCCGAACATCCTTCGAGGGGGAAGCTGGGTCCAACGGTCTCTCCTGCGAGTGTTGCTCCCCCTCGGGGGAGTGCACTAACAGAGACTCCTCTTCGGAGGACCGACGATGCTGATACCCTGCCATGAGGTCGTCTTCGCCGTAAGGCTCGCCCTCCTCTTCGTCGCCGAGGCCTTCCTTCTCCTTATAAGGGAGTCATCCTCGTCGTCCCCTGTGAAGGACTCTTCTCGTCGGGAGCAGACCGTAGCAGTAACTCCTCTGGACCTCTCTGCTGATCGTTCGCGATCTCCTGTGCCTGCCAGATCTTCCTTGCCTACGCAAGCACCGGTCCCTTCGGGGTAGAAGGACCTCTCTCACAATGTGGGTGAGGCCCTTCCGCGCCAGGTTTCACCTGCTCGCCCTTCAGTAGCGCGCAAGCGCCACCGCTCTCCTGATCGCCAGCGCCCTCCTGCTCGTCAGCCCTCTCCTGCTCGCCAGCGCTCTCCTGCCGTAGAGTCTCCTGATTCTCCTCGCCAGCGCCCTCCTGATCGCCAGCGCTCTCCTGCCGTAGAGTCTCCTGATTCTCCTCGCCAGCGTCCTCCTGATCGCCAGCGCTCTCCTGTTCGCCAGCGCTCTCCTGTTCGCCAGCGCTCACCTGCTCGCCAGCGCTCTCCTGCTTGTCAGCGTCCTGCGCGCAAGCGCTCTACGGCAGATGAGTCGTCAGACTCTTCTCGCCAGCGCTCTCCTGATCGCCAGCGCTCTCCTGATCGCCAGCGCTCTCCTGATCGCCAGCGCTCTCCTGATCGCCAGCGCTCTCCTGATCGCCAGCGCTCTCCTGATCGCCAGCGCTCTCCTGATCGCCAGCGCTCTCCTGACCGCCAGCGCTCTCCTGACCGCCAGCGCTCTCCTGACCGCCAGCGCTCTCCTGATCGCCAGTGCTCTCCTGATCGCCAACGCGCCCCTGTTCGCCAGCGCTCTCCTGCTCGTCAGGGCTCTCCTGCTCGCCAGCTTTCACCTGCTCGCCAGCGCTCTCCTGCTCAGCGCTCGCCTACGCGCACTTCAGCCCCTGCTGCGCGTCCTGCGCGTCAACAGTCTCCTGAGCGCCGTCAACCTCCAGCGCATCAGCGCATTACGGCACGCCCAGTTCCTGATGTGCGCCCAGCGCGCCAACGTTCGCCCGTGTGCCCACGATCTTCGGATCTGGGCGCAGGCAAGGACATTGTTCCTTTGCCTCGTTAGCGTTCCCCTACCCGTCGACCACCGCCTACGCTCCAGTCTCCAGCGCGCACTAAAGTGCATGCGCGCCCACGAGCCAGCTACTGAGCCCGCCCACGAGACTTCACCTTCGAAATCTTCAGCCACGGCGCGCCATCCTATGCGCCAGTGATCTCCTACACGCCCGCGCGATCCTTCGCCTGCGCGCGAACGCTCACCAACGCGCCCACGCTTATGATCACCACAGGGCTCCGACTCGCCCACGCGCCAACTCACCTGGTTGGGTCGGTCGCCAACGTGTTCCATGTGTCATCGATCACCAACGCGCCGTCGCTTGCCAACGCGCCATCGTTCGCCAGCACGCCATCGCTCGCCAACGTGCTTGATCTCACCTAGGCTACATCGTTCGCCTACACGCCATCGTTCTCCTGATCGCCAGCGATCACCCTCGCCTGCGTGCCCACGCGCCAAGTCGCCAGCGTGCTCACACGCGCCTGCGCCCTCATCTCCGCGTGCCCACGCGCCTGCGCGCGACCCAGCACCCACGTGCGACTCCGCGATTCTGCCACCGCGCGAACGCCAGCGCGACCCAGCGATCCTACCATTGCGCGAGCACCAGCGCGATTCCCGCCGGGTTTCGCAGCGTGCCCAGCCTTGCGAGGCACCGGGGCCGCGTACGTCCAGATCGTCCTCGCGATCACCATCGCGGAAGCGCCGAGCACGCGCCCAGGAGCAGGAAGAGTCATCGGAGAGGTCCGGACAACATTCTTCTTCCCTTTCTTCTTTTCAGGCAGGCCCTGTAGTATCCACTCCGAAGGATCAACCGATCCCCTTCCCTCCAGCGGGGGTCGCTGACACTGCCTCAGTCAGCCGCCAGCCTTGGTTCGCTTCCCTGATGAAAGCGGTGGTGCAGGCTATGAAGCCAGCCCTCGCTGATCTGGGACTGAAACCAAAGGCTCCCTCGCCCCACTGAAGAGAAGGAGAGGAGTGGATTTCGCGGTGACTTCTCCCAGCTGGCTCCCAAGAATTCCGTCGGGAAGGCCCCTTCCCCCTCGTAGACGTTTTCTCCTTTTCCTGTGGACGAACCTTTCCCGTCCTCGGGAGAATCCAGCGAGGTGAGACACTCTCCCACGGCACCAATGGGAGGAACCCCACCTCAAGGAAGAGAAACTTCTCGCGTAGGAGGGAACTTCCAGACCACTTTGCTGGAGTCCTGTATCCCTCCCAGGAGGGAGCCGAAGGACTCCAAGACGTTACCCAAATCATCGTCGAGGTTTCGTCCAGAGCCAGCCCTTCCCCAGGAGAACGTCCGCGTGTCCCCCCATGAAGAGCCAATGGGGACAGGAGACTTAGCTGCCAGTCCACAAGGAGGAGAGCAGCGCGAATCGGAGCACGCCTTCTGGCAGGTCCTTGGACTAATGAGGCAACTCAATAGTTTCAAGGATCCCGAGACCGCCCCTCGCGAAGGCAAGGATACGGTCCTGGACCAGGTTTATGGCATTCAGAAGCCCCCCAAGACCAGTGCAGCCCTGCCTTGGTCCCAAGGGGTGAAGAGCGCCAGGGACAAGGTCAAGGGCCAGCTTTCAGAGCTTGCCTCCTCCAGCCGGTCTTCTGCCGGGAACAAGCTCCTCCTACCTCCTCGCGTGCAGCAGAGGAGGTACTTCGAGATCATGGAGGAGCTTTGTTTAGCTCTTCCCCTGCACCACTCCGTGGAAGAGCTCACCAGGGGTCTCTCTGTAGAGAAACTCAACGCCCGGCAGGTGACATTCACAGCGTCGGAGGTCCTGAGCCAGGAGAAGGTCGCGAAGTGTGCCATGCAGGCCACTTCATGGCTGGATGTCTGGCTAGGATCTCTGGGCATCCTATTGTGCTCTGAGGACTTGTCCAAGGAGTGCAATAGGAAGGCCCTGGAGACCTTCCTCCGCTCGGGAACGCGCTCTATCGAGTTTTTAGCCTACCAGGTCACTAACCTGTGGGCTAACTTGATTCTCAAGCGCCGTGACACGGTGACCGAGAGGTTCCACCCGAAGGTCCCCGCTATGGATGTCAGCAAGCTCAGACACTCCTTCATCCTTGGAGGAAGCCTGTTTGAGCCCAAGGACGTAGAACGGACAGCTGAGAAGTGGAGGAAGACGAGTCAAGATTTGCTCCTCCAGAAGGCTCTTACATCTCGGCCCTACAAGCCTCCAGCTCCTCAACAACAACAACAGCCTCGCAGGGCACCGAAGCAGGCTCAGGCAGCTAAGATCAAGGTGTCTAAACCGCAGCCCTTTCCTGTCAAAGACAAGAAGGGCGCAAAGTCCTCCAGGGGAGGCAAAAATCCTAGAAGGAGCGGCCGAGGCCACAAGCGCTAGGATTGGCAAACCCCCTGCGTGTCCACCTGTGGGGGGATGCCTACGAAGTTGCGTGCTCAGGTGGCAGCAACTCGGGGCCGATTCCTGGACGACCTCTGTGGTCGGACAAGGATATCGCGTCCTGTTCATTTCATCTCAACCTCCCCTAACAGCGAATCCAGTGTCGTTGAGCTCCTATGCCACGGGATCGGCAAAGGGGCTAGCCCTTCGGGCAGAAGTCGAGACCATGCTCAAGAAGGATGCTCTCCAGGAGGTCGTGGATGGCTCCCCAGGCTTCTTCAGTTGACTCTTTCTTGTAAAGAAGGCGTCTGGAGGCTGGAGACCAGTCGTCGACCTCTCAGCCCTGAACAAGTTTGTCAAACAAACTTCGTTCAGCATGGAGACAGTAGACACGGTCAGACTTGCAGTGAGCCCGCAAGACTTCATGTGCACACTGGATCTGAAGGACGCGTACTTCCAGATCCCAATCCATCCGTCTTCCAGGAAGTACCTACGTTTCAGCCTAGACAACAAGATCTACCAGTTCAAGGTGCTGTGTTTCAGTCTCTCCACAGCACCTCAGGTGTTCACCAAAGTGTTCACACTGATATCTTCGTGGGCGCACAGGAACGGCATCCGTCTCCTTCGTTATCTGGACGACTGGCTGATCCTGGCAGACTCGGAGTCGACCCTTCTTCGACACTGAGACAGGCTTCTGGGAATTTGCCAAGATCTAGGGATCATGGTAAATCTCGAGAAGTCCTCTCTGCTCCCAACACAACGACTGGTATATCTAGGCATGATATTAGACACCGATCTCCACAGAGCCTTTCCATCAGATGACAGGATAGCAAGGCTGAGGAGGGTTGCAAAGCCTTGCCTCAGTCGAGAAGATCTTCCAGCCCAATCGTGTTTACGTCTTTTAGGTCACTTAGCCTCCTTGGCGCGTCTAGTTCCCAACGGCCGCCTCAGGATGAGATCCCTGCAGTGGCGGCTCAAGTCCCGATGGGATCAAGGCATCGATTCCCCGGACTTCCTGGTCTCGATAGGACCTGCGGAACGGACGGACCTGCAGTGGTGGCTGACCGACGACAACCTTCGAAAGGGAGTGGATCTTCTCGTCCTTCCCCCGGATTTGATGCTGTTTTTGGACGCGTCAAAAGAAGGGTGGGGGGCCCACGTTCTGAACCAGAGGGCCTCAGGCCTATGGTCAGAATCAGAAAAGTACCTCCACATCAACCTGCTAGAGCTGAAGGCCGTTTCCCTGACCCTTCAACAGTTCCAACAGACCCTGGCGGGCCACTTTGTGGTGGTGATGAGCGACAACAGCACAGTAATGGCTTATATCAACAAGCAGGGAGGTACCTTTTCACAACAGCTATCCCATCTTGCAGTAGAGATACCATGGACCGAAGTCCACTCGATACATCTATCAGCTTGCTTCATTCCTGGGAAGAGGAATGTGCTCGCCGACAATCTGAGCAGAGCTTCGCAGGTAGTGAGTACCGAGTGGTCTTTGGATCCTCAGGTAGCCAACAAAGTCCTGACTTTGTGGGGTTCCCCGACAGTGGACTTGTTCGCGACAGCCTTGAATTTCAAGCTGCCGCTGTACTGCTCCCCAGTCCCGGACCCCAAGGCACTCTGGCAAGACGCCTTCCAACAACGGTGGGACAACATCGACGTCTACGCCTTCCCACCGTTCTGTCTGATGAGAAGGGTGCTCAACAGGACCAGACTATCGGTCAACCTGTCGATGACCTTAATAGCTCCGCTATGGCATCATGCAGAGTGGTTTCCGGACTTTCTGCAGCTCCTGACGCAATCCCCGAGAGAGCTTCCCCCACGACACGAGCTACTCAGACAACCACATTGCAACTTCTTCCACAAAGCCGTAGCATCGCTTCGGCTTCATGCCTGGAGACTATCCAGCGTCTCCTCACTGAGAGAGGCTTTTCGCAACAAGTTGCTGAAAGGATGTCTCGACACCTGCGAAAGTCATCCGCAGGGATCTACCAGGCGAAGTGGAGAGTCTTCTGTGGTTGGTGTCGTGAGAGGGGTATCTCTCCCCTCGATGCCTCTATTCCAGCAATAGCGGAGTTCCTCGTTTATGTGCGGGAGGAAATGCGCCTTTCGGTCTCGGCGGTGAAAGGCTATCGCTCAGCCTTAAGCCTTGCCTTCAGGCTGAAAGGAATAGACATTTCTTCCTCGCTGGAACTTCCCATACTCATACGAAGCTACGAGCTTACCTGCCCTCAGTCGGAAGTGAGACCGCCTCCATGGAATGTGGTTCGGGTCCTTAGGGCTCTGAAGAGACCTCCGTTCGAACCATTACGCTAGGCCTCTGACCAACACCTGACTTGGAAGACGGTATTCCTGCTCGCTCTGGCTTCGGCCAAGCGAGTCAATGAACTTCATGGTCTCTCATACGACATCGCCCATTCAAGGGGATTGGGGGAGGTAACGTTCAAGTTCGTCCCTGAGTTTGTTGCCAAGACTCGGAACCCTGGAGTTCCGGACCCACGGTTCGACTCCTTCAGGGTTGTGAGTCTCCGCTCCGTAACAGATGACCCAGATCACCTGCTACTCTGCCCAGTAAGAAGTCTGAGACGTTATCTGAAGAGAACAGCTGCAGTCCGTCCCCGCATGCAAGCCCTGTTTGTGAGCACGGGTAGGACGAAGAGGAGGGTCACCAAGAACACCATCTCAGCCTGGATTCGACGGACCATCCATCATGCCTTGAATCCAGACCCTCCTCCGTCACGTCGCCCTAAGGCACATGATGTCAGGGGCATCGCCACGTCCCTTGTCTTCAAGAGAAACTTCTCTGTGACGCAGGTTCTACAAGCTGGAGTCTGGAAGCGTCAGACGACCTTCACAGCCCACTACCTGCAGGACGTGACCCACAGGAGCCTCGATACTTTTGGTATCGGCCCTGTGGTGGCTGCACAACAGCTGGTCTAACCTCAGGCTCCTTAATGGACAGGTAGCAGAAGGTTGAGGGCACTGTTACCCGGTTTTAGTCTGCGTGAATGAAAGAGTATGTCTGGCCCTTACTTCTTTCTTCATCCTCCCCTCTCTTGGGGAATGCAGCATCCTGGGTCTCTGCATAGCTGACCTCAAACCTCTGCAGGTAAACCATGCTTCCTTGTGTTCCTAGTATTAAGTACAATACTGTCGCGTCCCCCATACCCTGACGAGGTGGTATGGGGACGTCCTAGCCTAGAATTCCATATAAAGGACTTCAGGTCAACTTCCTAGGACGAGTCACACTTCATCTCTCCACACACAACTTATGTAGGCCGCTCGTTTCTTGCGTAGCAATAAACTTGTGAGGTGCAGGGACTCCTTTTTTTTTTTTTTTTTTTTTTTTTTTTTTTTTTTTTTTTTTTTTTTTTTTTCGAAGTGCTGCGCACTCGGATTCTGAGTCCCCGGGTAAGCCAAAGCCAGTAAGGCTGGGGACTTTCCACCCTTCCTAAGGGTAAGTCACCCTTTGTAAATAGCGTGGTTTGTATTTCGGTTACGGAACAAATGACAAATTCAAAGATAATTTGTATTTTTCCTAACCATACAAACCTTAGCTATTTACACATATTTGCCTGCCAGCCCTGTCCCCCAGGACAAGTCCTACCTCTAAGTGAAGTGAGGCAGCTCACCAGTGTGTGGAGGGGGGAGGGGTAGCTAGCCCTCCCCTACCCCCGTGCTAACTAGCGCGGTGGTAGTTTAACCCTCGTTAAAATCTAATGGCTCGTCACTTCAGCTACGCAGAAAGTAAACCCTATGTAAATAGCTAAGGTTTGTATGGTAAGGAAAAATACAAATTATCTTCGAATTTGTCATCTTTGTGTGGGTTCCCCGACCGTAGACCTGTTGACAACTTCTCTGAACGCAATGCTCCCAGTTTACTGCTCGTTGGTGTCAGATCCTGCAGCAGCTTTTGAGGACACTTTCCGGCACCCCTGGTTTTCAATCCTAGGTTCAGTTCCTTCCAGATTTTGAGTCTTTGGGAGGTAACTAATGATCCTGAGCAACTGTTTTTGTGTCCTGAAGAACAGTAGCATGAGCCTCCATTTTAAGCTTTGTAAGACAAACTGGTTCAAGTGGGACAAGTCTATGATGGGCCTCCAACCTCCGGTCAGCTTCACTACTAAGAAGAGATTGCTGAGGAAGCCTGGAAGTCATCTAAGAGAACTACAGCTCCTTCGGCCAACATCTTGGCCACTTCCTCTTGTGAGATTAGGTCCTTTGCAGATCCTTTCAAGTAAAACGGTCGGACTGTTAGAGTCTGAGTCAAAGGGTGGACAGTGTATGAATGGGACACGGTACCCCGAACGCAGAACTTTCATGGTCCATGAGTGGGCCCCGAAGAACTGCCACCTGCGCCAATGGCTTTGTAGGCATCACCATGCCAGTGGTAAACTGGGCAATTTGCCCTCCATATGGCCATGACTCCTTCAGCTGGAGGAGTGTCCTCTATGGTGAAAGGTGGGATAAGGATCTTGTCTCCAAAGCTGTTGGAAGTCCGTAGGTGAAAGAAAGTGCTTTTGCTGATTAGCCTGTTTAAAGGGTGAATTCTCTTGTGGTTGTTGAGAAGTGGGCATCCTTAGTGCTGCAGCTCTCCTTAGGGAAATATGATCTCTTTTCTCAGTAGCGGCGGCCATGTCTGAACTAGGAAAAAGAGAGGGGGAGTCCATCAGGTTGAAATTCCTCTCAGAGAGTAGCTTAGGAGACAACTGTTAAGTGGATCGTGCTAAGACTGCTTCGCATCTTTTAAGGATGTAGTTGCGCCAAAGGGAAGCTGTCTGATGAAGCATGAACTCCAGTTTTTTGGCTCCAGATTTCGGCAGATCTTCAGACTGCTTCAGAATGTCTTATTTACGCAAGTCATCCATGACTGCGAGGCGAGTCACTGCTCCTCACCAGTGATCCAGCTAGGAACAGGCCTGAACAGTGGTCATAGCTGCCACCTCTATGTTTTGCATCTCGGGTCCAGAGAAGATGGGTGGGAGATTAGTTAGTTTATCTCTTGGGACCAGGTTGGCAACATTAGTGTCGATAGGGAATGGGCTCGGTTGAATGCCTGATTGGATATAAAATTTTCTCTGGTGCGAAAGTGCCAAGGGAGGCAACTTTAAGGATCTGCTCGCTTTGAGTGAGTTCTCCGAAGCTGAGATTTACATATTAAATAAGTCCAGTGTGTCACGAGTTTGATTCGAGAGCTCCACATCAAAGCTAGGTACTGTATAGTACTTGGAGATTTGGACAATAACAAATGCCTATTGGTAATTTGCACGCGATGCAGCTCATCTAGGCCATCCAAGTGACGGATTATGCTCCTGATCCTGATAAATTTGGTTCCATGTTGGGGCTCACCAGAACTTAACCTTTCCTCGAACGTCTTTCCGCTCCGTAAATGATGTTCTGCGAGTGGTGAGAAGAGGAGATGTTGAAAGAATTTGAGGAGTCATGGTCACTCCAAGCATACTTAACTGTAAGTGTTTCTACATCTATAGTCAATTTCTTTTAGCGATGCAGATTTGCACCAACTCGCAGTGGTGCCTTTTTAGCTCGGAAAAGTTTCCTGATCGCCGATTGGTTGGATGAGATAATTCTAACCAATCAGCGATCAGGAAACTTTTCCAAGCTAAAAGGGCACCGCTGCCAGTCGGTGCAAATCTGCCTCGATAAAAGAAATGGACTATAGTAGTCGGTAAGGGAGTAACACGGAGGCCTTTCCCAGAACTTGACCTGTGCGGCGATATGATCTTTCTGAGGAAGGCCATATATGGTGCCTCCTACGATGACTGTCTACAACGATTAGTCACTGGAACATCATTTGCTGCTGATGGGGCGACTATCCAAGGAAAAAAGGGGGTAAAGGCTCTGGCACCCTTTTCCTATCCTGAACCTGAAAAGTAGACATACTTTAAATCAATAGTTTTTGTTGTTCTGAAGAACCTGTAAAATCTGAAGTATTATGAAAAATAAGCAAATTATAGAATGAGGTAGTTGAGGTTACGGGTCGAGGCTACCAGATAGTAAGCCGAAGCTGATGAAGGAACAAAACCACTAGGGAGTCCCACTTGTTTATGAACTAGGTCAGTGATAGTGCAATCAGAACATGCATTATTGTGTGATATGGTATGATAGCCATTATGCGGAGGAATACAGAAGTATCATGCGTTGAAATGGCTGTTTTCAGTGATGTCAGCATGCGTAGTAATAGTGACATGTATAGGTTTGTTAACCTGAGTATGAGGTCGGGCTGTGGGATGTATAACTAACACTCTTTGAGTTAAAGAATGCGTAGTTGTTACCATAGGCTTACGAGCATTTTGCTTGGAAGGGGAAGAAACAACAGTTCTTGAACAACTCTGTTTAGCCAAAGTTGTGGTTGTGGGCTGATGCAGTCCGACCAACGTCAACATAAGAAGATTAGGGAGTTCTGGAACAAGTCCTGAGAACTCGTAAGAAGAGGGCGGGGCTGAGGACCCCTAGGGGTACTAAGCAAGCCTGCCTTTGAACAGTTGAAGGAAATGGATACTCCAACAGGACTGCCTCTATAGGGGGGGAGATGGCAGTCTTGAATCTAGGGTGTGCCATACGTGTATGGGAATGAAGGGAGACTTTCGACGCTTGAACAGGAGGTACTTCAAAGAGCAAAAAGTCATCTTGCAGAAAATGCCGTAAAGGGCTCCCCACTCAGTACACCAGTGGGAGGTGAGGAAGATCTATGCATATCAGAATAATTGTGAACCAAGGATTCTGGGAATGGATCGGGCTCAGAGAGTGCAGTGGCTGTAGCCAAGGGATCCATCTCTAGCAGCAACTCGTGATATCTTTGTACATGGTTAAGTGATAATATATTCACAAAATTAGAATCATCAATAGTTAATTCATGGTCATAGTCCTCCGTAACTAGAGCTTCACAGGGCTCAAGAAACGAAGGAACAGGATGAGGGATATCAGTCGCCTCCGACAGAAAAGAGCCTACGCTTTTTACTGTAACCAGAAGAAGATGAGGAAGGGGAACGATCCCTCTTAGCTTGTTTCGTGCAATAGGAACGATATGTCTCCCATCGAGAGGACAGCCACTCCCTACAATACTCGCATGGAGATTCCATAGAACATTGTTTGCCACGGCATGAAGGGCAAAGAGAATGTAGGTCAACTTCGACCCAACTCATGAAAGTACTATAATGGAGATCATCACAGCCTGGCATGTCCTCATGATATAGAAAAAGCACAAAGCACTATAAGAGTAATCCGGTGTGGATAGGTGAAGTCGTAATCGTCGAGTGGAGAGGGAAGACCTCTTAATGGGATGGCCACCAGGAAAGAAGGGGAGCTTGTATCAGAGCAGCATGTAATGCTGCCCAGCAGTGGAGTTGCCAGGTAACCCACTACGGATAAAACTGGACCATGTCTTTTGGTTTTTGTCTGGTCGGAGAAAATGACACACGGATTAACCATTTAAATGACTCGGTAGTTGTATCCAATTAGGAATAAGTAGGTTATCATAGAGTAAGTGAGCATGTGTATACAATGGTGACAAATCTTGTATGCAGCTACTGAGGGGGTTTCCTCTGCCTCGTATTGAAGTGGTTAAGTCTGAACTTTAGAAGTTCCAATTCAAGTTTGTTCTTACACAAATAGAAACTCTTGTCCTTTAATAGGAGTATGCTGTCAGTGAAGGTGGATACAGCTGTTAAAACTTTTAACGAGGTGGTGATAGTTACGTATGAGTGGTAGACCACCCACAGGGACACTTGAGCTGTTGTTTTTTTCAGTTGCTGAATAGTACTGGCCTACAGTACGTCCAGCTTCATCAACTGGCTATTTTAATCTTTTTCTTTATTGTCTAAGATTATTGTGTTGGCAGATAGTTATTGGCAAGGATATTTAGAGGGAAAGACGCATTTGCAGTAGTTTCCCGTTGGTGTGTGACAGTTTTCTGTGCAAACCTGCCGATATCCACATTCTTTGTCTTGTTAGACAGCATTTCTGTTTGGTGTTTATTCTTATGGATTTTGGCAATCTTTAGACATAGATGTGCACTTTCGGAGGAAGAAGGTTTTAATGCTGCCGAGTATGAAGCAAAAGGATGCCACCTTTCTTCTTTCCTTCATTGTCTTCTCATTCCTGAAAAGGTGCTAAGGACGTATCACGTGTTTTATTCATTGAGTTCCTATGACTTCTTCCCCAATGGAGTATTGTCATGAGGTTGAAGAACCTTTAGAAGGAGAACTTCAAGTTCTTCCTCCACTTCAGTCCCCCCTCCATCTTTTCACACACTGCTGATCAGGATAGATTTCCCTTCGTGAACAACATACAGTACTCCAAACACAAAAAAAAAAAATTGATCGATAGGAGTTGCATACCTGTGACTTCTCATGAAAGAGACAGTTACCTGAGGCGACCCCTTGACTTTCATGCCTAAGATGAAAACTCAGCGTAGAGGACGAGAAAGATTTGCTGCCTCACTTTCGTCTCGTCACACACTGCCACTAGTGATAAAAGGGCACTGCACTGCCCTCCTATCCCTTTTACTATATGAACAAAGAAATTTGTTCCGTAACTGAAATACAAACCACGCTATTTAATATGGGTTATTACTTTCGGCGTAGCTGAAATGACGAGCCTTTAGAATTTTAACAAGGGTTTACTACCCCACCGCTAGTTAGGGGGTTAGGGAGGGTAGCCTGCTAGCAACCCCCCCCCCTCACACACACACACACCTGTGCTGAGCTCACTTTGCTCTCGGCTCGGGTTGTAGTCAGACGTGTCCGCTCTCACCCTTGTGTCTTTGACAGCCATTAATGCTTTTGTCTTTTTACGTACTTTTTCTTATACTTGTAATAGATATTTTTTCCGTAACCGAAATACAAACCACGCTATTTACATGGGGTATTACTTTCGGCGTAGCTGAAATGGCGAGCCATTAGACTTTTAACGAGGGTTAACTACCCTCTCGCTAGCTAGCGAGGGGGTAGGGGAGAGGTAGCTAGCTACCCCTCCCCCCTCACACACCGGTGAACTGATTCACTTCGCTTTTGGCTCGGACGGTGGGCAGACGTCTCTGTCCCGTCCTCGCATGGCAGCCATTAGTGTTTTGTCTTTACTTAATTACTTACTTTTCTTATACTTAATATATATGTAAACATTCTTATGTTTATGTATTTATTTGAGTGTAGAAATACAGTAAGTTTCCTTTTTATGAATAGTACTTACCTGGCAGTTATATATATATAGCTGATATCTCTCTAAATCGGCAGAATTTTTCAAAACGAGGCAACCGCCTTGTGGTGGTTGGGAGGTAGGTGGTAACACCCGTCATAGGGTGGTCCAAGGAATCATTCCCGTGTCCAAGACTTCAGTTCATCTTTGCCGGCTGGATCGAAAACATCGTTGGTCCACCATTGAGAGTTTTTCAAATCTTTTTCCCTTCTTCGCTTTTTTGGACTTCGTTTGATGAAGTACACTGATTTAGGGTTTTTGGCAATCGTGTTTTATTATTATTATTTACTTTGTTTATCATGAGTGATAACTTAATTTTCGTGTTTGTGCGAGTGATGTATGCAAGGTGAGGTTACCGAAAGTGTCTGTTGATCCTCTCAGTTTGTATGCAGAGGTTTTGCTTGTGCACTATATTTTAGGTGCAAAGTTTTTAATCCTGATGACGGAAATACGTTCCGGCAACTCTATGACGTCACAGTCGTGTGACGTAGTCTTCATGTATGTCTTGCAAATTCTCTTTATTTGTTTTATGCAAAGAATGGGAGGAATTCCACTTATATAAGTTTTTTAACTTTTAATGTAAAATTTTAAGGAAATATTTGTCCATTTGGTGTTCGTTCTTTAAATCATCTATCTAATTTCATAAATTAAATAGAACTAGCGTATGGTTAATTTACGCTGTTACTCATTACTATCGGTGCAGTCCCAACATGCCTTGGTAGCGTTCTTTTCGATATGGGAATTAAAGTGTTGGCAATTATACTCCAACAACAACTATATGGGAATTCTAGTTTTAGTAGCATTTTCATTTATATGTTCCTATTGTTTACATTTATATATATAGATACGTTATTGCTATATCTGTTCTTTTTATCATTACAACTCGCTTGTTTTTGAAAACCCTTTGAATTAATTGTGGATTACATTTGTTTTCCCTTTTTCTGTTCATTTTAATCTTTAACGTATAACTTTCCCTGCGTTTGTATGAAACTACCGGGTAGGTATTTATGACATTTAATTTTACCGGTGGTTATATGTAACTACCGGGTGAGTGTCTTCAACATCTATTTTTTATTTCAACTCTTACCCGGTGGTTTTTTCTTTTTGTGACCGCCGGGTAAGTATGTTTGAAAGTTTATTTTATTATGGAAATGTCAGTTTAATATTTTATAAAAATATTTTGTTACAGTTTATATAGAAAGTACTAGAGACGATTTTGCTTTCTCATTCAAGCCCTTGGCAAAAGAATAAGTTCTCTCACGACGGGCAGGACTAATTATGGTTTTTTGTGTAACAGTTTAATAGTGTTAGTTTTCAGTGCTAAATTAGGCATTGGATTCTTTCAGCACAGGGACGTTGTTTTCCTAGCCTTAGACCTCTTCCAAGCTCCCCGGCCCATGGGAGAAGGAACGTCGATCGGCGAAAGGAAACGAGAGGCGTTAGCTTACGAGCAAACGCCCTCGCGAGCGTTCCTGTTAACGTTCCCAAGAATGCTCGCCCTTGCCATGGGGAAAGCAAAGAGCGTTGAACGCTAAGATTCTTACACTGCTTTTAGAGTTTTGCATTGCATCACTTTTGATTTTAATGGCAATACTTTAAGTCATAGATATTCGCTGCTAATATTGATGCTTACAAACCATCATTGACTCGGTTTTTGTCCCAGAGCGCCAGTCGGCCTTATGAACCCTCTGGTCGGAACCGAACGCGCCGAGCGGCATAATTAATATAATTTTGCCTTAACGCTCGGCGCTAAGTCTTTCAAGACAGGACGAATGCAGCCTCGTCATTCAGGGCAAATGCAGCCTCGTCTTTCAGGACTAATGCAGCCTCGTCTTTCAGGGCGAATGCTGCCTCGTCTGTCAGGACGAATGCAGCCTCGTCTTTCGGGGCGAATGCAGCCTCGTCTGTCAGGACGAATGCAGCCTCGTCTTTCAGGGCGAATGCTGCCTCGTCTTTCAGGCCGAATGCTGCCTCGTCTTTCAGGACGAATGCAGCCTCGTCTTTCAGGGCAAATGCAGCCTCGTCTTTCAGGGCGAATGCAGCCTCGTTTTTCAGGACGAATGCTGCCTCGTCTTTCAGGACTAATGCAGCCTCGTCTTTGTCTTTCGGGGCGAATGCAGCCTCGTCTTTCGGGGCGAGTGCCGCCTCGTCTTTCGGGGCGAGTGCCGCCTCGTCTTTCGGGGCGAGTGCCGCCTCGTCTTTCGGGGCGAGTGCCGCCTCGTCTTTCGGGGCGAGTGCCGCCTCGTCTTTCGGGGCGAGTGCCGCCTCGTCTTTCGGGGCGAGTGCCGCCTCGTCTTTCGGGGCGAGTGCCGCCTCGTCTTTCGGGGCGAGTGCCGCCTCGTCTTTCGGGGCGAGTGCCGCCTCGTCGTTCGGGGCGAGTGCCGCCTCGTCGTTCGGGGCGAGTGCCGCCTCGTCTTTCGGGGCGAGTGCCGCCTCGTCGTTCGGGGCGAGTGCCGCCTCGTCGTTCGGGGCGAGGGCAGCCTCGTCGTTCGGGGCGAGGGCAGCCTCGTCGTTCGGGGCGAGGGCAGCCTCGTCGTTCGGGGCGAGGGCAGCCTCGTCGTTCGGGGCGAGAGCAGCCTCGTCGTTCGGGGCGAGGGCAGCCTCGTCGTTCGGGGCGAGGGCAGCCTCGTCGTTCGGGGCGAGGGCAGCCTCGTCTTTCGGGGCGAGGGCAGCCTCGTCTTTCGGGGCCAGGGCAGCCTCGTCTTTCGGGGCCAGGGCAGCCTCGTCTTTCGGGGCGAGGGCAGCCTCGTCTTTCGGGGCGAGGGCAGCCTCGTCTTTCGGGGCGAGGGCAGCCTCGTCTTTCGGGGCGAGGGCAGCCTCGTCTTTCAGGATGATAGGACGATCGCCGCCTTGTCCTTTCAGGGCGACGCCACGTCTTATAAGATCTTTGTCAAGAATGGCTTTAGTGAAAACTTTTCTCCTGTTGGATTGTTTGAGGTTAACAGAAGGAGAGGATCCTAAGTTCTGTTGCTCCTTGTTCCCCACCCTCTGAGTTTTCACGTGGTCATTTATGGAACTTTAAGAATACAGTATATTAATTTTTGTTTCTTAAAACAGAAACCTTGGATGACTAACGACAGTAGGAGCCAGACTTTGCTACTTCTGGTGAGCCTGGGAGAGGAGAGGAGCAGACCTTTGGTCCGTGTTTTTCCTAGTGAATCCTCCTTTGTTAGTTACTCCGATAAGACTTTTCTGCCTAACCGACTTTGCAACTTCAATGTCTCTCTTTTGGGAGTGGGAGTCTTTTGTCCGGTCCTGGACGTAAATGCTCTTTACGCGTTCGTTCAGAAGTCAAAGTTCTCCATGGAGACATCAAAATCTTTGGAGAAGAGGGGAGCAGACCTTTGGTCAGTACTTCATCTGAAGGAGGATTACTTTTTCCTTTTATAGGGAAACCTTTTTTTTTAGCTACGATTCTCTCTCCCAGTTCTAGAGAGGAGTCTAAGTGGCAGGCTTTGCAATCAAACTTTATCTGAGGTTTGTTTACAAGGAAGAACGGGTGTAGAATGGGTCAGTTTCTGGCGTGTGTTTTGGTCTCAGCTCCGCCCCTCTCATGTTCACGTAACTTTTGCTTTATGTAGCGGAATACTGCTCTCTGGAGAAATCAGAGCGTCCCTGTATCTGGATTTTTAGATACCGTTGAGCCTATCAAATAATTAGGTCTTCCTGTTAACAAGAAGAGTCTCTTCTGACACCAGGACGCTCAGCACCTTGTCTTTTAGAACGTTCAGCGTCTCTCTCTGTTAACCTCTCGGCTCCACGTCTTACAGGCTCCACGTCTTACAGGACTTTTGGCACCACGTCTTACAGGACTATCGGCACCACGTCTTACAGGACGATCGGCGCCTCATCTTTCAGGACGCTCGACGTCGAAGTTCTAGCATGAGGCATAACTTTAAACATGAGAATCTAGGACGTCGTGATGACACTAGTCGAATCGTGTGTCGAGATCAAGGACGCCTTCGTTCTGTTTTCTTGGATCTAGAAAGGAGGTTTGTTCTAAGGCAAGAAACATCGGGGCAAACATGTTCAGCAGGAAGAGACTTGTTTTTCCCTCAGAATGGTCTCTCAACCCGCAAGTCTGTCAGTCTCTGGATGTTGTGGGGCGGACCTGTAACAGACCTTTTTGCCTCCAACTAGAAGAAGTGGATCCCCTACTGCTGCTCCCTAGTCCCGGACGAGGAAGCTGTAGCAGTGGACTCCATCCTGATGGATTGGACGGGGGTGGACATGTTTGCGTTGCCCCCGTTCGAGATCATCAATCTGGTCTTCAGGAAATTTGCTCTCCTCGATCCGGGGCGAATGATCCTAGCGGCTCCATTCTGGCCTGCTAGGGAATGGTTTTCGAAAGTGATGGGCATGTTGATGGACTTCCCAAGAAGACTTCGGCAAGTCCAGATCTTCTCAAACAGCCCTACTTCGAGAGGTATCATCTTTCCACCCTTGCTCTCAACTGACTTCCTTCAGACTGACTAGAAGCTTGTCAGATCTCGAGGCTTTTCGGCACAAGCGACGAAATCTATCGCCAGAGCAAGGAGGATCTCTTCACAAAGAGTCTACGAATCTAGGTGGGAGACCTTTAAAGCTTGGTGCAGGCGGCACAAGTTTCCTCATCCACTACCTCTCTGAGCCAGATTGCAGACTTCTTCTTGTACCTCAGACAGGATGCTAAGCTGGCTGTATCTACCATCAATGGATACAGCAGTATGCTCTCCGCCGTCTTTAGGCATAGAGGCCTAGAGTTGTCCCAAAATCAAGGTTTGCAGGACCTCATTGGGTCTTTTCAGATGACGTAATAGGTACTCTTAAACCTGGATGTGGTGTTTAAGTTTCTGTGCTCCAAGAAATTTGTACCTATCTCGCTAGCCTCTGTTCGGGTTGTAGCGAAGAAAACCCTCTCCCTTATGACTCTAGCGAATGCCAAGAGGTCAGCGAAGTCCAGGCGATTGGGAAGAGGGTGAGCTTCAATTAGGATAGGGCAGTTTGTGCCTTAAGGTTCATCTTTCTCGTAAAGAGCGAGAACCCTTCGTAACCCTGTCCTACGACGTTTGATGTCATTAACCTCACGAACCTAGTGGGTCGAGAGAAGGAAAGACTCCTCTGCCCAGTTAGGTCCCTCAAAGTTTTTTTGGCTCACACTATGAATGTGAGTTGGAATGAATGTGAGCTGTGCATCCAACTTGTTATGGTGTTCAGTGAAAGATCCGCCGCCAAAAACCCCTGTCTAAGTATGCTTTGTCGTTTTTCCTGAGGGAGAAAATTAGGGAAGCCCACCTCTTATGTGAGGAGGAACGCTTCGCCCTGTTGAACTTACGGGCTCACGAAGTGAGAGCCATTGCTACCTCTCTGGCATATCAGGAATATATGTTAGTTAGGCTATTCATGGATGCTATTTTCTGGAGGAGCAACTCTGTCTTCGCTTCTCATTAACTTAGAGAGGTGAGAGTAGACTTTGGCAAGTGCTATACCTTGGGCCCATACATAGCTGTGGTTTCTGTATTAGGCAAAGGAGTTAATAACCCCACTCAACCTTGGTTTATATGCCTGTATGAGGGTTTGTGTTTTTATGATAGTCTGAGGACTTCGTCTTGTGGTGCGGTTCCCTCAGTCTAGATAGATAGTTTATGTCTATGTTGCAGGGTTAGGTGGTTAGTTTTAGTAAGGCTGCAGTTTTTATTATATGGGACGAAGGTAGTTTCTGAAGTCTAGTCAAGTTGTTGGTCTTATCCCTTTGACAGACTCGATTGAGTTTTTTGCAGCTTTGCAGGCTTACTCCTGGATAAACTCTCCTAAGGGAAAGCCACTCTAAAGGCTGTACCTTTGAATCAGCTACCTTAGCAGGCAATGAATCAAGGTGTTTTTATCTCCTACAACTCTTTTGTTGTTTCCCCAACGATGTTTACTGTCTGTTTCCCTCCTCCACGGCGTCAATGACCTTAGATGTCAGGATGCCTGAAAACTTTAAATCATTCATTCATTCATTCCCTCCTCCAAATGTGTGAATCAGCTATATATATATAACTGCCAGGTAAGTACTATTCATAAAAATGGAGTTTTTATGATAAACAAAGTTTTATGAATACTTACCTGGCAGTTATATATATATTCGAAGGCCCACCCACCTCCCCTCAGGAGACAGGTCGGGCATAGATGAACTGAAGTCTTGGACACGGGAATGATTCCTTGGACCACCCTGTGACGGGTGTTACCACCTACCTCCCAACCACCACAAGGCGGTTGCCTCGTTTTGAAAAATTCTGCCGATTTAGAGAGATATCAGCTATATATATATAACTGCCAGGTAAGTATTCATAAAACTTTGTTTTATCATAAAAACTCCATTTTCAGGGTTTGTGCTGTGTGTGTAGTGTAGGACAACTTCTCCGTGTGGTTCCAGGCCCCCACGGTGACATTTCATGGGTCGCGATCTCTCCCTTGGTCCTTCGGTCCTCCCTTCGGCGGGCGCCGTGGGGAATCGTCATCGCTGGACTTTGTTTATTATTCTGTTTTCCCTGCTGTTCCTCCTTCCCTACGGGGAACTTGGACTATCAGCGTAGGGAACGTGGGAGTTTATTTTGACTTCGGTCTCCCTCTCTCTCTCTTGAGGTCGTTCACCCTTTTATTACTACTACGTATTACAGTAGCTTCCTTCCCGTTGTGGGTTGAGTTGCTTCTCCGTTTATTTAGTCTCAATTATTTTAATGAAATCTAATTGTATTTGTTAACTTTTCAGCCTCTGTGTAGAACGCTTCCCTTCGGGGTTCATTCGTTCTTCTATTAGTGAACATTCTTAGATGAATTACATAATTATAATTGTTATAATTGTTATAATTCTGTTTTTATTACAGTTCTCCGCCTTCCCCCCTTCCCGTGAGTGTCGGTGGGGGAGGAGGGCGCATTCCTGGTGCATAATTCTTATGTTCTTTTCCCTCGGGGTTCCTCTTCGGAGTTCCCCCGGGGGAATGAATGTTAACTAATTATTTATTTTATTTTCACAGTTTAACTATCTAGTTTTTCATGTGCCAACGAAGCAGAGCTGTCCTGTTTGGGCCTGGGGAGTCTGCTGTTGCCGCCTCCTCTCTAGGACTTCGTCATGGGCGTGTTCCCTTCTCCTAGAAGTTCTCCCGTGACAACTGTCAGCCCCTTAGTTCATTTAGAACGCTCAGGAGGTTCGCCTCCATGGGTGGGTAACTTCCCTTCCGAGGGAGGTTCCCTTCCCAGGTAGCCTATGAGTTTTTTTTCCCCTTCAGGGGGGAACTTCTCTTACCTTAATAATTCCTGGTTGGTTTTTTCCTGGTCCTCGGGCGGTTATGCTCTTGGTGTTGAGCGACCGCTTATGTAACCATGCTCAAGGGGCTGAGTGGTTGCAAGGCCGGACCTTGGAATTCGTGCGATTATGCTCTTGGTGCTGAGCGGTCACACTTGCAGCTACGCTCAAGGGGCTGAGCAGCTGCAGGGACTCCTCTTCGGAAGACTCCCCTGCTGTTGTTGCTGATGTTGCTGAAGGCTCAGTTCCCCCCTCCGAACATCCTTCGAGGGGGCAGCTGAGTCCAACGGTCTCTCCTGCGAGTGTCTCTCCCCCTCGGGGGAGTTCACTGAGACTCCTCTTCGGAGGACTGATGATGGTGCTCCTGTTCGTGGTCTTCTTCATCTTCAGCCGCAGAGGATCCTCCTCGACGAGAACAGACCGTTGCAGCTGCTTCGCTAGACCTTTCGGCAGATCGTTCGCGATCTCCGACACCTGCCAGACCTTCTTGTCTTCCTTCTCCGTTCCTGGACGCAGATGCGCTGTGGGCGCCACTCAACCCCGTTTTCCAACGGTCACCGTTCCCTTTGGGGCAAAGGGCTTATCTCACAATGTGAGTAAGTCCCTTTAGTCCCAGGTTTTTACCTGTGCAACCTCGTTCTCCTGCGCGCTCGCACGCATTAGTTCGCAAATACTCTCCTGCTGTGGACCAGTCTTCTGCTGAATCAACACTCCAGTGATCTCCTGTAGCCGAGTCTCGCCGTAGATCTCCTGATCGCCAACGCTTCTGGGACCTTCTGTGCGGCTACGCGCCCTGTGCACCAACGGTCTCCTGAACGCCCACGATCACCTGCTCGCCAGCGCACATCTGATCGCCCTTTTCTGATGTGCGCAATGCGCGCCAACGTTCGCCCTCGCGCCCACGATCTCCAGATCTGGGCGCAAGCAGGGAGATTATTTCTTCGCTGAACTCCACGTTCACCTGCTCGCCAGCGCACATCTGCGCTCCCTTTCCTGATGTGCGCAATGCGCGCCAACGTTCGCCACGCGCCCACGATCTCCGGGTCTGGGCGCAGGCAAGGAGTTTATTCCTTCGCCTCCTCGCCGACGTTCTCTCTGGTTCTGCACCCTCGCTGATATCTTCTGGCCGCGCATATCTTCTGGCCACGCAACTACGCGCCTACGATCTCCCGGTTCCTGCCTCGTCGCGCACAGTTCAAGAAGTTCCTATGCTAGCGCACGGGCGCTCACAAGTTCTTCTTGACTCGCAGCGCCCTTCCGGAGTTTCGCGCCCACGCGCAGTTCCAGTTCCAGTTCCAGCGCTCACACGCTCGCCAACGCGCCAGCACGCTTCCACATCACACCGCGCCGCCCAGGAGGCAGCTAAGCTAGCGCACGGGCGCTCACAAGCACCCCTGGGCTCTCCTTGCGCGCCAGCGATCTCCTAAGCGCCCGCGCGATTCTTCGCCTGCGCGCAAGCGTTTTCAACGCGTCAACACTTCAATCGTCGTAGGTTTCCTACGCGCCCACGCATTACCTCTCCTGTACACGATCGGTCGCTACGCGCCACCACTCGCCGACGCGCCATCGCTTGCCAACGCGCCATCGCTCGCCAACTCGCCATCGCTCGCCAACGCGCCTTCGCCCGCCTACGAGCCATCGCTCGCCAAGACACGCCATCGCTTGTCAACGCGCCATCGCTCGCTTACGTGCCATCGGTCTCCCGGCCGCCTACGCTCGCCCTTACGACCGCGCGCCCACTCGCCCGCGCGTATGCGCACCCATGTTCGCCTGCGCGCGAACCAACGATTTTCCATCGCGCGAGCGCCAGCGCGATTTCGTCCGCGATTCCCGTCGGGTTTCGCAACACGGGCAACCTGACGAGTCTTCTGGAGCGCGTACTTCCAGATCATTGTCGGCACGATCTCTCACCTGTACACGCAAAGCATCGCACGTGCAGGAGCAGGAAGAAGCTTCAGAGAGGTCTGGGCAACATTCTTCTCCTTCTTTTCAGGCAAGCCCCATCATCTCTACTCCTCAGGATCACCTGATCCCTTTCCCTCCTGCGGGTCGCTGACACTGCGTCTGTCAGCTGCCGGCAGAGGAGGTACTTCAAGATTATGGGGAAGCCTGGTTTAGCTCTGCCTCTCCACCATTCTGTGGAAGGGATTCCAAGGGAATTTCTCGAGAAATTCTCCGCCCGGCAGGGGACTTTCTCGGCTTCGGAGATCTTGAGCCAGATGAAGGCCGCAGAGTGTGCCATGCAGGCCACTTCGTGGCTGGTCGTCTGGCTTGGATCTCCGGGCATCCTGTTGTTATCCGAGGACTTGTCCAAGGGGAACACCAGGAAGACCATGGAAACTTTCCTCCTCTCGGGCACGAACACCATCGTTTTCCGGCTCACCAAGTTTCGAACTTGTAGGCAAACTCGATGTTGGAGCATTGAGATGCAGTGACCGAGAGGTTCTTCTCGAAAGTTTCAACTGTGGATATCGGCAAGCTCAGACACTCTTCCATCCTTGGAAAGAGCTTGTTTGAGTTCAAGGACGTGGTACGGTCAGCTGAGAGGTAGAGGAAATCGGATCTCGATTCGCCCCTCCAAAGGTGCTTACATCCGTACCCTACAAGCCTCCAGCGCCTCAACAACAACAGCCGCGTCGGCTTAGGACATCGGAGCCGGCTCCGACGGCAAAGACAAGGTGTCTAAACAGCAGCCCCCTCCTGTCAGGGACAAGAAGGACACGAAGTCCTCCTGGGGAGGCAATAATCCTAGAGGGAGCGGCCGAGGCCGCAGATGCTAGGATTGGCACCCCCCTGGCCCCAGCGGGGGGATACCTAAAGTTGCGTGTTCAGGTGGCAGCAACTCGGGGCCGATTCCTGCACGATCGCCGTGATCAGCCAAGGATATCGTGCCCCGTTCATAACATCTCTACCTCCCCTGACAAGGAATCCAGTGCGCTGAGCCCCTATGCCATGTGATCGGCAAAGGGGCTAGCCCTTCGGGCAGAATTCGAGACCATACTCTAGAAGATGCTCTCCATAAGGTCGTCGACGGCTCCCCCCGGCTTCTTCAGTCGACTTTTTCTTGTAAAGAGGGCATCTGAAGGCTGGAGACCCGTCATCAGCTCTGAACAAGTTTGTCGAACAAACTTCGTTCAGCGTGGAACAGCAGAGTCGTTCAGACTTGCAGTGAGACCATGTCTTCAGGTGCACACTGGATCTGAAGGACGGGTACTACCAGATCCCAATCCATCCGTCTTCCAGGAAGTACTTGAAATTCAGCCTAGACAACAAGGGCTACCAGTTCAAGGTGCTGTGTTTCGATCTCTCCACAGCACCGCAGGTGTTCACCAGAATGTTCGCCCTGATATCTTCGTGGCCACACAGGATCGGCATCCGTCCCCTTCGCTATCTGGATGACTGGCTAACCCCGGCAGTCTCGCAATCGTCCCTTCTTCGACACCGAGGCAAGCCTCTGGGACTTTGCCAAGATCTAGGGATCATGGTAAATCTCGAGAAGTCTTCTCTTCTTCCATCCCAACAGCTGGGATATTTAGGCACGATGTTAGATACCAATCTCCACAAGCCTTCCTATCAGTCGACAGGATAGCAAGCCTGAGGAGAGGCGCAGAACCTTTCCTCAGACGAGGAGAGCTTCCAACCCAATCTTAGTTATGTCTCCTAGGTCACCTTTTCCTCCCTGACCCGTCTACTTCCAAACGGCCGCCTCAGGATGAGATCCCTGCAACGGCGGCTCAAGTCCCGGTGGAACCAAGGCAACGATTCCCCGTACACTCTGGTCCCTTGGGACCTGCGGAACGAATGGACCTGCAGTGGTGGTTGTCCTACGGGAACCTTTGAAGGGAGTGGATTTTCGCATCCTTCCCCCGCATTTGATGCTGTTCTCAGACGCGTCAAAAGAGGGGGAGGGGGGGGGGGGGGGGCACGTTCTGAACTAAAGGATCTCAGGCCTATGGTTAGAATCAGTAAGGTACCTCCGCTTCAATCTGCTAGGAATGAAGGCCGTATATCTAGCCCTTCAACAGTTCCAACAACCCTGGCGGATCACTCCGTGAGCGACACCACCACGGTAGTGGGTTATTTCAACAAGCAGAGAGGTATCCTTTCATAACAGCTTTCCCATCTTGCAGTAGAGATACTGAGATGAACCGTTTCCACTCAATACCACTATCGGCTCGCTTCATTCCGGGCAAAGGAATGTGCTCTCCGCATTCTGAGCAGAGCCTCGCAGATAGTGAGTGCCGAGTGGTCTTGGGGACCCCTAGTAGCCAACAAAGTCCTGACTTTGTGGTCCTGTTCGCGACAGCCTTCAACTTCAAGCTGCCGCTGTACTACTTTCCCAAGGCACTCTGGCAAGATGCCTTCCTACAACGGTGGGACAATATCGACGTCTACGCCTTCCCACCGTTCTGTCTGGTGAGAAGAGTGCTCAGCAAGACCAGATTATCGGTCAACCTGTCGATGACTCTGATAGCTCCCCTACGGCATCATGCAGAGTGGTTCCCGGACCTTCTGCATCCCCTGACGGGACTCCCGAGAGAGCTTCCCCCGCGACACGAGCTACTCGACCAACCACACTGCAACATCGGCCACAGAGCCGTAGCATCGCTTCGGCTTCATGCCTGGAGACTGTCCAGCATTCCCTCACAGAAGAGTTCTGCAACAAGTTGCGGAGCGGATGTCTCGACACCTGCTAAAGTCATCCGCAGGGGTCTACTGGGCCAAGTGGAGAGTCTTCTGTGGTTGGTGTCGTGGGAGAGATATCTCTCCCCTTGATGCCACTATTCCAGCAATAGCGGAATTATTGTATACCTGCGGGAGGGAATGCGCCTTTCGCTCTCGGCGGTGAAAACCTATCGCTCAGCCTTAGCCTGGCCTGCAGGCTGAAGGAATAGACATTCCCTCCTCGCTGGTTCTTTCTTCGCTCATTCGAAGCTACGAACTTACCTGCCCCCAGTCGGAAGTGAGACCTCCTCCATGGAACATGGTTCGGGCTCTTAGGGCTCTCAAGAGACCTCCTTGCGAACCATTATGCCAGTCTTCTGATCGTCACCTGACTTAGAAGATGGTGCTCCTGCTCGCTCTGGCCTCGGCCAAGCGTGCCAGCGAACTTCAGGGTCTCTCGTACGTCGTCGCCCATTCAAGAGGAGAGGGGGAGGTAACGTTCTGGTTCATCCCTGAGCAGGTCACTAGTCTCAAAATCTTGGAGCCCAGACCCTCGGTTCGACTCCTTCAAGATTTCGATTCTCCGTTCTGTAACAGATGACCCAGACCTTCTCCTACTATGCCCAGTAAGGAGTCGGAGGTGTTATCTTAAGAACAGCTGGAGTTCGTCCTCACGTGCAAGCCCTGTTTGGGAGCACTGGAAGGACGGAGAGGAGGGTCACCAAGAATACCTTTTCAGCCTGGATTCGTAGGGTCGTCCATCACGCCCTGAATCCAGACCCTCCTCCATCACGTCGCCTTAGGGCGCGCGACGCCAGAGGCATTGCACCGTCCCTGGTCTTCAAGAGTAACTACTCTGTGACGCGTGTGCTACAAGCTGGAGTCTGGAGGCGTCAAACGACCTTCAAAGCCCACAACCTGCAGGACGTGACCCACAGGAGCTTTGATACGTTTTCTATCGGCTCTGTGGTGGCTACACAACAGCTGGTCTAAACCTCAGGCTCCTTAATGGACAGGTAGCAGAAGGTTGAGGGCATTGTTACCCGGTTTTAGTCTGCATGAATGAAAGAAGTTTGTCTGGCCCTTACTTCTTTCTTCATCCTCCCCTCTCTTGGGGAAAGCAGCATCCTGGGTTCTCTGCATAGCTGACCTCAAACCTCTGCAGGTAAACCATGCTTCCTTGTGTTCCTAGTATTAAGGTAATACTGTCACGTCCCCCATACCCTGACGAGGTGGTATTGGGAACGTCCTAGCCTAGAATTCCGTCTGAGGGATTTCAGGTCAACTCTCTAGGACAAGTCACACTTCCTCCCTCCACACACAAGCTTATGTAGGCCGCGCGTTCCTTGCGGAGCAAGGAACTTGCGAGGTGCAGGGACTCTTTCTCGAAGTGCTGCTCACTCGGATTCTGAGTCCCCGGGCAAAGCCAAAGCCAGTAAGGCTGGGACTTTCCACCCTTCCTAAGGGGTAAGTCACCCCATGTAAATAGCGTGGTTTGTATTTCGGTTATGGAACAAATGACAAATTCGGAGATAATTTGTATTTTTCCTAACCATACAAACCTTAGCTATTTACACATATTTGCCCACCAGCCCTGTCCCCCAAGGCAAGTCCTACCTCTAAGCGAAGTGAATCAGTTCACCGGTGTGTGAGGGGGAAGGGGTAGCTAGCTACCTCTCCCCTATCCCCTCGCTAGCTAGCGAGAGGGTAGTTAACCCTCATTAAAAATCTAATGGCTCGCCATTTCAGCTACGCCGAAAGTAATACCCCATGTAAATAGAGTAGCTAAGGTTTGTATGGTTAGGAAAAATACAAATTATCTCCGAATTTATCATATATAAACATTCTTAATGTTTTTGTATATATTTGTGTATAGAAATGTATTAAGTTTTCTTTTCAGTGTGTGTGCTGTGTGTGTGTGATGTACGACAACGTCTCTTGCGTAGTGCAAGGCCACCACAGTTCTTCTTCGTGGGGAACGACCTCTCCCTCTCTGGTCCATTGCCTGGACTCTCTTCATTCATCTACTATCTTCGCTTTTCCTCTTTTCCTACGGGAAACTTGGATTCTCAGCGAAGGGGGTGTGGCCTTTTTTTAGATTGACTACGGTCTTTCTCTACTCGAGGTCGTTCACCTTTACTACGTACTATTACGGAAGCTCCTTTCCCGTTGCGGGTTAAGTTGCTGTTCCGTTTATTTGTCTCAATTAGTTTTAGTGAAATCTAATTGTATTTTAACTTTTCAGCTTTCTCCGTGGGGAACACTTCCCTTCGGGGGGTCAGTGGTTCTCACTTTTAGTGAATATTCTTAGATGATTTAGATAATTAATTCTGTTTTAATTCTGTTTTTTTTATTATAGTTACTCCGCCCCCCCTTCTCCCATGGATGTCATCTGGGGAAGGTGGGCGCATACTATACGGTATTCTTATTTTATGTTTTTCCCTCGGGGTTCCTCTTCGTAGTTCCTCCCTAGGGAATTTCTGTTGAAATAATTATTTAATTTTATTTTCCCAGTTAACTATGCAGTTTTTCTTCGTTCGACTAAAGAGTGCCAACGAAGCAGAGCTGTCCTGTTCATGCCTGGGGAATCTGCTGTCACTGCCGTCCCTCAGAGGACGTCGTCATGGGCGTTATCCCTTCTCTTAGAAGTACTCCCGCGACAACATACCAGCACTTCAGATCATCTTAGATCACTAAAGGAGGTTCGCCTCAAGGGGTTGGACAACTTCACTTCCGAGGGAAGTTTCCTCCCCAGGTGTGAGGTTTCCTCCCTTCAGAGGGAGAACTTCCCATACCTTAATAATTTCATTGCCTTCGACTATTGTTGCTGCTCTTCGGCCAGACTTTTCTCCCCCCTTGCTGAGTTTCTCTTCCTTCAGGGGTGGAGCGCAGTCTTGGCAAGTCTCTTCTACGAAGTGTTCACCTCTCTCGTTCGCGAGAGATGCCACTCATAGAGACTCCTCTTCGGAGGATCGTTCCTGATAAGGTCAGCTTGCTGATCCAACGGCCCTATGGGGCGTCACCAAGAGTGTCTTCAGGTCTCTTCTACGAAGTGTCACCTCTCTCGTTCGTGAGAGAGACCATTCATAGAGACTTCTCTTCGGAGGATCGCTACTGATAAGGTCAGCTTGCTGATCCAACGGCCCTAAGGGGCTTCACCACGAGTGTCTTCAAGTCTCTTCTACGAAGGGCACCTCTCTCGTTCGCGGGAGAGGTCTCTCATAGAGACTCCGCCTCGGAGGATTAAGCAGAACTTCCAGTGACCTCTAGCTTGTGCTGCAACGTGGTCCTTTGGACTTCGGTCCTGGACTCTAACACGGACCTTTTACGGTCCCATCGGTGGATGCTGGCCCTTCCAAAGGGCACATCATAGTTCTTGATCGTCCTGCCAGCTGACCTACCGATCTACCAGCGCAACCTTGCGCTGCAACGAACGACTTCGGTCCTGGACTCTGAAGCAGACCTGCTTACGGTCCTCATCGGGGGATGCCCGCCCTTTTTTTTAAGAACACATCCCAATTCCTGATCGTCCTGCCAGCTGACCCTTCAAGCTACTAGCGCGCAAGCGCCGACGATCTTCTTACGCGCGCAAGCGCCGACGATCTTCTTACGCGCGCAAGCGCCGACGATCTTCTTACGCGCGCAAGCGCCGACGATCTTCTTACGCGCGCAAGCGCCGACGATCTTCTTACGCGCAAGCGCTGACGATCTTCTTACGCGCATAAGCGCTGACGATCGTCCGCGCGCGGGTACCGATGGTTTCCCGCGCGCGCACCACTACCTTCGCGCGTGCGCGCGCTCTCGCCTGTCTTCTTACGCACGCAAGCGCTAACGATCTTATTACGCGAGCAAGCACCGACGATTTTCTTATGCGCGCAAGCGCTAACGATCCACACAAGCGCCGACGATCTTCTTACGCGTGCAAGCGCCGACGATCTTCTTACGCGCGCAAGCGCCGACGATCTTCTTAGGCGCGCAAGCGCCGACGATCTTTTCCGCGCGCGGGTACCGATGGTCTTCCGCGCGCACGCCAACAAACTCGTACGCGCGCGCGCTTGCCAACATTCTGGCCCGCACGGGCTCTACATTCTGATCCTGCACGTCAATCTGATCCCTGCGCACTCTATGAAGTCTCGCCCGCGCGCGTGCACGCGAGCCCCGGGTATTCCCCATCGCGCGAGCGCTAGCGAGCTCCCCAGCGCAATCGCCAATACCCTCCCACGCGCGAGGCTGCCGGACAACGCGCAGTAAGGGCACCATTACCACATTCCCCCCCACCCCCCCCCCGCAAGCACAGAACAGCGCTCTTGCCGGCAGCGGGAAAAGTTCCAAAAAGGTCCAGGGACATTTCTTACCTATCTTCTTTCTTCTTACAGGCGACTCCCCCTCCAGAGGGAGTGTCTGACAGCGCAGCCATCGGCCGGCAGCCCTGGTTTGGGGCTCTAATCGACCGGTAGCATAGGCTTTCAAGCCTGTTCTCTCTGAGTTGGGCCACAAATCCTTGGCTGCATTCCTCTTTTCCCTGAAGAGGAAAAGAGGAGTTTCGGACGCGGTAACTTCTCCGAGGACGAAGCTGTCTCCTCATAAGTCTTCGAGGCAGGCACCCTCCCCCCTCAGACTTTTCTCCCTCCCCTTCGGACGAAGATTTCCCGTCCTCAGGAGAGTCACGTGAGGTGAGACGTTCCCCCATCACACCATTGAGGGAAACCCCACCTCGCGCGGTAAAGTCTTCTCGAATAAGGGTGGAGAAGAGCCTGCCTCCGTCATTGTTGGAGTCCTGCATCCCTCCCAGTAGGGAGTCAAAGGACTCCAAGACAATTCCGGGAGGCCCCTAGCACCGGAATCTACAGGCTCAGATATTCTTCCGTTATGGGAACGAACCGGTTTGAGCCTAAGGACGTGGAGCAGGCTGCTGAGAGGTGGAGGAAGTCACCAAGACTCCCTCCTACATAGGGCTTTGACATTCAAGCCCTATAAACCTCCAGCACCCCAGCAGCCACGTCCCACCAAGACAACGGCAGCGAAGACAGTGGTGTCTAAGCCCTTTCCAGTCAAGGACAAGAAAGGCAAGAAGTCCTGCAGGGGAGGGAAGAATCCTAGAGGGAGCTGCCGAGGCTGCAAACGCTAGAATTGGCAGTCCCCCTGCATGTCCGCAGTGGGAGGATGCCTACAAGGTTGCGCAGACAGGTGGCAGCAACTCGGGGCCGATCCTGGACAATTTCCGTAATCAGTCAGGGATATCGCGTCCCGTTCACAACATCTCTACCTCCCCTGAGGACGAATCCGGTGTCATTTAGCTACCTTGCCATGGGATCAGCAAGGGGGCGGGCCTTTAGGGCAGAGGTCCAGATTAAAGCAAACTCCGTTCAGCATGGAGACCGCAAACACGGTCAGTCTTGCAGTGAAGCCGCAAGACTTCATGTGTATTCTGGATCTGAAGGACAGGTACTTCCAGATCCCAGTCCATCCGTCTTCAAGGAAGTACTTAGGATGCAGCCTAGACCACAAGGGGTACCAGTTCAAGGTGCTGTGTTTCGGTCTCTCCACAGCACCACAGGGTTTCACCAGAAGTGTTCACCCTAATATCATCGTGGGCACACAGGATCGGCGTCCGTCTCCTCCGTTAACTGGATGACTGGCTGATCCTAGCAGACTCGGAGTCATCCCTTTTTCGACACCGAGACAAACTTCTAGGACTTTGCCAGGATCGGGGGATCATGGTAAATCTCGAGAAGTCCACTCTGCTTCCCACTCAAAGACTGGTTTACCCAGGCATGATTATAAACACCAATCTCCACAAAGCCTTCCCATCAGACGACAGGATAGCAAGGCTGAGAAGGGTCGCAAGCCCTTTCCTCAGTCGAGAAGAGCTTCCAACCCAATCGTGGTTACGTCTCCTTGGTCGCCTTTCATCCTTGGCTCGTCTAGTTCCCAACGATCACCTCAGGATGAGATCTCTCCAGTGGCGGCTCAAGTCCCGGTGGAATCAAGGTTGCGATTCCCCGGACGTCATGATCCCTATGGGTCCTGCGGAACGGACGGACCTCCAGTGGTGGGTGACAGACGAGAGCCTACGAAGAGGAGTGGATCATCTCATCCTTCCCCTGGATTTAATGCTGTTTTCGGACGCCTCAAAGAAAGGGGGGGCCCACGTTCTGTACCACAGGACCTCAGGCCTGTGGTCAGAATCAGAAAAGTGCCTCCATATAAATCGTCTAGAGATGAAGGCCGGTTTGTTGGCCCTTCAGCAGTTCCAACAATACCTGGCAGGTCACTCTGTGGTGGTAATAAGCAACAACACCACAGTAGTGGCTTACATCAACAAGCAAGGAGGTACCTTTTCGAAGCAGCTATCTCATCTTGCAGTAGAGATACTGAGATGGACCGAAGTCCGCTCGATTCTACTATCGGAGCGTTTCATTCCAGACAAGAGGAATGTGCTCGCTGACAATCTAAGCAGAGTGTCTCAGATAGTGAGTATCGAGTGGTCTTTGTGTCATCTAGTAGCCAACAAAGTCCTGACTTTGTGGGGTTCCTCGACTGTGGATCTGTTCGCGACAGCGCTGATCTTCAAGATTCTACTGTACTTCCCCCCAGTCCCGGATCCCAAGGCGCTCTGGCAAGATGCCTCCCAACAACGTGGGGACAACATCAATGTGTACATCTTTCCCCCGTTCTGTCTGATGAGGAGGGTGCTCAACAAGACCAGAATATCGGTCAATTTTTCAATGACCCTCATAGCTCTGCTATGGCATCACGCGGAATGGTTTCTGGACCTTCTGCAATTCCTAACGGAACTTCCGAGAGAATTCCTTCCACAACACGATCTACTCAGACAACCACATGCCAGCATCTTCCACAAAGCTGTAGCTTCGCTACGACTTCACGCCTGGTGACTATCCAGCATCTCCTCGCTGAGAGAGGAATTTTCGCAACAAGTTGCGATTAGGATGTCTAGACATCTGCGAAAATCATCCGCATCTATCTACCAGGCAAAGTGGAAAGTCTTCTGTGGTTGGTGTCTTGGAAGGGGTATCTCTCCACTCGATGCCACTATTCCGGCAATAGCGGAGTTCCTCGTGTATTTGCGGGAAGTAAAGGCGCCTTTCAGTCTCGGCGATGTAAGGCTATCGCTCGGCCTTAAGTCTTGCCTTAGGCTCAAAGAAATGATCTTTTCTTCCTCGCTGGAACTTTCCCTACTCATACGAGGTTATGAACTTACCTGCCCTCAGTCGGATGTGAGACCTCCTCCATGGAACGTGGTTCGAGTTCTTAGGTCTCTTAAGAGACCTCACTATGAACCATTACGCCAGGCTTCAGTTCGCCACCTAACTTGGGAGACGGTGTTCTTACTAGCTTTGGCTTCAGCCAAGCGAGTCAGCGAACTTCATGGTCTCTCATATGACATTGCCCATGCAAGGGTATGGGGGGAAGGTAATGTTTAAACTCGTCCCTGAGTTTGTTGTTAAGACTCAAAATCAGGGGGTGCCGGGCGCTCAGTTTGACTCCTTCCGGATTCGAGTCTCCGTTCTGTAACAGATGTCCCAGACCTTTTCCTATTGTGCCCAGCAAGGAGTCTGAGGTTATATCTCAGAAGAACGGCTACAGTCCGTCCCCAGGTGCAAGCATTGTTAGCACTGGGAGGATTAAGAGGAGGGTCACCAAGAACACCATCTCGGCATGGATTCGTAGGGTGATCCATCTGTTCCTGAATCCAGACCCTCCTCCGTCATGTCACCCTAGAGCACATGATGTCAGGGGCGTAGCTACGTCCCTGGCCTTCAAGAGAAATTTCTCAGTGACGCAGGTCCTTCAAGCTGGGGTGTGGAAGCATCAGATGACCTTCACAGCCCACTACCTGCACGATGTGACCCACAGGAGGCTCGATACGTTTTCTATCGGCTCTGTGGTGGCTGCACAACAGCTGGTTTAAAACCTCAGGCTCCTTAGGGGACAAGTAGCAGAAGGTTAAGGGCATTGTTACCTGGTCTTAGTCTGCATGAATGAAAAGATTTGTCTGGCCCTTACTCTTTTCTTCATCCCCTCCTCTCTTGGGGAAAGCAGCATCCTGGGTTTTCTGCACAGCTGACCTCAAACCACTGCAGGTAAACCATGTTTCCTTGTGTTCCGAGTATTAAGATAATACTGTCACATCCCCATACCCTGACGAGATGGTATTGGGAGAGTCCTAGCCTAAAGTTTCCTTCTAAGGGACTACAGGTCAACTTCCTAGGACGAGTCACACTTCAGACCCTCACACACAGCTTACGTAGGCCGCAGCCCTCGCGTAGCAAGGTTCTAGCGAGGTGCAGGGACTCCTAATTGTTGAGTGCTGACACACTCAGATACTGAGTCCCCGGGCAAAGCCAAAAGCTAGTACTGGCTGGGACTTACCACCCTTTCTAAGGGGTGAGTCACCCATATTAAATAGCGTGGTTTGTATTTCAGTTATGGAACAAATGACAAATTCGTAGGTAATTTGTATTTTTCCTAACTATACAAACCTTAGCTATTTAATCAAACTTGCCCGCCAGCCCTATCCCCCGTGAAGTCCTACTTCTAAGCAAAGTGAGCTCAGCACAGGTGTGAGTTAGGGGTGGGGGGGGGGTAGCAGGCTACCCTCCCTACCCCCTCGCTAACTAGCGGTGGGGTAGTAAACCCTCGTTAAAATTCTAATGGCTCATCATTTCAGCTACGCCGAAAGTAATAACCCATATTGAATAGCTAAGGTTTGTATAGTTAGGAAAAATATAAATTACCTACGAAATTGTCATGTTCGAAGACGTTGATAGAAGTTGTGTATGTGTGACTGCTACCATCTCTCTCCCTGTGCAAGAGACAGTGCTGCTCCAGGAATCTCCCCGACTCACTCTGCTAATGCCAAAGAAGAAGACAGCTCAACACGAGGACTTTAAGTGGTTGGGCCCACAAGCTCTCCTGTCTGTGTATGCAAGATCATCATGAGCTTAGTCTTTAGTGGATAGCCCTACATGTGTAAATTTGTCCTGCCATCCTCATCAGTCTTCATGTGCAGTCTTTTTTACAATTATGCTACCATTCATGTGTACGGTCACCCCTACGCTCATCTTCTGAGAGCGCAAATTTGGTTACTAGTAAGGCCACGGATGTAAGACGCACAACGACATAGGACCTTCCCATTCCCTCAGGTAGGGTCAAAGTAGATAACTTCTTGTGTACTCCTAGAGGAGAATTAGGAATACTGGTGGATAAGAGTTGCATTTGTTGGACTAAAACTTGTGGTCTGTTAAATTCCTTATCCCTGATCTGAATATTAATCTCTGGCATGTCTGTCAGTCGTTTTTTTTGTACTTGTTGCATAAGATTTTTCATAATTCTGATCACAGTACTTTGGATTCAGATCTTCCCAGACTGTACCATCCAGTACGTAGTTCTAGGTATGCTGTTACATCTACAGTTTTGTTTTCTCCAGCATAAGGTTCAATACTACACGGTAATCTAGAAGTAACTAGATTGTGGAATGTTCTTCCAAATTTGGTAGCGGAAGCAATGTAACTTCAGATGCTCAAACATGTCTTGTTTCACAGATTATATTCAATATTTTTACTGATTTTAATGTATTTTATGTTTTATGGATTGGATTATTAGATACTTGTCTCTTTCCTTTTTGCACTGGGCTACTTTTCCTGTTGGATCACTTGGGCTTGTAGCATTCTGCTTTTCCAATTAATATGATGATAGTAATAGTGATAATAATAATATTGATAATAGTAATATTAAGTAATATAAGATTTTCAATGATTTTAAAATCAGATAGTTTTTAAGATTCTGTTTGTTGTCCTTTTTGCTGCAGTCCTATTGTATCCTTATATTAAAACTATAGGTATCAGTATGATTTTTGTCAATTGGTAGATGAATAATTGAAAGGAAGTTTGAAAAAATTAGAGACCATATTTTATGAAGACTGCCATATTTTCTTCTCTTGGTTTTTCTATGTGTAGTTACTTTTTTGTCTTTAAAAGCTTTGTTTATCTTATATGGATTATAATGTAAAATTTAAAGATAAAATGTTTTATTTTTTCTTCCAGAAATATGAGTCACTTAGAATATGGATCCGTAGTGTGGGTTCGTTTGGGACAGACTTGGTGGCCTGGGACAATCACAACCTTGGAAAAGTGTCCCCCAGAATTTGTAGAAGGACTACGCAAACCTCCGGTTGCAGTAGTAAAGTTTTTCCATGAAAATGAATTGTAAGTTGATATTGATTGCATATCTTTCTCATACACTACAGTATCGGTAATCTTTTATTGTTTTTTATATATGTATTTCAGAAAGTATATATACCACTTAAGAATCTGGTAAAAGTGAGTTGTTCCGTAACCGAAATACAAACCACGCTATTTACAAAGGGGTATTACTTTTAGCGTAGCTGAAATGGCGAGCCATTAGAATTTAACGAGGGTGTATTACCCCCGCGCTAGTTAGCGGGGGGGGTAGGGGAGTGGTAGCTAGCTACCCCTCCTCCCCCTCACACACAGGTGAATACTCACTTTCACTTTTGGCTCGGACTGTGACAGACGTCTCTGTCTTGGTCCTCGCTTGGCAGCCATTATTAGTTTTGTCTTTACTTAATCGCTTACTTTTCATTTACTCAATATATATGTAAACATGTTTTCATGTTTGTATATATATTTGAGTATAGAAATGAGTAAGTTTCCTTTTCAGATTTGTGTGTGTAGTGTACGATATCTACGTGGAGCCCTCGGTAGTTAGGCCACCACGGCGTAATTGTATGGGTGGCGATCGAGTTTGACTTAAGTCTTTCTCTCTCTCTCTCTCTCTCTCTCTTGAGGTCGTTCACCCTTTTACTACGTGTTACTACGGCCTTGTAGCCTAGCTTCCTTTCCGTGTGGGGGGTTGCTACGCCGTACGTTTGTCTCAATTAGTTATGAATCTAATTGTAGTTGTTTTTTGTTTTTCAGCTTGTAGAACGATTCCTTTCGGGGTTTTCGTTCTTTCTTTAGTGTTCATTCATTTTTAAATTTCATAATTACATAGTTACATGATTATAATTGTTATAATTCTGTTTTGGTTACAGCTCTCCTTCCGCGAGTGTAAGTGGTTGTGAGGGCACGTGCCTGTTGTGTAATTCTTGTTCCTTTCCCTCGGGATTCCTCTTCGGAGCCTTCCCGGGGGAATGAATGTGTACTAATATTATTTGTTTTATTTTTTTACAGTTACCGATCTAGTTCGTTTCTGTAATATAGCAACGGTGTGAGCTGTCTGGTTGAGTCCTGGGGATTCGGCTGTTGCTGCCTCCCCCCTTGTATTTTCGTCAGGGGCGTGTCTCCTTCTACTGGTAGTACTCCCGTGACGACGGACAGCTCTCCAGTTCATTTTAGAACTCAGGAGGCTTGCATCCTTGGGCGGGTAACTTTCCTTCCGAGGGAAGTTTTTCCTGTCCAGGCTTGAGTTTTTCCCCTTTTGGGGGGTTCTTCTCTTGCCTTTTTCTCGTGCGACTATGCTCTTGGTGCTGAGCGGTCGCACCTGCAGTTTCGCTCAAGGGGCTGGGCAACTGCAGGAGCTCCTCTTCGGAGGATTGCTCCTTTTAGGTCACTGGCTGACCAGTCTCTTCCAACGCGCCCTGTGCGCCCACGTTCGCCCTTGCGATCTAGAACTTCGGTTCAGGTCGGGGTCAAGGACTCTTCTTCTTTGCGCAGGCTTCCACGCGTAGCCTTCTGCTCGTCAGCGATCATCAGCTCGTCAGCGATCATCAGCTCGCCAGCGATCATCAGCTCGCCAGCGATCATCAGCTCGCCAGCGATCATCAGCTCGCCAGCGATCATCAGCTCGTCAGCGATCATCAGCTCGCCAGCGATCATCAGCTCGCCAGCGATCTCCGGATCGCCCACGTGTGTTACAGCCGGCACGCCAACGTTCTCCAACACTTCTGAAGGAACATGGTTCGCCAGCTACTAGCTCACCTGCGCATGCTGATCGCCATCGCGCGACCCTCAACTGCGGATGCTGATCGCCATCGCGCGACCCTCAACTGCGGATGCTGATCGCCATCGCGCGACCCTCAACTGCGGATGCTGATCGCCATCGCGCGACCCTCAACTGCGGATGCTGATCGCCATCGCGCGACCCTCACCTGCGGATACTGATCGCCATCGCGCGACCCTCAACTGCGGATGCTGATCGCCATCGCACGACCCTCAACTGCGGATGCTGATCGCCATCGCGCGACCGCACACCTGCGGATGCTGATCACCATCGCTCGACCCTGCGCATGCTGATCACCATCGCGCGACCCTCAACTGCGTATGCTGTTCGCCATCGCGCGATCGCCCACCTGCAGATGCTGTTCGCCATCGCGCGACCGCCGACCTGCGCATGCTGATCGCCATCGCGCGACCCTGGCATGCTGATCACCATCACGCGACCCTGCGCATACTGATCACTGCTCGCGATCGCTCACCTTCGCATACTGCTCGCCAACGCACGATCGCTCACCTGCGCATACTGCTCGACCATCGCGTCGGCATAACACAACGCGCCATCGCCAACCTGCGCGTTAGCGCTCACCAGCTCACCACCGATCGCTTGTTGATCCATATCGCCAGCGGTCCTCCTTGCCCACGCGGCAGCGCGTTTCCTCGCCATCGCGCTAACGCTTGCGTTCGCCGCCTCGGACTCGCTCTCATCCACCTGCCCACCCTCACGACCGCTCGCCCGCGCGACCGCTCGCCCGTGCAACCGCGCGACCGCTCGCCGTGCAACCGCGCGACCGCTCGCCGTATAACCGCACGACCACTCGCCTGCGCGCCCACACGCCCACGTGCCTGCACGTCTACGCTCATGCTCTCCAATGTTCGCCCACGCGCGAACCGACGGTTTTTCCATCGCGCGAATCTAAAGTGTTTCTTCGCACAAATGTCGGCTTATTTGTTGCAGTATCCATTGCTCGTCTATGGGTTATCGCTCGCCGACCACCAGGAATTCCCGTCGCGCGAACTCCAGGGCAATTGCGACCACGATTCCCAATGGGGTTTTCGCAGCATGACCAGCCTGGCGAGTTCTTCTGGAGCGTATTTCCAGAACACTGCCTCACCCCGTAAACACAGAGCATGGCACTTGCAACAATAGGAGAAACTTAAGGGAGATCTGAGCAACACTCCTCTATTCCTGAACCTGGGTTAGCCCTTCCCCGTCATTCCCTGGAAGGATTTTTGGCGGGGGGGGCTTTCCGTTCGAGATTTCTCCATCGGACAAGGGGTGACTGCTTACCTCTTCCTCTGGGAGCTTACCAGGTTCTTTCCCTCCTCGGTTACGGCCCGAGGTTTGGTTCAAGGAAGCTACAGGAAGATCAAGGGTACTTTCCTCCTCTCGAGCTCAGGCACCTTGGCCTTTCGTCGTTAAGTATCTAACTTGCGGACAAGCTCGATGTTGTACCATCTGGACGCGCTGACTGAGGGCTTCCTTCGGGTGTCTCATCTGTGGAGGTCGACGACCTCAGACACCCTTCCATCCTTGAGAAGAGTTTGTTTGTGCCCAAGGACAGAGACTTGGACAGCTGCTGTGCGGAGTAAATCGACTTCCGGTTTCACTCTTCCAAGGCGCTTTCTTCCAGACTCTGCAGGGCTCCAGCGCCCTTTTCTTTCAACCACGTCGGCCTAAGTTATCGGCTACGACAACTGGGACAAGGTGTCCAATTGCAGTTTCCTCCTGTCAGGAACAGATGGCACGGGAGACTCCCCCGGGGGGGCATAGTCCTAAAAGGAGTTCACGAACTCTAGGATTGCAGGTTTTTCGCTGGGAGGATGCTTAAGGTTACTCATCCGAATGACAGCTTCCCGATGCCCATTCCCGCACAATCTCTGTGAGTAGCCAAGGATATCGCGCCTGCCGTCTCTGTCAGCGAATTCAGTGTCTCTGAACCTCTATGCCATAGCGTCAGCAGAGTTGCCCGGTTGGGCAGAATGATCCATACCTTAGGCGAAGGTCTTCCTTAGGATCATCGACGGCTTCTCCCCCGGCCCCCTCAGTCGATCCTTTCTTGTAAGGAAGGATCTGAGAGGGGATGTCCATAGTCGACCTCTCAGCCCTGATCAAGTTTGTCGAACAAACTTCGGCCAGCGTAGACCAGCAGAATCGATCAGACTGGTAACGAGGCGACAGGACTCCTTAAACCCTGGATCGGAAGGACGGGTACTTTCAGTTTCCATTCCATCCATCTTCCAGGGTGCTCGTCGAATTCAGCCTAGACTGCAAGTATTCCTGCTTATGATGCAGTGTGGCTATCCCGCCGTGGCATAGCAGGTTTGTTTCCCCAGAGAACTCTCCCTGCCTTCCTCTTGGCCGCTCAGGTGCAGGCTTCCGCCTCCTCTGCTGTTTGGAGGGCTGGTCAACTCCGGTAGGCTCGGGTTTCGACCTTCTTCAGCGCCGGGACAAGCTTCCGGATGCTTACCACGAGTGTGGGCTCATGGTATTTTGCTTGGAGCCTTCTCTTCCTCTGCCTCAACATCTGGAGTATCTGGCCATGATATTGAGTCAACCGCCTTACCACATTGGAAACCCCGCTTCTCGTCCGTCCAGCGAGGTTAAGCAACGTCGGTACTTGGATGGGTGACCACCTGGGGACGCTAGATTCTGTTACCACATCCTCCGAGCCTTCCTTTCGGTTGACTGTGGCAAGATTGAGGAGAGTCGCAGTACCTGTTCTCAGTCAAGCAGAGCTTTCAGCCCTACCTTGGAACGTTTCCTAGTTCTTCTTTCCTCATTGACCCGTCTATAGTCCGAACGGTCGCCTCAGGATAAGTTCCATGTGGGGCGATCCAAGTTCCGGTGGCTTCAGGCAATGTTTAACCGGACTCCCTGGCCCTATGGGACCAGCGGAACTATTAGACGTGCAATGGGTGTTGACCTATGGAGCCTCTTGATGGTAGTGGATATTCTCGTCCTTTCCCCACATTCTTGATGCGGTTCTCGGACTCGTCAAAGGAAAGGGGGGGGGGGGGGCATGTTCCGGTCCAGGCCTATGGTCAAGACCTGAAGGATACCTCTCCATCATTCAGGCAGGCTTAGGGGCCTTAGTCTGGCCCCTCTTCAGATCCTACAGCTCCTGCCGAGTCGCCCCGTTGCGCGTCGACTTCATTCTAACCAGCAGGGGACGCATTTTCACACCTTCACATCTTGCAGTAGAGATACCGGGATGATTGAGATTCTCTCAATACCACCATCGGCTCTCTCATTCCAGGCAGGGGAATGTTTCTCTGACTATCCGAGCAAAGCCTCATAGAGAGAGTGTACCTGGGGGTCTTTGACCTTGGGTAACCAGCAAGGCTGGTCTGGGGGACCTGATCGCGACAGCTTGGAACCTCAAGCTTCCGCTAGTCTTCCCCCCAGTCTCAGACCCCGAGACTCTGGCAAGATGCATTCCGGTGATGGTGGGACAACTTCGACGCCTGCGTCTTCCCTCCTTTTTGTCTGTGGACAATGGGTCTCAACAAGACCAGGTTGTCTGTCAACCTTTCAATGGGAGAGCTCCACTGGGACTATGCGCAGAACGGTTTCTGGACCCTCTGCTTCCCCTGACGGAACTCCCGGGAGAGCTTCTCCCACGGCGCAGACTACTCAAGCAACCACACTGCGACATCTCTCCCGAACCGGGGCGTCGCTTCGGCTTCATGCCTGGAGACACTACTCTTCCTCCTCTAGAAGAGACAACCCGCTACAGTCGCGGTACGGAGGTCGCGTCATCTGCGATAGTCATCCACAGGGGTCTCCCAGGCAAAGTGAAGAGTCTAAGGTGGTTGGTGCCGTGGGAGATATACCTCTTCCCTTGAGGCCTCTTCTCCAGCAATAACGGTCTTATTGCCTTTCGGCGGGAGGAAACTCCTTTCCGCTCTCGGCAATGAAGCCTGTCGCTCAGGCTTTCCCTGACCTTCAGGCTTAAAGGAATAACTTTTTCCTGCCCGCTGGATCTATCCTCGCTCGTGCGAAGCTACGATTGTCCCTGCCCTAGTCTGAGGAAGACCTCCAACTTGGAGCATGGCTCGGACTTTTAGTCCTTTAAGAGATCTTCTCAAGACCCTTTTACGACAGGCCTCGGATTGTATTCCGCCTTGGGTCTTCTGCTCACTCTGGCCACGGCCAGTGTGTAAGCAATCTTCTTGGTCTCTTACTATTCCCCCCTTTCTAAGGAAGAGGGGAAGGCAACATTCAGGCTCGCTCCTGAGTTGTTGGCTAGACTCAGAATCTGAGGGTCCCGGCCCTTCGTCCGATTCATTCAAGATTTCAAGTCTCCATTCTGTATCTGATGTCCCAAGACCTTCTCTTTCTTGCCAGTAAGGAATCGAGAGGTTAGCGCTGGGAACAGCTGCAGTTTGTCCTCAGTTGCAGCCGATTTGGGAGCACAAGGAGGACATGGGGGAGAGTCACCAGTATACCTCTTCAGCCCGGACTCAAGGACATTCATCTCGACCTGTCTTCAGACCCTCCCCCGTCACGTCGCCCTACATCACGATGTTGGATACATCGCAACGTCCCTCGCCTTCGAGTAATACTACTCTGTGACGCAGGTGCTACAAGCTGGAGTCTGGAAGCGTCTAATGACCTTCGCAGCCCGCTTCCTGCAGGGCGTGACCCACAGGAGTCTCGATACGTTTTCTATCGCTCTGTGGTGGCTACACAACAGCTGGTCTAACCTCAGGCTCCTTTTTGGACAGGTAGCAGAAGGTTGAGGGCATTGTTATCAGGTTTTAGTCTGCATGAACGAAAGAAGTATGTCTGGCCCTTACTTCTTTCTTCATCATCCCCTCTACGGGGAAGCAGCATCCTGGTCTCTGCATAGCTGACCTCGAACCTCTGCAGGTAAACCATGCTTCCTTGTGTTCCGAGTATTGAGTCAATACTGTCGCGTCCCCCATACCCTGACGAGGTGGTATTGGGAACGTCCTAACCCAGAGTTCCTTCTGGAACTCCAGGTCAACTGCCTAGGACGGGTCACACTTCTTCCTTCACACACAAGCTTACGTAGGCCACATGGTTCCTTGCGGAGCAAGGAACTTGTGAGGTGCAGGGACTCCTTTTCTCGAGTGCGACTCACTCGGATTCTGAGTCCCCGGGTAAAGCCAAAGCCAGTATGGCTGGGGACTTTCCACCCTTCCTAAGGGATAAGTCACCCTTTGTAAATAGCGTGGTTTGTATTTCGGTTACGGAACAAATGACAAATTCGAAGATAATTTGTATTTTTCCTAACCATACAAACCTTAGCTATTTACACATATTTGCCCGCCAGCCCTGTCCCCCAAGACAAGTCCTACCTCTAAGTGAAAGTGAGTATTCACCTGTGTGTGAGGGGGAGGAGGGGTAGCTAGCTACCACTCCCATACCCCCCCCCCTCCCCCCGCTAACTAGCGCAGGGGTAATACACCCTCGTTAAATTCTAATGGCTCGCCATTTCAGCTACGCTAAAAGTAATACCCCTTTGTAAATAGCTAAGGTTTGTATGGTTAGGAAAAATACAAATTATCTTTGAATTTGTCATGTTTAGTATAGAATTGATTTGATGGTATTGGTATGATTCTCACTCATCAGCGTAATTAATATTTGGCTTTGTGGAATAAAATATACACGTACTTAGTGTTTAACATGGTACGTGGTTTGCAAGATAGTTGTACAAAGTGTATGGCATTTGAACTAAGCTCGTTATCTTTCCTATCTTGCTTTGTGGAAATATGCTTCTGTTATGCAGATGAAAACTATTCTAATACAACAGGATCTTTGCCCATTTAGGTGTTTCCATGATTGAAAGTGGTTGTTCTTAATCCCAGGTGTTTTGTATGACCAGATCTTTTATGTCAGTGAGTAAGCCTGGTTTTCATATATTCGTTATCTCTTGCGTAATTTGATATGTGGGTTATAAGTACTTGAATGCTTTTCTGATGCTCTAAATTTGTCAAAAGCTCAATCATTGTTTCTGCATGACAAATCTATTACTCATAACCCTTTTACCCCCAGGCTATTTGGAAATTTCCAACCCTTAACCCCCAAAGGGTTATTTTCTCTCAAGCACATTTTGCAGTATATTTTTTTTAAATTCCTCTAACAGCCTTAATTTTTGTCATAGAGAGGTCAGGTTGGTCTCATTCTCTTGGAAAATGCCTGAAGTTTCTCATAAAATTATCAAAAATATGCAAAAAAAAATACAAATAGCAGTTTTTTGCAAGGACGTACCGGTACGTCCATGGGGGTAAAGGGATGAGTTTTGTGAAACGTACCAGTACGTCCTTTGGGGGTAAAGGGATGAGTTTTGTGAAACTTACCAGTACGTTCTTTGGGGGTAAAAGGGTTAATTGGAGCTGCTTATTTCCTACTCCACCTATTCTCACAGCCAGCTGACAGTTACTGGATACTTGAGATCTTTTGGTATGGGCAAAAAGCCTCCTTATAACCTCTGATTCCTTTTTGCTTGTCATACAAGCCAGATATCTCGGGTTTTGTCATTAAGAAAGTTGGGCTGTATCTATTAAAGGTTGGTTGTTTGTACTAAGAAAACGAAATGTTATATTTTTAAAAATCTAACATGTGGGATTTATTCATGTTATTATAATTAGTTTTTTTTTTTAATTAAAAAATTTACTTTGAAAATAGCCATATTAAATGTCATTATGGTAATTTTATGTTTTGAAATAAATTAGCACTTCTTATCTTACTAAAAGGATATTTTCTTTTATTATAGCCAAGATGTTAACAAAGAAGAACATATCTATCCATATTCTTGTGATAGAAAAGAAGAATTTATCAGGCGAGGACAATGTGAGTAAACCTGACTTTTCTTTCGTGTTATGAAGAGCTATGGGGAAAGATATCCGAGTAGTGAGAATCAAGTATTTTATCATAAAACAATGATTTTATTAGAGCAACTGATAGGCAGTACTACCTGTTGTATATTTCATTACTAAATTGGTGTTATACAGTATTTACTATTGCTGTGGAAGTGTCACCAGCAATGTATTATTAGTTTATACCTTCACAAATACAAACCTCTGTTCTTTACTTAGGATATATGTTTCAGTGTGAGCTGGATTTAGCCATGAAAACTTTCACACAAGGTGTTAACAACCCTCTGCTAGTTAAGGGGTGGTAGACCAACCTCCCAGTACACAAACTCGTCCAGTGTGCTCTCTTCACTTTGTTTTGGCTTCAATCAGGTGCAGACTTATCTTCTCTTTCTTCTGGTTATAGTATTTCTATTTAACTGGCTATAATACTTGAGAAATTTTATTTTTATTTTTAGGAGTGCTTGGATATTGAGGACTGCTAATTTGTGGGGTTGTCCTGGCATTTTGGGCTGCCCTTGCGTCAACTTTGTCAGCGATGGAGACAGATCCTCACTGACTTTGCCTTTCATGCTGACGACACTCGTGCACGTTGGCTTCATCTTGCGCCAAGTGTCAGGAGTTGTCATGCTCCTAGTGGGAGTGGTAGAAGAAGTCTAAAAGGAATTCTTCGCCTTGAGTCCACCCTTGACGTCGAAGCAGTCCCGACTTCATGTTCCTGCGGCTCATACTCTCCCACCTTCCTTTTTCCATTCGCCCTCTTCAGGAAGCTGATCGGATGAGTATGATGACCGTTTAATCCCCGGACAGCCTTCTCCCCATAAGGAGTCTAGCTTTCTTGATGTGCTACATCAGTTGTGGCCTTCCTTGGGGCATTTGGGTTCCCACTAAGGAACAATTGTTGATGTTGAAGCTTGGGGCACAGCAGGAGTGCACAGCTACCTTCGTAGGGGTTGGTCTAGACTTTTCCCACGAAGCCACTGGAGGGGAGTCCCTTCCAGTTGTTCTTGTCCTTCCAGTGGATACTTCCTCTGCAAGTCCTGAAGAATTGCAGCCTGGTTCTCTTCAGAGTTCCAACTGCGCTGAGTGCTCAGCCTGAGGTTTCAATCAAACCTTAACCCTACGAGTATGGAAGACGCTCTCCCCTGTGTGAAAGGTCTTCCTCCCTTGAGTGGTCTCCCCCTCGAGTGCCTGGTAAGGGGGTACGTGACTCGGCACCAATTGCACTAGCTTTTCGGAGCATTTTGGTGATTATGACGGACGACTCCCTGGAGTCGGAAGTACTGTCCACCATACCCCTGGATATCACAAGTCTGCGAGTCTCGCGATAGGGTGAGCACCTTGGTCATCTACTCATTTGGAGGTAGCTCCAGTTTGGTCTACAGACCGTTTGCAGCAGCAGTAATCATTCTTAGCCATATCAACCTTTACCTTGCTTGCCACCATTACCTGCAAGATGTAACCCACGGGACCCTAGATAAATTCACTTTAGTTCCTGTGGTGGTCGCTCAATAGTGGTTTAGCTACCTTAGCTCCTCTGCTGGACTAGTAGCAGTCTGTTGAGGCCAGAAGCTATATGGTTGTAGTCTGGAATGAATCAATAGAATGACTGACATTTTCTTCCTTCATCTTCCCTTCTCTTTGGATACATTATTTATAGACTGCAAGGTGGTCTCCTTCCGACTGCCAGTAAGCACCGTATTAGTTTTGTGGTCTGAAAAGTGTGTACTGTATATTTTATGTCCTCAATCTCCCTGCAAGGGGGAGTTGGGCAATTGGTATTACTAGCCAAGCTACAACCCAAGTTGGAAAAGGAGGATGCTATAAGTACAAGGGCTCCAACAGGGAAAAATAGCCCAGTGAGAAAAGGAAATAAAGAAATTAATAAACTATAAGAAAAATAATAAACAATGAAATAAAATATTTAATGAACAGTAATAAAATTAAAACAACATTCATATATAAACTATGAAAAGAAGACTTATGTCAGCCTGTTCATCATAAAAACATTTACTGCAAGTTTGAACTTTTGAAGTTCTAACCGATTCAACTACCTGTTTAGGACGATTGTTCCACAACTAGGTCACAGCTGGAATTAAACTTCAAGAATAATTTGTAGTATTGAGCCTCATAATGGAGAAGGCCTGACTATTAGAATTAACTGCATACCTAGTATTACGAAGAGGATGGTACTGTCCAGGAAGTTCTGAATCTAAAGGATGGTCAGAATTATGAAAAATCTTATGCAACTTGAATAATGAACTAATTGAATGACGGTGCCAGAGATAAATATCTAGATCAGGAATAAGAAATTTAAGACGAAGTTTCTGTCCAACAAATTGAGATGAGAATCAGCCGCTGAAAACCAGACCTGAGAACTGTACTTGAACAAGGTGGAATGAAAGAATTAAAACACCTTCCAAATAGATTGATCCTCGAAAATCTTACAAGACTTTCAAAATAAGCCAATTTTTTGTGCATTTGAAGAAGAGACAGACCTATTGCTTCTCTCAAAAGTAAATTTGCTATTGAGAATTGCATCTGAAATTTTAAGTCAAACAGGGTCCTGCCATCTCCTTCCCCCTAGAATTTCTGCCTGCAATCGAAAGAGAAGAGAGCTCAATGTGTTAGCGTGTGAGCGTGGATTTTGGTTTACTCTCTTTACCCCCCTCCCCTTCAATTAGTGGAGGGTTGTTCACAATGTGTGAAAGTTTTCATGGCAAAATCCAGTTCTCGCTGAAACATATATCCCAAGTAAAGAACTAAGGTTTGCATAGCTTGGAAACATACAAATGATTTCCAAATTTACATATATACATACACACATGTGTGTGTGTATAATATGAGATTGGAAGTATGTTTAGGAATATAAGGATGAATGTATTGGATTTGTGTGAGACAAAGATAAAAGGGAAGGGTGAAGTGACTGGTAGAGTATCTGGAATTGAAAGGGGAAGAGCAAGAGAGAGTGTGGCTTTATTGCTGAGTGAATGGATGACAGGTAAAGTATTGGAATGGAAGGAGATATCTTTTAGGTTAATGTGGGTAAGTGTTAGGTTGGGTAGAGAATGTTGAGCTTTTGTTAGCGTGGAAGGGCCAGGTTGTGAGAAAAGTGAAGGAGAGCAGAATTAATTCTGGAATGAATTAATTAGGTGTGTAGAAGGACTGGGTAGAAGGAATTATGTAGTTGTCATGGGTGACTTAAATGCTAGAGTGGGCGCTGGAGAGGTCGAAGGTATCATTGTAAGTATGGTGTACCAGGGGAAAATGAGAGTGGTGAGAGACTGGTAGATATGTGTGTTGAGCAAGAGTTGGTTATAAGTTCTAGTTTTTTTTTTTTTCAAAAAGAAAGTTGTTCCAACACGGAGTACTTACCTCAAACTACTTTCTTAGGAGTATCTGGGATCTCCTCCCAACCGACCAGAGTTTTGTGTAGTTTACCCTAGTCCCATTTTCTATGAGGGGTAACCTCAGGTGGAGTGATACGCGCCTTGAGGCTAACCCCGGGTCAGAGAGCATGCTTGCTCAGGTCTCGATCTCCAGTAAGTTCTCTGGTCGCGTTGCGATAACATCTCGACGCTCTCTCCTTACCCAGTGCGACCCTTTGTGTCCCCGACCCCCTTTGTGTCTCACGCGGTCCCCACGTGGACCCATTGTGTTCATTCTATACCCTTTCCTACCCTTCTCTGTGTTCGTTGTGTAGGGGCAGCTTATGTTCTCCTACAGCCACGTGTCCGGAGTGCGAGTCCTGGAACGAGGTGCAGTGGGTGCACTACGGCACCAAGAAGAAGGCGTCCAAGAGGTCACATAGGAAGCCGAGCCTCTCCTCGCCGCTTACTTCTCCCGATGCCTCGTCGGATAGAGCTTCTCAGCCACCTTCCCCTACCCAGAGTAGGGGACGAGGTAAGTCAGTTGTGGGGAAGAGGCCCATTGCTCTTCCCCAGGAGTCTGAGTGGGTGCGGTATAGCACCAAGAAGAAGTAGCCGATGAAAAGGTCGTCTAAGAAGCAGAGTGTCCCTTCCTCCCTTGCTTCACCGGGCGTCTCGTCTGACCGAGCTTCCCTACCACCCTCCCCTACCCAGAGTAGGAGACGAGGTAAGTCCGTTGTGGGGAAGAGGCCCGCGGCCCTTCCCCAAGAGTCTGATCTTTAGGATAGTGGGGTTGTGGCATCGTTCCAGGCGAGTGAGGGGCCTGAGGGAGGGGCGAGAGTGTGTATGGGAGGTGGAGTCCTGGTGCAAGCAGGCCACGTCTCCTCTGATGACCCCATGTGGGGGAAAAATGTCCCTAATTCTTCTCCAGCCTCTTTGGCGTGTTTTTCAGTCACTTCTGCAGCCGAGGGCCCTGCCGTGAAGGAGCTTTCCCCGCTGTCGGACCCCATTGCGTGGGTTCCCCCCAAGACGCCTTTCAGGTCGCCGCTGAGGATGGAAGAGGGCTTCGGGACCTGGTCCCCCACGGAAGAGCGTCCACGCAGGACGACTCGGACCCTTCGGTGCGGCCCTACAAATCTTTGGGCTCCTCTTTCGAGTCATACTCTTTCTCCTCGGAGGATGGAGCCCCAAGGGACCAGTAGAGGAGGCGAGAGAGGTCCCGCAGAAGGAGGTCCCGTTCCCGTTCCAGATCTCACCGCGACAGGAGGCACGCTAGATCTCCCAGAAGGAGGCACAGAAGAAGTCGTCCCCCTAGGGAGGAATGGGTGCGTGTCGCCATCCCACACAGACACCTCCTGGGAGCTTCAGCAGTTCCGGGTACCTCTGGCTGGCTGGCTCCCAAGGGCTCGTTCTCCCGCTCCGAAGTACGCCCTCTACAGCAGGCTCTGGCAGACCGGCATAAGTCCGCGAAGGTTCCGACTCCTTCCGCCCAGCGGAGTCGCCCCTTCGGTCTGGCAGCCGTGTCCCAGCCTCCAGGACTTCGACAGGCCGGCCAGAACGTGAAAGACAATCAGCAGCCACGAGGAAGCCCGCAGGAGCTTGGTCCTCCATGGGGAGAGACAAGTCCAGGACGGAGGCCTCCGTCCCATCGGCGACACCCGTCCTCCATCCAGAACCGCCAAAGTCCTACCACGACAAAGGATGCCTTCACCCCAAGCAGGCCCCCCCGTCGTAGGTGCTCCTTCTCAGGCAGAAGAGCATCCGACGGAAGGCTCGGTGGACGAGGCTCCCGCATACAGAAAAGTACTAGCCCTCATCAGACGGCACCACAGGCTGGACGAACCGAAGCCCGCGACGGATGAGGACTGGCTCTCGGGCCTCAGCAGGTTGGTAGATACCCCCGTGCAGCAGAGGCCCTCACTGGCTGGCTCCTAGAGCTCCTTCGCCATCCTCGTGGTACGTCTCCTCCAGCAGACCCAATCATCAACGGAAGTCATCGCACCAGGCCTCGGTCGACAGGCATAAGCCCGTGAAGGTTCCGACTTCTCCCGCCCAGCGGAGAGAGTCGCCCCTTCGGACTGGCAGCCTTGTCCCGGCCTCCGGTTCTTCGATGGCCCGCTCTGAACGAAGGAACCAACCAGCCAGCACGGGGAAGCCCACGTCTCCATGGATCTCCGCAGGAGCTCCATCCGTCCAGTGGAGGCAGCCGCTGGCTCGACCCGGCAGCATGGCATCCATACCCGGTACCACGACAGCTCCATTCAGGCTTCGTGGTCAACCGCTTGTATACCAGGGTACTCACACCCCACGGATTCCCCGGGAGGGGGTAGACCCATGACGGATACCTCCGTCCCGGTGGCTCCATCCGTGATGGAGCTAGCCGCTCCATCGCCCCGGCCAGCCCTATCCAAGCATTGGAGGTGGCCGCTGACACACCCATGACGGCTACCTCCATCCCGGCGGCTCCATCCGTGATGGAGCCAGCCGTGCCATTGTCCCAGCCAGCCCCATCCAAGCATCGGAGGCGGCCGCTGACATGGCAGGGTACTTAAACCCCACGGATTTCCCCGGGAGGGGGTAGACCCATGACGGCTACCCACGTTCCTGACGGCTCCATCCGTGACGAAGGCAAAGTGGTTTTCCCCCTAGCGGGTCTAATAGGGCTATTGCCTCTCCAGTGCCTGCCTCAGTGGCCGCTGGAGTGACCCCCCCCACCTTTACCCAGTGCCTCTTCGGCTCCGTCCGCCCATCGGATGTAGAAGTTGGCACACGTAATCTTTCCCTTGCCTTGCCCCCCGTAGAGGAGCTTCGACTCCACAGTTAGCCTTCAGACCCTCCTACTCGGGCTCCAGGAGAGGGCGTTCAGGCCGCGGCTCTCGAAGGAGATAGGAGGGGAGGCCCCCTACTTCTGCCGACGCCTCAGGTGGGGGGATGCCTCAAACGATCTTGGCAAGCATGGTGGGACCACGGAGCGGATCCGTGGACCGTAGCAGTATTAAAGGAGGGGTACAGGCTGCCCCTCCTAGCGGACCCCCACCTCGGATCCCAGATCAACAGGCGGAGTGGTTGGCACCCAAGGACCCCTTGAGAGTAGCAGCATTGCAGGAAGAAGGCTCGGCAATGCTGGCGAAAGGGGCAGTAGAACCAGTCAAGAAACCGGGTCCAGGGTTCTACAGCAGGCTCTTCCTGGTGGAGAAGGCGACAGGGGTCTGGAGACCGGTCATAGACCTTTCAGCCCTCAACAAATTTGTGTGCAACACCGACTTCAAGATGGACACTCCGAAGTCGGTCCTAGCGGCCTTGAAGGAGGAGGCCTTCATGAGGTCCATAGGCCTCAAAGACATCTACTTCCAGGTCCCTGTCCATCCCTCCAGCAGGAAGTACCTAAGGGTAAAATGGAGTACCCAAACGTTGGAGTTCAAAACCCTCTGCTTCGGACTGTCAACAGCCCTCAGGGCTTCACGAGGGTCTTCGCAACAGTTTCAGACTGGGCACACGAACAGGGCGTCCGCCAGATTCGGTACCTAGATGACTGGTTGTTGCTTTCAGCCTCAGAGGAAGTACTGAGGGAGCAAGGCGCGAAGCTCCTGCAGTTCTGCAACGTCTTGAGTATCATCATCAACCTGGAGAAGTCCCAGCTGATACCCTCCACTAGGATGACCTACCTAGGGTTGGTCCTAGACTCCCGTATGGCGAAGGCCTTCCCCTCTGCGGAGAGACTGGACAACCTGAAACAGATACTCTGGCCCTTCCTGTCGGGCCAGCCCAGGAGAGCCAAGGACTGGCAAAGATTGATAGGACTCCCCGCATAAGATAGTCCTGTTGTTCCCGGAGACGAAGGAAGTCCTGGAGTGGTGGCACGTCAGAACGAACACCCTCAAGGGAATGCCCTTCGCAACCGACCCTCCGGAGATGCTCCTGTTCACGGACGCAACCAAGGAGGGCTGGGGTGCCCATCTTCTCGACAAACAGGCAAAAGGTAAATGGGAAGTCGAGGAGACGAACCTGCACATAAACAAGCTGGAGATGAGGACCGTGCAAAGGGCGTGCCTAGAGTTCGTCCACCTACCCCGGGGAAGCACCGTGGCTCCGGTGTGCGGCAACGCCATGGTGGTGGACTACGTGAAAAAGCAAGGAGGACTGAAGTCGAAGGAACAGTGGTTTCACGATGGAGTTCCTAGAATGGGCCGAAGTGGAACAAATCAATTTTTCAGCCAGGTTCTCTCCGGGGAAGAGAAACGTCCTGGCCGACGTCCTCAGCAGGATGGGTCAAGTGGTCCCTACACTCAGAAGTGGTCAAAACCCTCTTTCTGAAGTGGGGCTCGCCGGTGATAGACCTTTTCGCCACGAGACTAAACGCACAGCTCCCTGTGTTTTGTTTTCCTGTGCCAGATCCAGCAGCAGCGTTCGAGGACATCTTCCAACACCCTTGGGACAACCTCGACGTTAACGACTTCCCACCCTTCGGGATGCTCAGACAGGTCCTCACAGAGTGAGACGGACGGCCAACCTGTGGGTGACTTTGGTAGCGCCCTGGTGGCCAGAGAGAGAGTGGTTCGCGGATCTAAAGGAACTGGCACTCCTTCCACCTGGGCGACTTCCAGACAGACCAGACCTTCTGCGGCAGCCTCACTTCCAGAGGTTCCACGAAAACCCTCGGTCCCTCCGCCTTCACGCGTGGAGGTTATAGAGCGTCTCCTGAGAAAGGAAGGATTTCCGTCGAGGACGGCATCAAGGATGTCAGGGTACCTGAGGCGTTCGTCAGTTGAGGTGTACCAGGCGTAGTGGGCTACCTTTTCTAAGGGGTGCTCCTCGAAGAACATCAGGCCGTTAGGGGCCTCCATTCACGAGATAGCAGACTTCTTGGTCTATCTCAGGGACGGAGTGGGTACGTCCATCCCAAGTCTTACTCCTGAAGGACCTAGACCTAGGTGCCTCCAGACATATCTTGACGCTCATCAAGAGCTTCGAGCAGTCGTGTTCCCCCCAAGCTGCTAGAGTGCCCCAGGGGGGTGTGGCTAGGGTACTGAAGATGCTTTCGGAACCTCCCTTCGAGCCTCTAAAAGACATTCTAGACAAGGAGCTCACCCTCAAGGCAGTCTTTCGTTTAGCTCTGGCATCAGCAAAGAGTAGGTGAGATTCATGGCCTGTCGTACGAGATCTCACACTCGAAGGGCTGGCGAGAAGCTACCTTCAGATTCTTACCCTCCTTCGTAGCCAAGACTCAGAATCCAGGTGTTGGGGACCCCAAAGTTGAAGGGTTCTCAGTGCCAGCTATCCCTCGCTCGGACAATCCGAGGGACTTGCTGCTGTGCCCTGTCAGGGCAGTATGGCAGTATTTAGAGAGGACAGCCAGACTTCGTCCCGAGATCAAGAGTCTGTTCATTTCCCTCGGGACTGTGAAGAAGCCAGTCTCCAAGAACACTATCTCCTTCTGGCTAAGGCAAGTGATCGTCAGGGCCTACAGTAGTGCAGGGGTCCCCCTTCCAGGAAAGCCCAGACCCCACGATATTATGGGTCTAAATACTTCATTGGCGTTTGAGAAAAACATGGCAGTGGGCCAAATCCTAAGGGCAGGTACTTGGCCTAGCCAGTCGACCTTTACGGCTCACTACTTGAAGGACTACTCGAGAAAGTCCCTGGACGGGTTCTCGCTCGGTCCCGTCATTTCCGCGCTCCAAACGGTTTAAAGGTGTAGCCCCAGTGGTAACTGCAGGTAGCAAGTCCAAGAGAGACAGGTTCCTTCCTGCACCCCCTTGTTCTTCCTTCCCCTATTCCCTTACCGTAAATGACTCGGGTAGCCCCCTGAAACTGCCATGGGATACACTATCATTGGAAGGACATGTTTCCTAGGATTCTTGCAGAAGTGAGTTACTTAGACACTAAGATGGTTTTTTTGCGTAGTTTTCCCTATTTTCTCGTGTTTTCCTTGAGGTCAGCAGAACCTAGTCTCCTACCTAGGTTCCTCTTCTATACTCGTCACGGTCTCTAGGTCCTGAAGGCCACTCCCACCTCCTAAGGTATAAGTCTCATAAGAAAGTAGTTCGAGGTAAGTACTCCGTGTTGGAACAAATCACAAATTTTAAGTAATTTGTATTTTTCTTAATAGTACTTACCTCGAACTATTTTCGGGTAATGGCCCGCCCATCCTACCCCGAGTGCCTTGCTTGAGTTCATAGATACCTAAGCTATCAAGAACTTACTGGAGATCGAGACCTGAGCAAGCATGTTCTCTGACCTGGGGTTAGCCTCAGGGCGCGTATCACTCCACCTGAGGTTACCCCTCATAGAAAACGGGACTAGGGTAAACTACTCAAAACTCTGGTCGGTTGGGAGGAGATCCCAGATACTCCTAAGAAAGTAGTTCGAGGTAAGTACTGTTAGGAAAAATACAATTTACTTAAAATTTGTGATATAATAACAAGTATACATGGATAAGAGTGGTAGAAATGGCATTAATGGATTATGTGTTGATAACTAGAAGAATGTTTGGAAGATTGAAAGACAAGCTAATGGTATGTCTGATCATTTTTTGGTGGAAGGAAAATTAGTTGTAGCAAAAAAAGTGGGGGAATAGTGTGGGGGATGTAAAAGGGAGGTAATGAAGGTTGAAGAGTTAATAAAACCTGAGGTAAAAAGTGAATATCAAGAAAGGTTGGAAATAGCATATTACAGAGTGAAAGTGAGAGAAACTGGTAATTTAGAGGAGTGAAAGTTAGTAAAAGAAAATTTTGTTGGGATTGCAAGTGATGTAGGTGGCAAGAGGATTGTTGGAGGCAACATGAGGAAGGGTAGTGAATGGTGGAATGAAGGAGTGAAGACAAAAGTGGAAGAGAAAAAGATGGTGTTTGAATGACTGCAGAGTACTAGTGTAGAGAAGTATGAAAGATATAAAGAGAAAAATGTGGAAATAAAACGTAAGGTAGCTGAGGCAAAGAGGCCGGCTGACTGGAGGTGGGGTCAGGGATTGGGTCGTTCATATGAAGAGAATAGGAAGAAGTTTTGGAAAGAAGTGAAGAGAATATGGAAGGGTTGTTAAAAGGAGAGGAGGGAAGGGAAAGGTGGACAGAATATTTTGAAAGTTTACAGAATGTTGAGGATAATAGGGAGGTAGATATGATTGCTGTTGCAGGTATTGAGGTGCCAGTGATGGGAGACGAGAATGAGAGATTATGAGATAGGAAATTAGGAGAGTATTAGATGAAATAAGTGTAGTAAAAGCACCTGGTATGGATGGTGTAAGAACTAAGATGTTAAAGGAATGGGATGTGACTGTACTTGAATTGTTGGTGAGATTGTTTAATATGTGTTTTATATTGTCAATGGTATCAGTAGACTGGGTGTGTGAGAATATTCTACCACTATACTGTATAAGGGTAAGGGAGATGTGCATGAGTGTTTTAATTCTAGGGATATTATGCTAATGAGTGTGGTTGGAAAAGTGTATGGTAGAGAACTAATTGATAGGATTAAGGAAAAAACAGAGAATGCAGTCTTAGAAGTACAGGGTGGTTTTAGAAGAGGGAGGGGATGTATGAATGAGATTTTTACAGTTAGGCAGATATGCGAGAAATATTTAGCAAAAGGCAAGGAGGTGTATGTTGCGTTTATGGATCTGGAGAAAGCGCATGATAGAATTGATAGGGAAGCGATGTGGAATGTGATGAGGTTATATGGAGTTGGTGGAAGGTTGTTGCAAGCAGTGAAGAGTTTCTACAAAGGTAGTAAAGCGTGTGTTAGGATAGGAAATGAAATTAGCGATTGGTGTCCGGTGAGAGTGGGGCTGAGACAGGGATGTGTGATGTCGCCATGGTTGTTCAACATGTTTGTTGATGGAGAGGTGAGAGAGGTGAATGCTAGAGTGCTTGATCGAGGATTCAAACTAATAGACGAGAGTGATCATGAATGGGAGGGTAAATCAGTTGTTGTTTGCAGATGATACTGTACTGGTTGCAGACTTGGAAGAGAAGCTTGGTCGATTAGTGACAGTTTGGAAGACTATGTGAGAGAAGGAAGTTGACAGTTAACGTAAGAGTAAGGTTTTGAGATGCATGAGAACGGAGGGTGGTGCGAGTTTGCATGTCGTGTTGAATGGAGAATTACTTGAGGAAATAGATCAGTTTAAGTACTTGGGGTCTGTTGTTGCAGCAAATGGTGGAGTGGAAGCAGATGTACGTCACAAGAGAGAATGAAGGGTGCAAAATGTTGGCAGTGAAGGGAGTGGTAAAGAATAGAGGGTTAGACATGAATGTAAAGCGAGTTCTGTATGAGAAAGTGATTGTACCTATTGTGATGTATGGACTGGAGTTGGAATGAAAGTGACAGAGAGACAGAAATTGAAATTGTTTGAGAAGTTTCTGAGGAGTATTGCTGGTGTATCTCGATTAGATAGGGTTAGGAACGAAGTAGTGAGGGTGAGAACAGGTGTAAGAAATTATTTAGCGGATATGAATGTGTTTAGGTGTTTTGGGCATGTTGAGAGAATGGAAAGTGGCTGTGTGCTAAGGAAGGTGATGAATGCAAGAGTTGATGGGAGAAGTACAAGAGGAAGGCTAAGGTTTGGGTGGATGGATGGAGTGAAGAATGCTCTGGGCGATAGGGGGATAGATGTGAGAGAGGCAAAAGAGCGTGGTAGAAATAGGAATGAATGGCGAGCGATTGTGACGCAGTTCCGGTAGGCCCTGCTGCTTCCTCTGGTTGCCTTGGTGATTACGGAGGTAGCAGCAGTAGGGGATTCAGCGTATGAAACTTCTTCTGTGATGGACAACGGGGGAGGGTGGGCTGTGGCACCCTAGCAGTACCAGCCAAACTCGGCTGAATCCCTCGTCGGGCTGAGAGGAGCGGAGAGAGGAGAGGTCCCCTTTTGTTCATTTGTTTGATGTCGGCTACCCCTTAAAATTGGGGGAAGTGCCTTGGTAAATAGATAGATAGATGTAAATAATGACAATTTCATGTAGATTTTTTTTTTTAATAATTTTTTCTTGTACTTTGGTTTCAGATGTGTATTATTATTTAGTTTATGATTTTTATGTGTTAACATAATCAGAAGGCATATAAAAATTTTTACTTTTGTATTTTCAGATATAAACAAGAATCAGTCTCATGGTGAGGTTGATCTCTTAAGGAAATTTGAAAGTGACATTGTTACTGCAGAAAAGCTGACTGGCGGTGACATGAACATCCTACAGACTATGGGCGAAGTAATGGGTAAGCGCAGAGTAGATTATAGTGATTTAGGATTTGGTCTACCCAAGGCCAAGAAGAAGAAGGATGAAGGGTCAAAGATTGGGTCAGATATTGGGCAGGCTGTTGTTTATAAGAAGTCAGGGCTGAGAAATGCAGGAAATGGTAAGATTAAAGGGGTTATTATTCAACACCAGGTCAGAATACTGGAACAGCCCAAAAGGGAAGTGATTGAGGATAGCCTCAATGCTTCCAATTGGTTCAAGTGTATTCTCTGTGGGTTCACGTGCACTCGGATCAATGTCATTGTGTGGCACAACAAAGCTCACTTGAAAAAAGTATACGACTTTGATACTGGGATCAAGATTCCAGGACGGAGAAGGAGAAAGCCTGGGGGATCAAAGGCTAACAAAGATGGCAAAAAGAGGGGCCGTCCACCAAAGGGAAAGAATGCTGTGGACCATTCTCATACTAATGGTGAAGTATTGGGTGCTCCAAAAGAAGGACATGATACTCAACAGTTGTTGCAGGATTGGGATGATGAGGAAGAGGAAGCACCTGGTTCCAGTAATGCTACTAATGGCAGAGCTGAAGTCTCTGGGGCCATGGATGATGATTCTGATGATGGATACAGCGATGATGATGGGTACCCTCCTCCATTGCCGAATCATGAACGTATGCCTATGCCTAAAGCTGAGGATGTAAATTCTGCTTTTGATGCTCTGCTTGCAACAACGCCAAGCATTGTTAATTCCAATTCAAGCCAGACCTCAAAATACGTAAGTAATGATTCTGATAGTGATTGCAGTGACTGGGAAAAGTATTATGACAAGAATGTTGACTCAGATGAGGAAGAAAATTCACCAGGAGAAAGCAATAACCAGGATACTAGTGAAGTTGTATTTGAGAATGGCAATGGAGTGAAGAGTGAAAAAGAGGAAGAAGAGGAGGAGGAGGGAGAAGAAGACAAAAAGGATCCTCCAAAATCAGAGATACAACCAGAATTAGGGGTTACTAGTGATGTCAAGGAAGAGTCTTCGGAAGTGATGTCTAAGTCTGAAAGCTTATCGCCACTAAAGATAGAGGAGGAATCATGTTCAAAGTCAACTTCAAGTGATTCGGTTGAGAGCAAATCTTTCATCTGTGACGAAACAGAAAAGGAGGACTTAAAAAAAGATACAGTTAAAGCTACACAAGATGTAAGCCAGAAATCTTCTGCTGACATATACGAGTACGTGGATGAGATAGGTGAATCACCTCATGAACCGTATGAGCCACCTAAGAAACCTTATGAATCTTTACAGAAGTATAGACTTCTTCAGGAGACATACAAATCTCCACATGATTCTTCCAGCTTGTCCAACTATGACGATCTTAGGTCTGCGAGGGACAACTTGTCTTGTAGAAGTGAGTCGCCTGAAGAGAAGTCTTTGAAAGCAGAGGACTCTGATAGCGAATATGAAAGGGGTCTGCCACAGAGTTCGGTCAAAAAAGATCCTGACAATGCTCCAAATGTGGAGGATTCCTCTGAGCTGTTACCAGATTATGAATCAGAAGAGGAGGATGTTGCTAGTCGAGAAACTGGAAGTTACGCTAGAAATTATGAATTTGAGGAGGAAGGAGCACTAGATATTGCCAATACCGAGGAAGTAAAGGATGTTTCTCACACTGAAAGAACAAAGGAACCGTATGAATTTGATGCTCATAGTGGAAGTTATGATGCTAGTAAAAGTTACAAGCCACAGAAAAAGTCGAAAGAGGAATTGGAGCCAGACAGCCAGAGAAGTTCAGACAGAAGTTACCAGCAGGATAGCAGTGGAATGTATGAGGAATGTAAAAAGAGTAAAGATAGAAATGTTGGAACTGGAAATAGAAGTAGATTATGGAAAGCTGGCGACTTCTTTTCAACAGAGTTTGACCAAAGTCAGGAAACTAGTGTAAGCAAGGGCCATGAATCTCCCGGTGAACCTGATGTGTATGAGCCAAAGCAACAGTATAACTTTGGCAAATATAAGAATTCTAAAAGTAGTGAATCCTCTTACAGCAGAATTCACACTGAAGGAAAGGTATATGAAGCTTATGATGAACAGGAGCTTGAAGACACAGGGAAGCCACTTGAACCATATGCTTTACACAAGGCTCACAGATCGCTCCTTTCAACCCCTGGTGGCAGCAGTATGCCAAGTGGTTATCATGATTCTGGGTCAAGACATGCAGAAAAACATGAAGAATATGGTGAAGAAGATAGTACACACAAAATGAAATCTTACCCCAAAGAGCTGTCTCCTTCACCCCTCCCTAAAGAGTCCCATGAACATGAAGTTGTAGCTGCCCCTTCTGAAGATATTGAGGAATTTATGAAAGATACAGATAAACTAACTCAAAATATTGATAAACTCACAGAAACTATTGATGCTGAAAGCTCACCCACTGCTTTAATTCGTGATAAAGTACGAAAGAGTTTCAGTGAAGAATATGTGGAACAAACTGAAGAAGTTGAAGATATGCCACAAGTTTTGAATTTAAGTACCCAGGATCGCAGCATGGTGCATGAAAAAGGGCCTAGTACTTCAGAGAAGGTTACTCTTGAAGGTAGTGCCTTGTATAATAAGTTAGGGGTGTCCTCAGAAAGAGTGTATCATTCTAAGTCTGGAGATCCTGCTGTGATGTCCAGTTCAGGAACCTCATACATGCTGGTTGCTGTCGATGCCCATGGAAACACTGTACCAACTGCACCCACTTCATCGTTGAGTGAGGCTAATAGTAATTTGATGGCGGTAGAGGCCACTTTAGAAGATGGAGCTACACGAACCCTCTACATAGATCCAACTCAGCTAGGTCCAAATGTAGATCTTAATAATCTTATGCTGCACATAGATACTAGTGGTCAAGAGCACGTCATAATCCCATCCTCTTCTTCCTCCTCCTCGGAATTTAGTGGCCAAGAGGTCTCTGCTTACGAAACTCAGTGGCAGCGTGTTAGTGATGTTCCTTCTAGTGATATTCAGACCCACAGGCGTAATCTGCCAGAAGTTTCTGGAACTTCATTAAGTCAAAGAAGTGAGGGAAAAAGTTATCACCAGGTTAGTTATCCTGGTAACTATAGTGAAAAATATTCTTCTAGCAGAGAAGATAAAGATAACTTGTGAGGATATCCACAAGATTTCTGCAAGATTGAATGTGTATATTTTAAAATGTTTCTTATTGTATACGTATTCAAAATTTAAGATAAGCCGACTTATCGTATACTGTAGAGATTTTTTCTAACGTATTTCATCTCTAGAAAAGTCGGTTTTCAGAGGCTATTTGGTTATATATATAGGACTGCCACCATAATTGTACTTTTCAAAACGTATAGGTTCATATTTAAGACTGGATTCAATATTAATGTTTCATTCAGTTTGATTTATTACTCATGCCGAAGTCAAGTATACTCTTATTTGAAATCTTTTTGTCCTTGTGTAAATTTTTTGTAATGTACGAATGCCTTTTAAAATTCTTGAATTATGTTTTTTCCCCACGAGTTTATAGGAATTGAGATTGAATGAGTATCAAAGAGTTTAGTGAGGCTGCAAGTGCTTTAAATTTATTTCTCATCTCCAAGTAGGATAATGAGAGAAGGCTATAAATGGAAAAAAAATCAATAATTTTGCTTAAGTATCTAGGTACAAAACTATTTAAAACTATGTACAATAATATTAGTTGGTGTAAACTACTTTGTAGTGAATATGCATATTTAGGTTGAGAGGTTTTTTTTCTGTTTTGTATCTGTCAACACCCAGATGGCCTTGGTTGGGTGGGTGGGGGATTATATTAGTTTCATGCGGCTAATAGATGAACACAATCAGTAAATTTGTGCGTACTGAAATATGTGTTAGGAAGAAACTATAGTCCATTTCTTTCAGCAATGCAGATTTGCACCGACTCACAGCGGTGCCCTTTTAGCTCGGAAAAGTTTCCTGATCGCTGATTGGTTGGACGAGATAATTCTAACCAATCAGCGGTCAGGAAAATTTTCCGAGCTAAAAGGGCACCGCTGCGCGTCGGTGCAAATCTGCCTCGATAAAAGAAATGGACTATAGTAAGTTACTTCATTTCACAATGAAGTTATTTTCATGAAGATGATTGGTTAATCATCACTGAGAACTAGTTTTTTTTCTAATAGTTTTCCCTGCTACATCATGTAATGTTTTCAACAAAATGAGGATGACAAAGGCTATTGAATTAGTTTTCAAGTTGCACAATTATAGAAAGGATAAAAGGATTTATCTCATTACAGTGTAAACTTTTGTATGGAAACATACTCCACTGTGGTGTAAAGCAATTAAAGGGGTTGTATTTTGATCACACTAAATACACTACATTTGCAATTTCTGGAAATTAGTGAAAAAATTGAAATTCTAGGAGTTTTCAAGTCAAAGTGAAGTACAAATCTATATAACCACAGTAGTGCACTGAAGAAAAATGCGTAGTTTGTACCAGTAATAATAGAAATCTCTCTAAAAAATACAGCACATTATTTGAATAGAAGGAAAATTGAAATGGCTGTTGATTTAGTTAAACACAAGATACTTGAGCTTACCAATTGAAGCATGGAAAGAAAAGCTGTGATAGTTTCAACTGAAGAAGCAGAAGGAAAGCACATAGTGCAGTGTTGGGATATGATAAGAAGAAACAATTTGATTAGAATTGTTATTAGAATGTGGTACTGTGTATTAAAATCAACAGATAATTTTATGACTCATTGTTCTAATAGAGTCAAATATAATGTTTATATTGTGTAGTGCAATATGAAGGCAAAGCTTTTAATTAAAGCTTACACATTTTATACTGTTTCCTTGTCTTCTGCAGAGCTGGATATAGTAAGGTCTTTATTTCTAAGAGTAGAAACTGATGTTGGTAAATTTCTATTTTTATATGTCAATACCATATATCAAAATGCTTTTTATGATTTGAAAGGTCTATATATAAATTTTTTTTTTTTATATATTTGGACTTTCTGCTCAGTGTAGTTATATAATAATGATTAATCTGTTTCCGTTGAAGTGCTTCTTGACAGCAGGTAGTCTAAACTCTTGTTTGCTCCCACACGCATACAAACCTTTTATCCTTTAATACTAGAATGGATTCGAGTGCAGCTGGAACTCGTCGGTTAAAAACTTATACAGTAACAAGGTGTCGGCAATAGCTGGTGGTTAGTGGCCAGCTTTCCCCGCCCCTTTTGCTGGTACACTGAATAGCCCCTTTGATCTTGCTGCTGAGTAACACAGACATGCTGCTATTGGCATCTCTTCAAGCTTGGCTTTAAAATTTTCTTTCTTCCTAATGAATACAAACCCTTGTTCTGCATATTGAAGAATGATAATAGTGAAGCTGGAATGCAGCTATAAAACTTGATTAGGTGTCAACAACCGTTTGGGTTAGTTACCAGTAGGGAGTGTGGAAGCAACCCCCCTCACTCACTCAGGACTACACCACTATGATTTCAGGCATGATTAAGAGCGAACGTATCTCTTCCAATCTGGAGTACAGGCTTGAAATTAAAATTTCTTTTTTTCTTTAACAGGTGTGAAAGTTGCACTTGCTTAGTGAGGATGCATGGCGAACCGCTTATGCGTCCCGCAAAGGAAGACAATTCTCACCGGCTTGGCCTTGCATGCAGAGGACACTTGCACACAGGCATCTCCATGCAATAAGTGTCGGGAGTGGCCATCCTTCCAGTTTGAGCAGTATGGCAGGAGGAGAAGTCTATAATGGATTCTTCCCTTTTCAGGGTCTTTCTCAAAGTTGAAGAAGCCCCAACTCTTCTCCTTCTCGCCTGGTGCCCTTCTCTCCAGCTCTTCTCGCTCAACCTCCTTTGGCGGGCGATCAAGTAAGAGGTGTAGCCCTTTAACGCTGGTGCAATTGTCGGGTCAGGGAGGGCTACTTCCTGTGGCGAAGTCTTCTGTTCAAGATGCTCTGCGTGTCTTGTGGCCTTCCTTGGGGCTTCTGGTTTCCTCCCCATCAAGGAATAGGCTTGTAAAAGTGTTGGTTTTGGGGGGCACATTATTATTATTATTATTATTATTATTACTATCACTATCCAAGCTACAACCCTAGTTGGAAAAGCAAGATGCTATAAGCCCAGGGGCTCCAACAGGGAAAAATAGCCCAGTGAGGAAAGGAAATAAGGAAATAAATAAATGAAGAGAACAAATTAACAATAAATCATTCTAAAATAAGTAACAACGTCAAAACAGACATGTCATATATAAACTATTAACAACATCAAAAACAAATATGTCATAAATAAACTGTAAAAAGACTCATGTCTGCCTGGTCAACAAAAAAGCATTTGCTCCAACTTTGAACTTTTGAAGTTCTACATTAGGAGAGAGTTTCTGCTCCTGCTAGGGATGACTTCAGCGCATTCCCTTGTTGAGCTGACAGAAGGGAGTTCCTCCTGCTTGATCTCGTGCCCTCTAGACCTTTCTCCTCCGCTGCAGATTTCTAGATTGCAGCAATACTTGGAAATACAAGGCATCTGTTGTAGACCCTTCATGGGAGGAATTGGGCATTGTCCCAATAAAATTGGATCAGAGACATAAACCTAAAAGGCAAGTAACACCGCCTCCTGGGGACACTTTCCAATCTGAGACTCAGTGGATCAAAGTCTCCAAGGGAGATCCCTTACATTGAGCATTGCAGTCTGTCGCTGATTGATTCTGTTTACACCGTGCCTTCCATCGCTGTTTCACATACCAAGCAAGAACCAGTAGAGGCTTACGTGAAGTTCAAGTAAGCAAAGGGGTTCTAAGGAGATTTCCATCTTTCTGGCCTTCTCCACAAACAAGGCTTGTGAAAGGAAGGATGAAGCTTCGCTTCTGGAGAACTGGGTTTCCAAAACTCTTGGAAGACCCTAGTCTTCAGAAGCAAGTCCAGCGTGCAGTGCCTGCTCTGACAGCTTTCAATCCTCTCCGAGGACCTGCACCAAGATCGTCCGGTTGTGGCTTTGGAGGTGGAAGATAATTTGATCAGTGATTCAGACTCCTCTATAAGCCACTTCTCTCACCAGTAACCGTAAGGCTCCTGATATGGAGGAAATTGAGTTGGAGTTGACTTTCCTGCATTCTTGCAGGTCTCTCCTGTATTAGGATAGTTAATGGTCTCGGCGAGGCCCCTATCTCGTTTCCTAAAGGGAAGAATTTGGCAATAAATCTCTTTTTTCGGGATCCAAGCGTCAACAATCCTTGCCTCCAGCTTCCATGGTCTATCTTGGGAGCATAAGTCCATTAACAAAATAGATTTGCAGATTTGTGCAAGGAAAGTTTCCCTGAGGGCTGGGAAATCATCAAAGTTACTTTCCTCCACCAATTGTGGGACAGAGGAAGTACTACTTTGTTCAGGACTTCCCCCTCTCCCTTGCCTTTAGATCTGGCAATTTTGGCCTTAGCTGAAGGCTTGACTTGGATAAGTCGACTGCACAGCCAGTTATATTTTCAGCAGCAGATGCCCTAACATGGAAGACAACTAGACCTACTCTTTAACCGCCACCGAAGAATTTTCTGACCCCTAAAAACTATTAGGTCTTCAAAAACATTGCCCTTATTGATGAAGGACGGTGGAATTCCTAATGCAGAATTCTGCGAACCAGTGGGCCAATTGCATACTGAAGAGGCATGATGCCATCATCTCCAGGTTCCTAAAGCAGGTGCCTAAGAGGGAGACCCTCCACTTTTGGAATGCCTCAGTAAAGACTCTATCCTTGTTTCCACGGGAGGAAGGTGAGTCACGACTCCTTCCTCCACTGTCAATCAAGGACAGTGGTTCAATTTTAGTTGGGGGTGAATGTAAAGAATGACTTGCCTTTTCTTTTCATCTCCCTCTCCCCTGGGGCACAGCATCCAACACGCTGTCAGCTGGGATTCCATTTGACTGGAGGTAAGGCCCATGTAGCTCATAGCTGTTCTATACATAATATAATACTTTTCTCCACTCTCCTTGGGAGGGGGATTGTGTGTGGGGGGTTAACCCACAGTGTGTATATATGTGCAAACCTTTGGCTTATATTTTGCCTTGAGACATTGTCATGGAAGTGTTCTTACACCACCAGTACACGGGCCGTTGACCTATTGGCACTGTCACGCCGCTAGTTTATTAAGTGTCAGGATTCTCTAGTGTAGAAATCCAGGCTAAGAATTTCCAGCCAGTAGGAAAGGGGACTACTTCCCTCCTAAGGATGAGTCTCCTATGAAAAGAATGAGGGTTTGATTTGTGTAAGAACGAATGACAAATTGGAAATCCCAGCTGCAATCAAAGTTATGTAGTGAAAGGAGGGGGTGGTGCTTTCCCACTCCCGACTGATAAGATCCCAAACGGTTGTTGACACCTAGTTAAATGTTATATAGCTGTATTCCACCTTCGCTGTTATCATTCTCATATGTAAAGACCCCAGGTTTGTATAGTTAGACTGTTCCGTGCTCCCTAGTGTTTTGAGACGATCGCTAACTACAGACTACAGTATTGCCAACACCCCGTAAAAAGTTTTTAATTGTCGAGTTGTAGCTGCCCTTGAATCATTTGTATTAAAAGACTGGGGTTTGTATTATTAGAAAAAAATACAAATTACTTTTAAAATTTGTGATTTTTCAATCAATATGCAGTTATAAATAAAAATACACAATTTGTGATGGTCAATATCTTTAACTACAATATATTGCCGATCTTTATTTTCTGAATTTTAGTACATATAATATATTGTAACATATCCTATTAATCTCAATAAATAGTATCATTTAGACTGTCCCCATATTTAAGCTTATGAGTCAAATCAGTGAAATTAATTGAAATATAAGAATGGGAAGACTATTCAGATTAACTGGCATTGGTTCAGTGCTTTATTTAATGTTGTAATAAAGGATAAAGGTTTGCTTTGTTTAGTTACTCATAACTCTTAGATTTTTCTTTTTAAATTTCATGTAATTTTTTTATGTATATTTTCCTGGTCATTGGTAACATGATAAAAGAGTATTTTTTGTGGATGAGCAGATATTCAGTGAGTGCTATTCTTAATAGCACCCTTAAGTGAAAGCTGGAGAAGGAGGTATTCAGTAAGGTGCCCAGTGCAGAACTTTACTTATCGCCAGCATATTTTCATATCACAAGTAAGGAAATGTTACTTTCTTGATACTTTGAGAAGTTCGTGTTTGTAGAATGTGAAGGGCGTCGCTTAAGGCAGGATGTGAAGAATAACTATTTATTTTTTATCTTGGAGTGAGTGAATGAAACAAATCTTTATCTGGTAATATTTATTGAAAAATTTATATGTATGTGAACAATTTATTATTGAAAACAATGCCAAGTCTGTGCAAAGTGCAACATAACATTGTCAAATTCCAAATGTAATCACTTCATAAAAGATTTCTCAAGTGCCACTCGATATTCAGTGCACATGTGGCTAAAAATTTACAGAATATTTGTTTTGTAAATATGAAAAAATGCATCATGGTTTTCCACAGAATTTACGAACCTCTTATTTTTCCCTATGTGCGAGAATCCTGCTTAAGGTAGACAAAGATTGCTGAATAGCTGCTTGAGCTAGTGCGTTGACTGTTAATAGTAGGTAAAGTGTCCTCATATGACAGTATCTTGCTATATTATATGTTTGGCACTTATTTCTAAGAGCTGTATTTGAGATGTACCTTGCTTTTCCAGGGTTCAACTTAGTGATATTTCAACCTTACAGGGTTTACAATTGATGGATGGAATGGTAGGTCATTTATGAATTTAAACCAAAAAACTTTTAAGTGCATACTCAAAATACTGCTGCTTGCTATAAAGGAATTTGTAATGTAAAGAAGCAAACACATCAGAATAGCAAGTTATGGCATATTATTCTTGCCTTAGATATATAATAATTTGATTGCCATTCTGGGATTCCAACTCTCCAACTCATTTTAAAACTGATCTAGAATCTGTTGTCTGCTAGCCTTGCTCCAAAGTGATCTCCCATATCAAAAAGACTTTGGTCTGTATTGATAGGAAAACTGGAAACTTATTGAAAGGTGGTGGAGTTTTTGTTTTACCGTTCCTAAGGTAGATCCGAATATCATCACCTTGGTTAATGTTATTGGTGCCACTGATTAACCCTTTTACCCCCAGCCTCTTTGTAAATTTCCAACCCTTAACCCCCAGGGGGTTATTTTTTTCCCAGCACATTTTGCAGTATATTTTTTTTAAAATTGCTGTAACAGCCTTAATTTTTGTCATAGAGGGATCAGGTTGGTCTCATTCTCTTGGAAAATGCCTGAATTTTCTCAAGAAATTATCAAAAATATGGAAAAAAAAAAAATGTTATAGCAGTTTTTTGCAAGGACGTACCGGTACATCCATGGGGGTAAAGGGATGGGTTTTGTGAAACGTACCAGTACGTCCTTTGGGGGTAAAAGGGTTAAGAACTCCAATTGGAGTAGCGCACACACTTTACCCAGACACTACGTCCTTGAAACTTGATAGCCTTGTGATGGTGGTTACTACTTCCTGGTCAGCAGACTTGTTCTCCATTAAATGTTCTTACTGTTCTTGAAATATTTTATTTTTTTTTTATTCTTCTCTAGTATTTTTTGTATTTCCTTATTTCTCTTTCTCACTGGGCTATTTTTCCCCGTTGGAGCCCTTGGGCTTATAGCATCTTGCTTTTCCAACTAGGGTTATAGCCCAGCTTATAATAACAATAGTAATAAACCTCCTTTAAGGGGATTGCTACTGCTGGCATAAGATCTATTATAAAGTTGGATTGAGAGGTGGAAGTGAGAATATTCTTCAATTTTTTCTTGAATTTTTACGTTAATATGGAATATATTTGAAACCAGCAACTATGCCCTCTGAGGTTAAGCTGTTAATAGAATCTCTTTAGATTTTTGCAAAAAAGGTGGAATAAAAGATATTTTCTTTTCATACATTTAAACCTCTCTCTAGTATTCATATTTAAATTTTTTTGTGATTTCTAATTATTTGTCAATAAGAAATATTTTTTCTTTTTTAGAAATGAAGAAAAAAAATGTTTTCAAGCCTTTGAGTACTCAATAGGATTGTGTTTAATCACCAAATGATGGGTTTTTTCCTCACTTTGCTGGAGCTTTCCAAGTTTGCAAATTAGGCTTCATAAATTTGGGGTGTGTAAGGTGAAATATAGTTTTAAACCAAATTTTCATGTGTTGCTATAAACCGGTCATTTACTCTTATAGTCCTGCAAACTAGAGATGGATATTCGCAGTGCTGCCAACTAGCAAGTGATCAGTTTTGACTTGGGAATGGAGTGTCAAATATTTATGAGGTCAAATTGGTCTGTAAATGTCATGGGTATATTAAAAGCTGTGTCGTTTTCTTGTTAAAGTACGGTAGTTGGAGCAGGTATTCGGCATGACATCGCTCTGCCCTTGAGTGGCTGTGTAGTCATAGGTATAAATAAGAGACTTGTATTGTACAGTATAAACAAAACATAAAATTTTAAGATTTTTGTGCTTTTTGTGTTCTAGTACTGTGAAGGAAATTACAACTATGAATGCTGGGTTACATAGGACTCAAACATAACTTAGAAGAAAATAAATCTGTGACAATATTCAAAATATTGTTTTCAAGTTTTTTATTTTGTAGTTTTGATAACATTGCTCTCACTAGCTAAGACTATGTTAGCTTTTGCTCTCACTAGCTAAGACTATGTTAGCTTTTGCTCACACTAGCTAAGACTATGTTAGCTTTTGCTCTCACTAGCTAAGATTATGTTAGCTTTTGCTCACACTAGCGAAGACTATGTTAGCTTTTGCTCTCACTAGCTAAGACTAAGTTAGCTTTTGCTCTCACTAGCTAAGACTATGTTAGCTTTTGCTCTCACTAGCTAAGACTATGTTAGCTTTTGCTCACACTAGCTAAGACTATGTTAGCTTTTGCTCTCACTAGCTAAGACTATGTTAGCTTACACTACTGTTGTAATTCTTTTTTTTTTTAGGTGCGGTTATTAACAAAAAAATTTCAGTCAAGGCTGGACTAATGTGTTACTCTGTTCATGTGCCTTTCAATTTCTTATACTTATGAAGTAAAGTAGAATATATTATTATTATTATTATTATTATTATTATTATTATTATTATTATTATTGAATAGTCAAGCAGACTATTTGAATGTTGTCAGGTTAGTATGATAATTTCACCAAAATGTATTTTTTTTTTTTTAAATGATCATTATTAGTAACTTATAGAAGAAAATTAGAGTTTATCTAAATAATATTGTAATCAAGGAAAAATAATTTATATAAAGTAAAAGATTAAATCGGTTGAGTATAGAAAAATAATCACTTGATCGTCTATATAAAAAGGCATTGGTAAAGGGCTCCTGATGACAGGTATTGGTTAGGATGAAGTACAGAATATTAGACGAAGAGTTAAGATTAAAAAACCAGCCGCCCTTCCCTAGTTAGTAAGGAAGGCGTAGTAGGTTTTTTTTCTTTTATTAACTTATCCAAAGAAATAATTGATAAAAGGGATGCAGTATGAAGTATACTGCAAAATAGTCTTGTATAGGTAATTTTGAAGACTTTTTTTTTTTTTTATTATTATAATCAATGTAGTACTTAGTGCTTTGAGGAGCCGCATCACAGATGAAGTAACTGTAAACAAAAGAATTCTTAACTATTGGAACAGCCAATAAAGGTTGAATTATTATTTGTGTAGTTTGAGCTTTTATTAATGTTTCTTTTCTCTGTGATCCAGCATTGTGTATCTTTGTAACTCGGTGAATTATACATATTTTGCTAAACTAAGAAATATAATTTCTTATAACATCTCATCTCCAAAGTGGTAGTTTATACCAATGAAGAAAAAATAAATTATTTTTTTTTTTACTTTATCATAAATTTTATATATTGTCCATCACCATTTTGGTATAGATTTTATATTTCTTTCATCTCCCAAGACCAGTTGATTGTACCCCATAATTTGTGAAGGTCTTGACTTTGTAAGTTCAAATTGAAACTGGTGAAATGGTATTTTTTTTTTACTTTATCATAAATTTTATATATTGTCCATCACTATTTTGGTATAGAATTTATATTTCTTTCATCTCCAAGACCAGTTGATTGTACCCCATAATTTGTGAAGGTCTTGACTTTGTCAGTTCAAATTGAAACTGGTGAAATGGTAATCTTGTGATCATTGGCTTTATAGTGGACCGACATTTTTGTCTATAGTACAAATATTGGTTTTTTCTGGGGGTGTGAAAATACACTACTGTGCAATGGTAGAAAAAAATATAATTCAATAATGTCTTAAAATGATATAGTTATTGTGGGAACCATCCTGGAAATAGGGTCTATTGCAAAAAAGATTGTAAATTTTGTAATATAATTTTTTTTTTTTATTGGGGAGAAGTGATATACAATATTTATATGAATTTATTAATTTATAGAGTTCATGTCATGCCCGGTAGATTATTTAGTAAGGATGAGGTCATTGCTGATAATTGACTACGTAATGGTTTTTTGAAACTTGTGTACATTTACTGAAAAGGACCTTGTGAATTGTTTTGATATATTGGTCCGATTCAGCAGGTTTTTTTTTTTTTTTTTTTTTTTTTATACTTTTTACACTCATAGTAAGTTGTATATTTGTGCCTCTTAGATGATATATAAGCATAGGAGATGTAGTTTGTAGAAGTTTTCATATTTATGAGAGTAAATTAAGTTTACCCTTGCTGTGGTAAAGTCACATTTTCCTGCTCTTGCTGGGATTGGTTGCGTAAGTTGGATAGTATATTGGTATCCTGTATAGCTTAGATAATGTAAGTTTTGTGTAATTTTTGAGTGGAAGCTTTTTACTGCATGCACAGGATAAGGCAAGAAAGCACAACCAAATTTGACTTCTCCACTGCAAAGAAATTATATTAGTCGTTGAAATGACCTTGTGTAAATTTTATTCTCATTTTCCCCTTTCTAATTGAGATGTAGTTGTACATTGCTTTTGAAGATTTATCAAAGTTTATACTGTATGTGTCTTGAAATATTTGATAAGGAACACGATTTACATAGGTATATAGTATTTACATACATATACAATATATTTTAAATCATTTTCTATTTACTCTTTTCGTTGAAGTATGTAGTTATATCAGTCAAGTGAATGTATTATGGAAAGATGATACTGATTGTGCAAGCACTGTGTTTTTGTATCAAGATTATGTCTACATTTTGAGTGGCCCATCTTAGGTGCCCTTCATCATTTATAGCACTTCACCCAAATGTTACTCTCAGTCCCATGAAATTAGATCATTAATGGTTAGCTCCCCTTTTCAAGGATTTTGTAGTTCTGTGCTCTTTATTATGTATTTTCTGAATTTTTTGTTTTTCCTAAGATGAAGAAGCTATTTGAGGAAGCAAGAAGGGATAGAATATGTTAAATATCAGATTCTCTTTTTAATTTGTTGACAATTTCAGACGCCCCTACGAACCCCCGCATCTTTGAGCCGGATTTATCGTCTGATCCCCATAGTACACATATAGAAAGGTAATAATTGTTACTGTATCAGTTTTTTTTCCCTGCAGCTTAGACTTCATTTGGTTCTTTGAAATGTTTCGGATGATCTTAGAATACTAGGATTCTTTGGTCTCTTGTGTAACATGTTATGACGCTGACCTTTATAATAATTATGAATTTTTGTTAAAGGAATTTTTGTGTTGGGTGAGCATGTTCCGTCATTTTGCCACTCTAATACTTCTGCTTTGACAGAAGTATGAGGTTATGGCATTGCTTCTTATTTTGGGGGCTGTAAAAATGAAAAGCAAATAAACTTGTAATTTTTTCAACTTTTCTTCTTTTATCCTGCCAAATTTGATAGATTTTTTAGGGTAAAAGTTATAACATCTGTAGATATCTTTAGCAGATTCTGAGTTGTTTATACTCCCACGGTTTTAAAGCTTAAATAAAGATTGTATTGTGCAGAAGCATAAGTCCATATTGAATTTATCACAAGCAAATAACTGTTATTTAGCAAAAGAATCAAAGTATTTTTGTTACATGATCTTATTTTTAGACTGTGCCCTATGAAGTTGAAAGAAGCTGGGACATATTTGAAAAATAATTTTTATTAGACCAATAAAGTTTGAATTTTGGTTAGGATTTTTCTCAAATCTTACTAGTCAATGTAAAAGTACACTTTAATTCTGTTGAGGTCAACCTTCAATCCACTAAACTAAACATTACTGTAATTTTAATGACTTCATTAGCCTTGAAATATAAATTTTGTTACAAGTTTTCATTTTCTTATGGCATAGTATCTGATTGCAAAAGTCGTATTCATCCTTACATTTTTTCAATGTATTGAAAAGCTAGGAATTAGATTTATTTTAATCTTTTCAGATGACATCACTTTGGGTCATTTACCTTTATACCTTTGTTGAGGAAAACTAACATCTAGCCCACATACATAAATTTATATTGTTTTCATGATTAGAAAAATTTGTAGGCATTTTATTAAAGATTTGTGAAATGCGGGCAAATTAAAAGTTTATGAAGTACAGTGTTCTAATCATCTTTTTCATGAATATTTCACTTGTTTTAAACTTTGACTTTAGGATTTTCAGCTCTTGCACCGAAAACAGTTCATGGGGGTATATCTTGGCTAAAACGTATCTGATCAAACTCTTGATGTTTGCTAGGTGAATAGAAAGAAGAAATTGGCTGTTAGATAATCTTGGCTCTTGGTTTTTAGCATTATAGGGAATGAATTGTCCTTTAGAATTAGAGATGCACATGATTTAGAGTTTTTTATACAATGTAATGGGCTTTATCAAAGAATTTATTTTGTGCATAACTTAATTGAATTATTATTTCATTGTATTCAGTCTAGAAATTTGGGGATACTGATAGATTAGCATAGGGTATAGATAGCAGCCTGTTATTACATTTATGAGGGGTTTCTCATCTTTGTCTTCTCTTGGTTTCAGACCCCAGGGGTGTTTGCCGGGAGAGGTAGTCATTGGGGAATCTGAAGGTCCTACTCCCTTTGATTCTGGCAAGATGAGAAGCCCCCATAGTAATAACACCCAGCTGGTAGATGTTGGTAAGCAGGAGGAAAGCGATGACAGTGACTGTTACATAGAGGAGGATTTTGATCGAGACCCTCAAACTTTACCGAGGGAAATGCAGAGCTTAGATCCTATAAAAGCATCTAGCCATTTGACAGATTCTTACAAGCATGGTCAGTCACAGTTGTCTGTCAGGAATGAGGTTGCCAGTGTAGACGAACAGGCTGATTATGGTAGGAGTGATTCTCCTGAAGAAGTTCACACTAGTGGCAGTGGTTTGTCACCTGATATGCATCGTCACAGTTTAGCCCAGTATGGGCCTGCTAGAGATGTATCTCATAGTCACAGAGAGACAAATTTAAAGTTAGGTATTGAGGAGAGGCATTTTTCAAAAGTGCCAAGCAACAGTACACCTCTTTCTTATGAATCTAGAAAGGTGGTTGGGTATCCTGTAGGTGTTGTATCACGGTCTCCAGAAGTTGTTGACGTAGGTAGTGAGCCTCAGTCCCCAGAGATTATTGAGGAGGAATCAGAAGGAGTCGTGGAAGAGGAAGAGGAAGAAGAAGAGGAGGAGTCACAACCTCTTTATTCTGAATTAGCACAAAATGAATCTGCACCAAAAAGAATATCAACTGATGAAATAACAACACAGTCTCCATTGTTAATGGATGAGGAAGTAGAAGAATGTAAGCAAGAGGGACCAGGAGGATCCCCAGTAATGCCTCAAAGTCCTGATGATAATAGCAAATTTACAGATAGTGAGGTTTCAAATACATGTAATTCACCTGGTTCTAATCATGTTAATAAAAAAGATGATGCCTTTGTCCATGAAGAAGAAAATCATAGTCCCAAGGTTACAGAGGTACACATTCCAAGTGAAGTATCGCCTGTAACCAAGATATCTAATGATAAATATATAAACAGCAATGCTGAGACTAATGGCAAAAGCCCAAAACCGGTACAAGATTCATTGGTGCTGTCAAACCAAGTACGAGAGACGGAGGTGTCACCAGACCAGAACATTGATGACAGGCATTTGGAATCTTTGACAGAACATATTTCTGATGATGATTATGTAAAAGATAATGAAAATAGGTCAAAACAAGTATCTGTTACGAACAAAGATAGTGAATGTTCAGAAACTAGAAGAGAATTACCTGATCAGTCAGATTCAGAGCAAGTGGTCACAAGCAGTGGTATGGATGAGGACGTAGATGATAGCCATCAGATGGATGAAAGTTGTGACAGTTCCGCTAGTGATAAGGGAGAGTTGGATACAAGTCAAGAAGGGGAAACTGATCATGAGGTGACCTTAGGCGAGAGCTTTAGAAGTGACACTGATATATCATGTACTAGAGATGAAGTGGAGGAAGCAGACTCCTCTTTATCAGAATTTGATAAGAGTCATTCAAAAATGGATGCCAGTATATCGGAGAATGAGGCTTCTGAAAGCAATAGCAATATGAAAGTTGCAAGTGAGACAGTCATTGAGAGTGCTTTGAAACAAAAAAATGTGCCAAAGAGAAAACGAGAACCGTCTCAGAAAAGAAGCAAAAAGTTGAAAGTTACCAAAAAACAAGATAGCTCAAAGGAACCAGCTGATGATAGTGATGAACTACCAGACCTGCTTAAATCTACCACCCCAGGTGAGTTTTCTTACTAGTTAGTTCCCTTTTTTTTAAAGATTTTATTGTAATAGATACAAATTTTTCTTGTTAACTTTAAAAATGTGCTATAAAATGGGTATTTCCTCTTGGTGTTCTAGTTACAATTTAGTTTTGATAACTTAACCATGCATATCATTTGATAGTTGAGTAAATAAATGTAGGTGAGGTAGAAACAACTGAAATATTGCATTTATTAAGCCCAATCTACAAAAGTACATGCTGAAGATGGAAGAAACTGAATAAGGGATAGAATTTATTGATAGAAAATTGTTGGTAAACATGTTTAGTAGATTATTATTTAGCCTGATTTTACATGAGTATGTGTAAGTATTGTTGTAGAAATTTCTAGTCCATCAAGCATGATTTTAAATTTAATTTGACTGAGGATCCTTTTAAAACTTAATGATTACCATCACTAATTGATTTTTCCTTTATAATTTGCCTGGACAAGGGGATATTTTTTTTACAATTCCCCTTGGAGTCGAATGCACATATCCTATCCTATCCAATCTCAGTCCAATTCACAAACAATAATTCTCTTATTCTCTTATTTTCTCTTATTTCTAGGAGAAGGACACTCCAAAATCAAACCATTGTTCTCTAGTCTTGGGTAGTGCCATAGCCTCTGTAGCATGGTCTTCCACTGTCTTGGGTTAGAGTTCTCTTGCTTGATGGCACTCTCGGGCACACTATTCTATCTAATTTCTCATCCTCTTGTTTTGTTAAATTATTTATAGTTTATATAGGAATTATTTATTTTAATATTACTGTCTTTAAAATATTTTATTTTTCCTTGTTTCCTTTCCTCACTGGGCTATTTTCCGTGTTGGGGCCACTGGGCTTATAGCATTCTGCTTTTCCAACTAGGGTTATAGCTTATTAATTAATAATAATGATAATAATAATACGGCAAAGTAACAGGTAAAGTTTTAGGAGTATATTTCTGTAGTAGGGCTGGGCCAGTGCCAATCTATATAGACTCATAAGAACTTTTGAACATAAATCCTAAGTAAATAAGCTTCAAAGTACGGAAATGATAGGTTTTGGTAACCTGCTGTTCTGTACAGCATTTTGTTAAACATGAACTACATTCTGTCTTTAGAAAATAACAGTTTCCTTTACTGTACTGTACATAATAAAGGGATTTTGACGAAGGAAAAATCTATTTCTGGGCGAGGAACCTGTGTCACCCAGTGAAATGCTCCTCTAGCACCATTTCTAAGGCATAGTTATTGCTGAATATACCAGAGAAAAAAGAGATGCATGGAATGCTAGGAATAAACCTAGCTCGCTTACTCTTTGAGTGTCGGTATAGAAAACTGGGGCGTGATTGAACCACGACCATAGATCCATCACCAATTGGACCTCTCCTTCATCAACATCCCCCCTTTCTACCCCTACATCTCCCCACCCCCCTATCCTTATTCCTCCTCAGCACTTGCATTGGTCAGACGTGTTTTGTTTTGCTCTGTGTTATTTTGTGTTTTTTGGAAGATGTCCGACGTTTTAGAGATCCCTGCTCCCAAGTTGAGTATTATATTTTGTTTTGCAGTGAAAATGTTTTGATTGAAAATATGAAAGTACACTATAGTATAGTAAATAGTGTGCATCTCTATTTGTGGCGCTAAAATACCAGTATTTTTTTTCAATGACAAATCTTACCATAACCCCACTTATATATTAAGTTATGTTTTGGGGGGTCTCAATTTGTGGAAGAAATCATATACTGTACTGAATATGATTGACCCCTTTCTCATGTCAGTATGTTTCTAAACTTTGGTTCTGTAAGTTGGCAAAATATAAAAATAGGTATGCTGAAGGTAATCATCTGGTCCCTAGTGTGCAGTTTTGCTTTTGCATTGTCCTTGGAGAATATGATGCCTTTTTTACAATTACTAGTGCTGTGCAGAAATCCCTTAAATGTGATCAAGAAGTTTGTATGATTGATCATAAATTATTTTAGTGCTTCCTTTGACCTTCGCTGGTGCTAAAGAGGAATGAAGGTAGGGGGATGGAGAGGTATAGGGGTGAAGGGAGGATAGTCATAGTAGGGGATGTTGATGAAGGAGAGGTCTAACTGGTGAGGGACCTATGGTCGTGGTTCTATCACACCCCAGTAACTATACCGACACTCATTGAGTGAGCGAGCTGGGTTAATTCCTGCGATTCCATGCATTCCTTTTTTCTCTGGTATATTTAGCAATATTTATGCCTTAGAAATGGTGCTTTAAGGAGCATTTCATAGAGCGACACAGGTCGAGCCCAGAAAGGCCTTTATTCTCAAACTTAAATAGTAAGAGTAGTTGGGTCTTTTCTTAGCATCATTATTGCATATTTAAGTAATCGATTAAAAGAAGTTGTTGTTGGGCCCCATATAGAAATGTGATGTTTGGTCTCCTCGGTGTAGTGTTTTCAGCCTATTACATTTTTTACTATATATACTTGATATGGGATTTGGCCTGGAAAACTAGGTGGTTGCATATGCAGATGATGCTACTTTTATTTGCATCAGTTCAATCTCTTGATTTTAGACCTGTGGCTGTTGAATTTCTTAATAGAGATCTAGCTAAAATTAGTTTATGATGCAAATTATGTGGGATGAATTTGAACCATAATAAAACTCAAAGTATGATTGTAAGTAGGTCAAGTGCAGTGGCTCCTCAACATTCAGATCTTTGCATTGACAATGTCTCTTTAACTGTACACAACTGTTCACAATTCTAGTTGTGATTCTTAATTGCAAATTTATGTTTGAGAAAAGCATTCTGTCTATTTCTTCTTCAATTGCACAACAAGTTGGCCTATTGAGAAAGCCTTTAGATATTTGGTGATCAATGTATCCTGAAGAAATATTGTAATTCCGTCATTCTACCATTTTTCAAGTATTGTTTTATTGTCTGGTCTTCTGGTGCTTGCTTGCATCTGAATTTCTCGAAGGAAAACCTGCAGTATATTAAATTTCTTGTGCCTGATTGAGATATCAATCTCTGGTACCATTGTTCAGTTAGTTCTCTGTGCATGTTGGATAAGATTTTTCATAATTCTAACCTTCCTTTGCATTCAGATCTTCTCAGACTGTACTATCCTGTATTTAGTAATAGGTATGCAATTCATTCTAACTGTCTAGTCGGATCCATCTTAGACTCAATACTACACAGTATCCTAGAAGTTTTTATTCCAGCTGCGAACAGATTGTGGAATGATCTTCCTAATCTGGCAGTTGAATCAGTGAAACTTCAGAACTTCAAACTTGCAGCAAATGCTTTTCTATTGAACAGATTAACAAGTCTCATTTCATAGTTTATATATGGTTAATCTATTCCTACACAAATGCAAACCTTCATCTTTTAATAGGAGTATACATTCAGCAAAGTTGGACACAGCTGTTGAAACTGACTGAGGTGGTGGAATTTAGCTGGAGAGTGGCAGTAAGCCCCACCCACCTGACGGAGCACTAAGCTCCCACTTTGTTTTCAGCCGTCGGAAAGTACAGACGTACTTCTGATTCCCTCAACTGGCTGTTTTAATATTTGTTGTTTTTCTTTTAATCAATAAATCATTGTGTGCAAGGATATTTAGGAGAAAGAGGGTATTTTCAGTTGTGTCCCAATAATGTAATTGGGTGACAGATTTTTGTGCAAACCTGTTGATATTCACATTCTTCTGTTAAGACAGCATTCCTGTTTGCTGTTTATTCTGTCGCAAGTGTGGCCTTGTAACAATGACAACAACGTATGACTAAGGAGGTTGGCAATCTTTAAGCATCGATGTGCTCCATCAGCTGAAGAAGGTCTTGCTACTGCTGTGTTGGTAGGGGAAGGACGTTTTTCTTTGTTTTACCTTCAGTGTTTTCCAAATCCTGGAAGGCTCTAAGGCTACAAAACCTGATTTTGCTGTCCCTTCATAGAGTTCCTGTGATCTCTTATCCCATGAGTGTTGTCATTGGCCTGTACAACCTGGTAGAATGGGAACTTCAATTTCATCCTTCTCCTCCGCCTCATTTTAGTGAGAGAGTTACTTGTAGTGGAAAGCAAGTCGAAGACATCATTGAGGATTTCCAGAAGAACGATCAATGGGGGTTACATACATCTCACTATTACTGCTACTTTTCCTATGGGAGAAACTGCAGTACCAGGAACCTACTTTCTTGAGTAAATGCTGAAAGTTGTCCCATAGCAGGAAAAAATGTTGGTGTTGTCAACTCTGGGGAGGTGTCTGTATACTTGGTATGGTTGTTCACACACCTTTAACTTGTGCTCAATCTCATACGCGGAGAAGTAAGTACTAAGAGTTGTCCCATAGTGGGAAGAAACATCACTTGCGCTAAGTTAAGCACACGCACTGCCAGTCTGGATGAAGGCCACCACACTTCTTCCCCTTTCCTGGATTACCCCTTTTTTCCCCTCTGGGAGAGAAGGAGTCGGTGCGTGCCGAGAGTTATCCCTTAACACGGAGAAACATCGGGATGCGCCACTTCTGCACATGTGTTTCGCCCTGTACCGGGAGGAATTTTTTCCGAAAATTGTTCCATAGCAGGAGTGAGTCAACACGCACAACTCTCAGTCTCATACAAAAGGCAGTGCCCTTAACGGAACACTACTTCCCAAAAGAGATATCACTGAGACAACCAATCAACATAGCTGGCTCCCAGATGGTACCTACCAGGATGAGTGGTACGTACCAAGATTGTACCTGAGACCGAGCACTTATGCCCTTGTCTGGGATAAAGGGTGCTGCCTTTTTTCCCATCCTTCTTTCAACAGTTCCCGAGAGATGACGAGATCACTGCCAAGGAAGAGGATAGCCTTGTATTTTGATCTTATCGATTGAGCTCCTCCTTCATACGAGCAACGAGAGGACGTTAGTAGACCGTCTCGTCACCGTCATCAAGAGTGCTCTCTACGAGCACCTGGTCTCCACGCTTACCTGAGATTGACACCCAACTGAGATCCACGAGCACCTTGGATCCATGTGCTCAGTTTCCACGGTTGAAGAATAGGAGTATACTGTAATATCACTGGCAGACCATGTGTCTCCTGCTGATAAACACTCTATGCACCTAGGATCCACATGCTCGGTAACCTTGATCGACAAACGAGTGATAACCTTAATGAATGTGATAAAGGCAAACCTCCTCATAGACCTCTTCATCACCCGCCTCCTGCTGACTGACCCTCCACACAACTGGGAACCACGCATTCATTGGTCTCCACACCATTGCTCCTTACGCAATAGAACACCACACATTAGGACACCTCGCACTTCAGTGATCGTAGCGTTCGAGCCACAGCCCACCTATCACTTGCTTCTTCTCAGTTTTCTACGTTGTCTTATTGACATTTCTTACACTCTGATCCTGGTCTGTCACGAAATGTTTTCATTGTCTGAGACCAGACAACGATATGGGACATTCCTCCTCGTGCTTGAGTCGTTGTAAGGTGATTTCTCGATATGGGGCATTCCTCCTCGTGCTTGAGTCGTTGTAGGTGATTTCACATGACCGCTCTTATGATCATTGTGACTCCATGTCACATACATGTTGCATTTTTTACAGCTAGAAACTACGATGCTTCCTGCTCCTTCTGGTACTGAACACACTCCCTGGCAGTGGGTGAAATGAGCGCTGTCCTTTTTCACTATTTTAGACAATCAAAAGAGTACATGGTCGCCTTCCCTCTATCACCTCACCTGTTCCTGTATCTTCTTCCTTGCCTGTTGCTGAGCCTTCATATGTGATACCTGCTGCTCTTAAGAGAAGAAACTCATAGTCACTGGAACATGGACGACAGATCGGGGTGTGTCTCATGAGGCATCGACTGATTTCTCTACATGATTTCATGGGAGGAGCAGTGCTGTACCAAACCTGACCCTCACCAGGCGGGTGTTCTGGTACAAGGTACCGTAGTTCATACTTCTGCTACCATTGCTAGGTCTCATGCGAGACCAAGCACAAGCACTGCTGGTAAGGATGTTGGCATTCGCCCTTGTTCCTTTTAAACGGGAACATTCCCGGTACGCTTTGGTGACGCTAATGCTTCAAAGATCATCGAGAGAACCACCATTACTTATCCAGTCAGGAAGGTGATCCTAGTATGCAAGACGCAATAGGAAACGCTTCTTTCCCTGAGAATATAGTTCTGTATGTGACACTGATTAGGTCATTGGCAGCCACCCTCGTCCCTCTTTTGCTCCGGTACACTTCATTGATGCCAACACTTAGAAAGAATGTGCAAAGATTCACCAATACAACTGGGAACATGTCAACCACCTGTTCTATCACTGTTTGGTCTCATAGAAGACTAAACACGCACCCTCATGCAGGATGATAGGCACTGCCCTAGCTCCCCTTCCCTTTTTGGAGAGTTTCAGAGACAATAACCCAGAAAAAGATACGTACGATCAACGAGCGGCATGAATGTATTGACGTTAGCGAACTGTCTCATCCCAGTGGATCAATCCCGTGAAATGATCACCATTTACACGATCTTTATGATACCTGCCTTCCATATCACCACCAGTCTACACCGCTTGTCGGACTCCATGCGATTGGATCTCTCACTACTGTCCCTCAGTGACTTTATGGTTACTGAATTTCTTCCACCTGCTTCGTTACAGCTTTTCCAGTGTACAATACTGGTGAAAAAGAAACCTATAATTGTTCTCATCGCTTGTACAAGCTACGAGATTTTTCCTTCATGAAGCCTGAAATTTCCTTCCCATTGTGTTACATCTTCGCATGAACGTTCCCATTGTGTTCTCTCCCTTCAAGACAATTCCTCATGCTTGTTCTCTACAATTGTTGTTTCCCATGGGATCAGCCACCTGCCATGATCGATAACCATACAATTGGGAAACGCACAATTGGAATTTACTCTCATTCTTTGGGTGATCATTACTTTCAAGTTACTAGGGAACTAGTACACCTGTTACCATTTCCCTCCCATGACCTACATCTTCTTTTGCTCAGAGGTCAGTCTAGAACATGGGATGTTACTACACTCTGAGATTTTGTCAGACACTAAGATCTTCCAACTATTTTGTGCAATATGAATCGGAACAATGGACTTCTCAAGTCCGATCTATGGAAGCAAACCCACAGGTTTCTGGATACCTGTATCCCTGGCCCCGTGGTAGTTGCTCTACAGATCGTGTAGTAAACATCACATCTAAGGTAGTGGTTGTGATGTGAATTTAGAATGATAGGTAAGATAAACTGGCCATTTTTACCTTTGCTTTCCTTCCCTTCCTTTTTGGGACAGCAGTCACTCCATTATTTGTTGGATCATATCCTAGATGCAGGTAAGCCACATGATCGAGCAATTTCTTATAACAAATAAGTTTTGTTTATGAGTATTTTGCACATCCTCCCAGACAAGGAGGAAGATGGCTAAATGTATGCAAATTCATTTTTCATAATTTCCCATACATTCAGACAACCTCGATATGGGGCATTCCTCCTCGTGCTTGAGTCGTTGTAGGTGATTTCACATGACCGCTCTTATGATCATTGTGACTCCATGTCACATACATGTTGCATTCTTTACAGCTAGAAACTACGATGCTTCCTGCTCCTTCTGGTACTGAACACACTCCCTGGCGGTGGGTGAAATGAGCGCTGTCCTTTTTCACTATTTTAGACAATCAAAAATGTAGGTTTCTCTTTGACTGTCTACTAGTCCCTGGTAGTGACCTAGCCTAGCACCTGTCTCATCTTCATGCCCAGGTTATTAGGAGGTTGACAGAAGTCATAACTTTTGCTCCTGTACAAGACCAAAGTGCTTTAACATTTCCATGGAAATAAAACCAGGTAGTATACGGGTATTTCTCCCTCCTAAGGATAAGTCTCCCATTAAAGTTTGTATTTATGTAGGAACAAATCACAAATATGTAAAGTAATTTGTTTTTTTTCCTTACTATACAAACCTGATTATTATCATTATCATTATTACTAACTAAACTACAACCCTAGTTAGAAAAGCAGGATCCTATAAGCCCAAGGGCTCCAACAGGGAAAAATAGCTCAGTGAGGAAAGGAAATAAGGAAATAGAGAAGCAATGAACAAAGGAAATTAAATATTTTAAGATGAACATTAATAGCATTAAAATAGATCTTTCATATATAAACTATAAGAAGTTAAAAAACAAGAGGAAGATAAATAAGATAAAATAGTGTTCTTGAGTGTATTCTTCAGCAGATAAAGGGTTCACCATAAAAATGGTGGAATAATTCTTGTTTGAGTATACTCAACTTGGTTTGTTGATCATGCATGATACTGTTGATATATTCAGCAAGCTAAATCAGTTTTTATTTCATTCATCTTTTCATTTGCTTCAGCAATTGCTTTCAAAAAGCTTACAGAAGGAGACTCAACTTCTGAATCATATTCTCCCACCAAAATGGTAGTCCTCTCTTCCTTAGGAATGTCTTGTATTAATTTGTATATTTAACTTGAGAAACATTTGTCGTAGAACATGTTTGTGAACAACAAAAGATGCCAAAATCTTGTGCACCTTTAGAATATTGAGACAGCTATGCCTACCTGTACCAGCCTCAACTGTATATTGCCATATTCATGCAAAACTAGCTCTGAAAAGGAAAAATCTATTACTGGCACCTAAATTTGCCTTGTTAAATTATTCTGAATTATTAGTATGCCATTCATCATCAGTTCTTTTTATTAACAAAAGGAACACATATCAAACCTGAACGTGTAGGTAAATCTTTGGAAGTATGTGACTGATAAGCATGTAATTGTTTATGTGCCAAAGGAACGTTTACCGAACCAGAAATCCTTAATTGGAAAGGTATCGACGCATTCAATTTGGAAGATACTGGGAATGCTATACTGTACGTCACATAATAAATTGTACCATCTGAATGTTGATCCTGACCACTTGGTTCAGAAACAAAAGTCGAGGAACTGAGAAATCAGCCATCCTGACCTGAGTTTTTACCATGGACTCCTGAGTATAATGAATTGGAAGTTGGAATGGCCAAAACAAGTCCTATAGAAGAATCTTGAACCATGTGATCCAGGTCTTTGTCAGAGGGCAAAGGGAGGAAAGCAGAAGGAATCAAAGCTTATTCTGAAGGAATGCATTTTTTCTGAATAACAATGGGATCAACCAACTCATAAACTTTTATGTAAATAAGATCATAGAGACAAATAAAACTCTTCAGATTATTATTATCATCACGGTTAGACAAGCAGGATGGTCCAAACCTAAGGACGCCATTATAGAATATGTCTTTACTAAAAAAAAATTAAAAAGTAAATGCCAGATAATAAGTAAATATAAAATGAGGCGTAGGCGATTGCTCAACAAAGTAACATTCCCCCTTATGAATTTCATATTCAAGTTCATGGCCAGGTAAATCAATCAATAATTTTTTCTTGGATGTAAGAGACTTGAAGGCTGTGTTACATTAAACCTCACAGACACAAAAAAGACTAGTGGTTCAAATTAAAAGCATATTTAGTACTGTATGGTGAGTAAACCATCCCTAGTATGTCAAGGTGGATGAACTGCATACCTAGTACTGTTGGGTGGATGAACTCCATAACTAGTATTGCTTGGTGGATGAACTGCATTTCTTATATTTCCTGGAGGATGTACTTCATATCTACTACTACTTGGTGGAAGGTGGTTGTGGCCTGATTGGTAACGTCTCTGCCTGGTCTTTACTAGACGAGGGTACGAGTCCTGCTCAGACTCGTTAGTGCCTTTAGCGTCTGCAACCTTACTATCCTTGTGAGCTAAGGTTTGGAGGGTTTGGTAGAGCCTATAGGTATATCTTCTGAGTCATCAGCAGGCATTGCCTGGCCCTCCCTGGTCCTAGCTTGGATGGAGAGGGGCCTTGGGCGCTGATCATATAATATATATGGTCAGTCTCTAGGGCATTGTCACTGTCTCTTGCCTCTGCCATTCTTGAGCAACCTTTAAACCTTTAAACTAGTACTGCTTATTTTAAGTACTGCATGATGGATGAACCACACATTAATTACGGTATGATGGATGAACTGCATATTGAATACTGCCCAGTAGAAGATATGCATATCTAGTACAGCATGGTGAATAAATTGCATATCTATTACTGCATGGTGGATGAACTGCATATCTACTATTGCATGGTGTACAGTATAGTTTATGATGTGGTTACAAATATGATCAAAACCATAAAAAAATTGATAACGAAACTTAGGTAATTCAGGTTTTTATGCATCAATTCACACTGCAAAGACCAAAGCAGGGAAGGATGTTGAAAACTGATTTTGTAGTCAATCATGACATCAAGAATTTTGAATGAGTTTTATGTAGTTGACATTTAGTTGACAAGTGGCTCTTGCACACTTTACACCCTTAGCAAGTGTTTTTGTCACTTATAAATTGAATACATGTGGGACTCCACCTACCCACCTTCCTGCTGATCTAGTGTATGAGCAGGGATACCGACACCCCACCCACTGGATATGGGTTTAAGAAAAATATCTATGCTGGGGATTCAACGGTACAAGTCTAAACAGTCAATACTAAGATTTCATTGAGAAAAGGAATGATGGGAGAAGCGTGGGTAGTGGTAGTAGTAGTGGGGGGGGCGGAGTAGCCGTAGTAGCGGGCAGTAGTCGGATGTAGAACGGCACCTCGTAGTATCGGGGGATATTGAGAAAGGAGAAGACTAATTGGTAAGGGACCTCTGGTAGTGGTTTTAACACGCCCCAGTTTCTATACCGACACCCTATAAGGGTGAGCGAGCTGGGTATATTCCTGGCATTCCATGAAACTTTTTCTCTGGTATATCTAGCAGTATTTATACCTTAGAAATGGTGCTATAAGGAGCATTTCACTGGGCGACACAGGTCCCTCGCCCAGAAATAGATTTTTCCTTTGTCAAAATCCCTTAAATCAGGTCAAACCCATCAGTAAAAAAAATAGTAACTTTTATTATCATAACGAACCCTTTAGCTCAGCCTTATAAGCGTAGAATTGTAAGTCAGTGATCAGATGAAACTGTTTGATTATATTAGTAGTAATAGTAGTTTTCTTATAATAATGAACGCAACCTTTTAGGGATTAACCAACAGTGTGAAGAATATGGAAATGGAATTTATATGTTACTTTGCTATGTTCAAAGATGTTTAGGTATAATAGGGTTTATCTGGATATCAGTCTTTAATGCAATATCATATATAGTATTATATCATCTTTAATAAACAAAAGCTTTCAGAAGTTGGATTTGCTGATATGAGACTTAAAAGTGAAAAAGTACTCTTTTTTGAGAAGTCATATTTGTAACTTATAAGGTTTGCTTCTCATAGGTAAAGCACTGCACTGAAATCAATATTTATGATACTGTAACTCAGCTTGTAATTATACTTCTGTACATAACCTTTGTAACATTTCTCAATCTACCACAGTATAATACTTGATTTCTTACAGATGACAAAAAAATAAAGGTTGGTGATCTCGTCTGGGTAAAGTATCGGAAAGATTGGTGGCCTTCGTACATCAAGAACGTTTATCCCCGGGATAAGAAATTCTCCATTGTATTTGTTGCCTGTGATCAAAATTCTGGAATTAGGGTATATTCCAAAAATGTCAAGAAACTACACATATGGGATGTTCCATCTTATGTGGTAAGAACATTATAAGTTTAACAAAATTAAGAATTTTTTTTTTCATATATCATTATTGAATTTTGTTGTATGTAACTGTAATTGTTCAGTGGCTACTTTCCTCTTGGTAAGGATAGAAGAGACTCTTTAGCTATGGTAAGCAGCTCTTCTAGAAGATGGACACTCCAAAATCAAACCATTGTTCTCTAGTCTTGGGTAGTGCCATAGCCTCTGTACCATGGTCTTCCACTGTCTTGGGTCAGAGTTCTCTTGCTTGAGGGTACACTCAGGCACACTATTCTATCTAATTTCTCTTCCTCTTGTTTTGTTAAAGTATTTATAGTTTATATTGGAAATATTTTTGTTTTTGCTATTCCTAAGATATTTTTTTTTCTTGTTTCCTTTCTTCACTGGGCTATTTTCCCTGTTGGGGCCTCTGGGCATATAGCATCCTGCTTTTCCAACTAGGGTTGTAGTTTAGCAATTAATAATAGTAATAATAATAATAACTGGATGACCATACTCAAAAATGTCCACGTAAATAATAAGCTTCTTATTTTACTTATGATGTGCTGACTGATTTGATATGGTGCTTGTGTAGAATTAAGTCATAGACGGGTGAAAGAAGTCTTCAGATTTCCACAGTTTAGCATCCTTCACTGGAAACCCCCCCCCCCCCCCCCCCACCTTCCAAGTCATGAATTTCTCTCTTATTTTGGAAATTAGCATTATCAAGATTTTGTTTGCATTACAGTATAATGCCAAAGTAAGCATGTAGTTTAATGGAAATTTCCAGCACATGCCATTTCAATATAACAAAAAAGTGAGGCATTTTTTAAAAAGATACATAAGGTACATGACAAGTCACACACTGGGTTGGTATAACTTATTTGGTTTGTTTAATTTTTAACCCTTCTACCCCCAAAGGACGTACTTGTACGTTTCACAAAAGCCATCCCTTTACCCCCATGGACGTACCGGTACGTCCTTGCAAAAAAAATGCTATAAAAATTTTTTTTTTTATATTTTTCATAATTTTTTGAGAAAATTCAGGCATTTTCCAAGAGAATGAGACCAACCAGACCTCTCTATGACAAAAATTAAGGCTTTTAGAGCAATTTTAAAAAAATATACTGCAAAATGTGCTGGGAAAAAAATAACCCCCTGGGGGTTAAGGGTTGGAAATTTCCAAAAAGCCTGGGGGTAAAAGGGTTAATTGTTTGGTTTTTATATGTAATTTACTAATATATTCTTATCTTCACTTATTTTAATCTACTTTGATTTGCTCCTTATTACTTCTTTCCTCATTTTTTTATTACAAATATTTCAAGGCATTGTGTTGCCATATCTCAGTTAACGGACAGTGACTTCCATCTCCCTTCTTGCAATGATCCATTATTCTACCACATCTAGGTAAGCATCATTCAGGGATTTGAAATTTGAAAAGGTACATTAAGATCGTCAAAGTTTACTTGTTTCTGATATACTGATGTATTAGAGAAATGTTTTATAACAAAAATTGCTTTTACTGATCAGCAACTCGACATAAGTAAAATAAGGTTTTTTTTTGCTTTGTGCAGACATGTTAAATTACTTTTATGATCCATAAACACAAATCTCCTAATTACTGTGGCTTGTTTCCTCTGTATCTGATTCGTTTAGCTGAGGTATCATTGTGTGAAAAGTGGTCTCTGCTTGTATCAATACTCTCCTGGAATGAAGATACAATAGTTGCTTTTATTATTATCCTCTATGGTTACTCACAGATTGCTGGAAATTCAGTGAATATTCAATTTCAGAATCAACACCAAGAGGGATTTTCTTCAGCGCTACACCTGTGCAAATTGTTCCAACAAATATTAGAACAAGGCAATGAAATATCAGCTCACGATTTCTTCAGTCGTTCACCTCAAGGTAAAATACAGTACTTTAGTTTTAATGGATTTGATATTTCTTTTTTACCTGTAAGTGACTTCCATATATTGATGGATTTAAAATTATACTTACTAGTAGTTTTTTGTGTTTCATAAGTTTATGAATTGCATTTTGATATGTTAATACACATGGCTAATTTTTATAATTTCTATGAAAACTTAACCCTTTTACCCCCAAAGGATGTACTGGTACGTTTCACAAAACCCATCCCTTTACCCCCATGGACGTACCGGTACGTCCTTGCAAAAAAAATTTATAAAATTTTTTTTTTTCATTTTTTTGATAACGTTTTGAAAAGATTCAGGCATTTTCCAAGAGAATGAGACCAACCTGACCTCTCTAATGACAAAAATTAAGGCTGTTAGAGCAATTTAAAAAAAATATACTGTAAAATGTGCTGGGGAAAAAATAACCCCTTGGGGGTTAAGGGTTGGAAATTTTCAAAGAGCCTTGGGGTAAAAGGGTTAATACATATGGCTAATTTTTATAATTTCTATGAAAATTTTAGATTTTTTAGTTATTGTGTGCTACAAACTTATTCTTAATGCATTGCACTGTTTCATTCCTCAGATACGTATGACGTTTTGCTACAGCAAAAGTAAAATTCTAATATAGTTCTGTATTCATTATATTTGTATTTTATTTGAAACAGCACAAGTTGCCTTGCTGAACCAGAAGAAATCATCCAAGAGTAAAGCAAGCTCTGAGACAAAGAAACAGAAGCCTAAAGCTCAAGGTGCTTATGAGACACCGAAGTCAACTCCCAAGAAATTATTGTTTGATGATCCTAATTATGAGGTAAGCATCTACAAATTAGTAAGTACACTTTTATTTCTTTGATTAGTTAGTCTTTCGGTTCTATAGAAAAATTCATTGTTAGGTCTTCTTCTTCTCCTTCTTTGTCTACATCTTTTCCCACTTCTATGTGGGGTCGATGTTTCTGGTCAGCTTTCTCCATCTACCTCTATCCCACACTTCATCACTGGTTAATCCTTTTGATCGAAGGTCATCCTTGATACAGTTCATCCACCTTTGCTTTGGTTTCCCTCTCCTTCTCGTTCCCTGTACCTCCATTTCCATCACTCTCCTCCCAATATACTTTTCATCTCTTCTCATGACATGACCATACCACCACACTCTACTTTCTTGGATATTATCTGATAGTTTTCTAAGTCCTGTGGTACCCCTAATTACCTCATTTCATATCTTATTTCTTCTTATCACCCCACACATCCATCAATAAAATATAGAGTTTATATATATTTTTTAAAATCTTTATTAATACGGTATACCAAGTGGTAGACTATCCTGGTGATTTGTATGAGTTATGTGATGGATCTTTCAATAAGATTATGATTTAGGGTTTTTCATTTTGTGTATGCCATGAAGGAGTTTATATTTCCAAGATAAAAGTAGAATAAGCATTGTTGTAGACTTATGGAATTTTCATAAATAGTTTTGTTGTTACAGTATTTTATTATCTCCTTCACAGTCTGTGATGTCATCCAGAGAAAAGAACAAATTGCAGAGTGCTTTAAAGGCAAGAAAAGCTGATAATCAAAAGCTTGTCAAGTTCATGAAATCTCACGAGTGTATTGAACGTTTGTGGAAAATATATAAGGAAGAAATCCCTAGTGAAAGACACAACAAGTTTAAAGATGAAGAGTCGAGAAAGAGCCTTCTGTGGATGGGCATTGGTCCCTTCCAGTTAGATGATGGAGATGAACAGGTACATCAAAAAACTTTAAGCATTTTCATCTTGATTAGATACAGCACACTTTTATGTTGTTATTCACTATTGCCATTTATTATTTTATGAAATAATCCTTAAATAACCATTAATATTATTGTAAGTACTTGGGATCTGTTGTTGCAGCAAATGGTGGAGTGGAAGCAGAGTACGTCAGAGAGTGAATGAAGGATGCAAAGTGTTGGGGGCAGTTAAGGGAGTAGTAAAAAATAGAGGGTTGGGCATGAATGTAAAGAGAGTTCTGTATGAGAAAGTGATTGTACCAACTTTGATGTATGGATCGGAGTTGTGGGGAATGAAAGTGACGGAGAGACAGAAATTGAATGTGTTTGAGATAAAGTGTCTAAGGAATATGGCTGGTGTATCTCGTGTAGATAGGGTTAAGAACGAAGTAGTGAGGGTGAGAACGGGTGTAAGAAATGAGTTAGCAGCTAGAGTGAATATGAATGTGTTGAGGTGGTTTGGCCATGTTGAGAGAATGGAAAATGGCTGTCTGCTAAAGAAGGTGATGAATGCAAGAGTTGATGGGAGAAGTACAAGAGGAAGGCCAAAGTTTGGGTGGATGGATGGAGTGAAGGAAGCTCTGGGTGATAGGAGGATAGATGTGAGAGAGGCAAGAGAGCGTGCTAGAAATAGGAATGAATGGCGAGCGATTGTGACGCAGTTCTGGTAGGCTCTGCTGCTTCCTCCGATGCCTTGGAAGACCGCGGAGGCAGCAGCAGTAGGGTTTCAGTGTTATGAAGCTTCATCTGTAGTGGATAATGGGGGAGGGTGGGCTGTGGCACCCCTAGAAGTACCAGCCGAACTCGGTTGAGTCCCTTCTCAGGCTGGGAGGAACGTAGAGAGGAGAGGTCCCCTTTTCTGTTTCATTCGTTTGATGTCGGCTACCCCCCAAAATTGGGGGAAGTGCCTGGGTATATGTATGTATGTATTATTGATTTCATGAATAAACAAACATACTTGTTTGCAAGCAGCATGCAATCACTAAATGATAAATTTAAATGGAAGGACTACTTTCATAAGGTGTTTCTTCAAATGTCATCACTAGCTACAACAAACACAAACCCATCAGTTAGTGGCTTTTACAAGTCCTAAATATTATTCCTGAATAAAAATTGGATAATTTTGTGGTCAGTTGTTAACATATTGGATGTGTGCTCTTGTCTTGTGTCTATCTACATTGAGTATTAATTTTCCATCATACTATGCTGTTATCTCTTATTGGGTAACACTTGGTTATACAGTTTTTCAGATTAGGATGATCTTTGAGGTTGCTATTGTTCCTGGCCCACATCTTTTGAAGAAATTTAGAGTCATTGAATGGTCCTCTCTTCATTTTGGTTGCAGAGAAAATTCTCTATTTCCAATGTATGTCCTGTACATCTTTGCCCAGAGATACTCTAAAGGTGTATGGTTCTAAATTGTTGATGAATGTCCTGAGTGTCTTCAAAGGGGGATTCATACCAGAAATGGCTGGCTACTAATCATGATCTTTGGCTCATTGCCAAAATGAATTGCTTTGTGAAGTCCTTTTAGAGTTCATCCCCTGTCTTGAGTGTCTGGTAAATCAGTGCTATTTACAATTTTGACAGTGAACTTAGTAATTTTGGCTGTATTCTTGGGTTTGGCTTATTCCAATGCAAGATAAAATGGGTTGTCAAAAGCAGTCTTTTATTAATGAATGTCTCAGGTAACCCCAGCTACTTTTCATGCTCTTAGTCTGTCTGTGCTGCCTCGTACCTAACCTGCCGACTTGTCACTCGTCATGTCTTTTGCCCTGTCGGTTTGCTTAGCATTGGTTAAGCTCACCATCCATCTAGCTGATGTCCCAGTTGTTAACTATTATTACACTTTCTGTCCGTGCGATTTTCAATTCGTGGGAGGCTCGGGATCGACCAAATTCTCGCATAATTGGGAACCCTACTGTACATGGCCCCCCCTTTTTTTTAACCCCCCCCCTGATCAGTGATGTTAAGAGAGTAGTAAGTATTAGGTTGTATCACTGATGTTAGTTGCCATCAACTGCCAGATGGTGTTGTGTTTCCCAGAGGGAGAGGCATTTTGCAAAGGGAGAGAACAGGAAATATTTATTTTCTGGTAAAAGTTGACACAGCTTCGAGTAGAAGTAATATGAACATCAGGTGAGTGTGAAAAATAAATTTTAATGTTTAACTTCTTTGTATTATTCTATTGTCTCTTGTTTGATTCTATAAAATTTTTGGTAAAACTGCATCTTTGATGCTTTGTACACGGAGAAAGGATTTTAGATATACATTTAGAGTTTTTGAAATATTCTTCAACCTGAAACTGAAAAAATATTCTGAATGTCTTGAACTCGGAGATTTTGATGTATAGAAAAGTAATGAATTTTAGTTATAGCAGGATTATTGCTCATGTTTATAGTTAGCCTTTCTTATTTCATGTGATTCTGTGTTAGAAACTATTTTTAAATTTTTTCTGCTTGAATGATACTATCTCAATTAAATGGTGATTTCTTTTTGGTTTCAGATTATGTCTGTCATAAATGTCTTCAAAAAAGAGATTCTTTCCAAAGATCCACAGGTTTCCAATGCCAGCGATTACGTAATTCGAGTTTGGATTCCAGAGGTATGTGTTAAGCAGTAGACTATTCATACCATAATTGATATTATTTTTACTTCTTTTTGTATCTGGCGAGAGTATGCAATATGAACTAGACGGAAGAAAGTTTAGGCATTTGCTCTTGCAATGTTAATTTTTGTACACAAGCCCTGTCAAACAAGGAAAGTTTTATTTGTTGGATAGCAAAGTGCAAAACCAAAATGGGCTTATTTATATACAGGATATTGTGTGTGGGCAGATTTGTATTCGTTCGTTTTATGCACGAAAGATATTTAAAAGCTTCTTGTTAACCTAATAGGTGAGTTACGTGTTCGTTTGACTCTCTAAGGAACTTAGGATTTCTAGTGGTTTTCATTAGCTTACCTTTGATTGTTATTAAATGTTTAAAGGTCACTAATGAGGAGCAAAGTCAAGGCATAGGTCATTGTGCTGTTGCCTAGGGCTGTAGAGACCAAACATACACTCATAAGACTAGCTCCCAAGCCCTTTCTTTGCTCACATAGGATATAGGAGAGCCAAGAAATGGCTGCTAATTAATCACTTAACAGGTAGTCCTATGAGCCTCTGACCCCCTCACTCCTTAGCCAGGTTGTGTGCATTGTGAAAATCTGAGACTTAGACTGTAGACTGCCGCAATCGAAGTTGCTAGTAATGCCACTAGAATATCTATTCAATGAGACAACAGAGTCATACTTACAGATTGCCAAAATTACCTTTCCTTGATTGAGGTGATTATTACGGAAAGGTTAAGTCAAAGAAATTGAGCAGCCAATTTGACAAAAATCAGATGAAATAAAAGAAAATTAAAAGGTAGAAAGCAGTGTACTGAACACTGGATGGGAGACAGAGTCAGGTGTATAGAACATGTAGTACTATCTACAGTGTATCATGTAAGGTGCACTGATAGTGGAAATGCCTTAGGAGGTGTCGTGTGTCATACGTGATCAAAATTCTATAGTATATCTCCTGCCTCACAATGGTTAACCCTTTTACCCCCAGGCTATTTGGAAATTTCCAACCCTTAACCCCCAGGGGGCTATTTTTTTCCATGCACATTTTGGTGTATATATTTTTTAAATTGCTCTAACAGCCTTAGTTTTTGTCATAGAGAGGTCAGGTTGGTCTCATTCTCTTGGAAAATGCCTGAATATTCTCAAAAAAATATCAAAAATATGAAAAAAATAATTTTTATAGCATTTTTTTGCAAGGACGTACCGGTACGTCCATGGGGGTAAAGGGATGGCTTTTGTGAAACGTACCAGTACGTCCTTTGGGGGTAAAAGGGTTAAATGAGAAATAGTTACAGTATTCTCGATTAAAGAAGCATTGTCATATCCCTTTCATATTTGAGAACCAATTCGTACATAGTAAAGTCTCATTTTCAATATTAAACTTAGCCGGTGATCATATAGCTGTCAGCTCTGCTGCCCGACAGAAAAACTTAAGGACAAAATACGCCAGCGATCGCTATACAGGTGGGGGTGTACATCAACAGCGCCATCTGTCGAGCAGGTACTCAAGTACTCCATGTCAACACAGAACCAATTTTCTCTCTGTCGTGCCACTGGCAAGACCTACTAAAATACGCTGTTACTAACTGGATTTGTTTTCACAACTATTTGGTGAAGTACACTATTCTAGTTTTGAGCTTTCGCTATGCAGGGGTTTTATCTTCATCTCAAAACTTGAACTCGTTTTGGATAGATTTAATTATGGTGACTAAGAGAGTATGGACTCTCTTTCACTTTTAAATGGCCGACCCTTCCCTTAGACGGAAGTGTGTTTAGGTTTTTAGTAATTTTGCTTAACACGTTATAGATCTATATATTTTATATCTCTCCGCCTTTATTAGGCCTCTTCGATTAACTTTCCATTTATTATAAACATATAAAAAGAAATTTTTATGTTTTGTTTATTTGCGACCTTTCCTGATAGTAGGCGGTCCTAACTTGGAACCGAAGTTAATCAACGTTGAGCCCGTTATATCGTATTTAGCCTTTAAAGAATTTAAAACTTTTTAAATTTAATGTTTTATGAAAGAATTTCTTTGATAGTCTTCGTACTGTTTTCAAAGATGAACTAACGTTTAGTTTTTTTTAGACTACGCAGTTGTTGACGTTCAGGACGTTCAACATGCGCTCTATCGTTACGATAGAGAGAGAGTGTATCACGGTTTCACTTTGCAGTAAGAGTAAATCGATTCTGACGTTTCGTTCATTCTTTCTTAACTTAAATGGTTTAAATTCTAAATTAAAGGAACTTTTTATTTGGAAAACCTTTCAGTTTTTTCCTTTAGCCATATAACATGTTTTTTTTGACGATATATAATTGGGCTCTTCTCTCAGGTGCGAATTCAAGAGAGAAAGAGAGAGAGAGATAGAGACGGAGGGAGAGAGAGGAGAAAAAACGTTCCGTTCAAGCGGGTAACGTTGTTCTCGTGTCACTCTCCTCCCTAGTCGCTGTACGGGGAAGAAGGTAAAAGGTTTCTAGGGTTTTATTCTTGTCCCCAGGCTATGTGCGGTGAGAGATTGTAAACGTAGTTTAATTGAACTAGTAAGAAACCATGGACCAAGGTCTCGCAGCTTATTAAGCGCAAGTCGGTCCCTTCCGCGCAAGTCCAACGGCCCAGTTGTAGCCACTGGGTCAGTTCGGACTCGCTGCAGTCTTCCGACGACTGCTCACCTCCTAAGAGAGGCAAAGCGGTACCGCAACAGGCAGTAACACCGTCTGTTGCCGCACCTGCTACTGTAGACCCTAGTGGTCTTTGCTGCAGACCATGCAGACACAGTTAACATCTTTAATGCAGGAGTATCGTGCGGAGAAGGTTGACGCTGCACCCGTTAGCCTACAACCAACCAAGGTTGTGCGTACAGTAGACGCTGACGCTACCTGCTCCCGCACTCCGCCTGTGAGAGTTCCACCACCCATGCGCAGTGTACCCTGCCAGCCGCACGTTGACGTTCACAGACGCACGCTACCCTCCGTTGACGTTCGCGAGTTACCACAACAACAGGAGGGTGGAGTTGCTTTGTTTTGACGCTGTGCGTCAACCTCCGCATTCTAGAGTTGTTTTGACTGCTCAGTATAGACAGTCAAAGCAGTCTCGAGTGAACACTATGTCCTCACGCTCCTGTTGTGGTTGACAGTTCAGTTGTTGACAGTTCACAGTCTATCAAGCAGTTACATGACGTTGCCTTCTGGTCTGCTACTAATGCACCAGTGCTGTATGTCCTCACGCACCTGTTGTGGTTGACAGTTCAGTTGTTGACAGTTCACAGACTGTCAAGCAGTTACATGACGTTGCCTTCTGGTCTGCTACTAATGCACCAGTGAGAGACTCACTGAGATAACCTAGCTTTTATCGGACAAGGTTCCTGTAGATGAGAAAGTGCTGTTCTCCCTCCTACTGATATTCCTTTGAGGACTCTGTCATTTGGAGAGGAGCCTTAAGCTGCTTAGCCTCCTATGGACTTTAATTAAATCATGATGATTTTTTTTAAGGATCTTCGTCCGGATCTTGTAACTGCTGCTCCTCGTTCGCCTAAACGTCAGAACTTACACTAGGCCTAGCTACTTCGTAGCCGTTGTTGTTAAGCTAGTGCTCTCTCGCTCTCCTAGAGAGCGTTACGTTGGCTAGGCGACTGGTTTTTGCACCAGGACGAGTTTTAGGGATACAGCCTTTGATTTCCCTTCTTTTAAACTGGCTTATAGAGCGAGAGTCTGATAGGACATGAGAAAAGTTCTCGGCTTGGAAGTTCATGCCTCTGCCCAAATAGACTTCTCAATTCTGGTAGACTCGCCCTGGCGCCTAGCCAGGAGACGCTCCAAGTTGTTTACAGGTCAACTTCTCAGCTTTTGTCGAGCCTTTGAAGTTTTGCTGTACTATTATGTCACACATAACAAGGCTTCCAGGGATGGTAAATGGTTCCGCCTCAGTCGCTAACCCCGTCTGTTGCCACACCTGCTCCCGTAGACCCTTAATGGGCTTTGCTGCAAGACATGCAGTCCAAGCTTGTGTCCTTGATAGAGGACTTAAATGCGGAGAAGAACCTTCTGGCCAACAACCTTCCAACCGGTTGGTTGTGCGCCCTGTTGCGCTGAGGTATCCTACTCGCGTCTGCCAGTTGAGGTGGTTCCTCCACCGATGCGACCCAGTGTGGGTTGCCAGTCGCACGTTGACGTTAAGCGACGCTCGGAGGTGGTTGTTGACGTTCGGTGTGTCACTAGGAAGACGTTCAACAACCAGCAGAGGTGACTTGTTGTGACGCAGTGCGTCAACCTCAGCAACCCGGTAGGGTGTTGACTGCACAACCCAGCAGTCTAGACAGTTTCGGGTTGACGCTGTACTTCCTCGCGCACCCATGGTTGTTGACAGTTCACAGACTGTGCAGCAGTGCCATGATATTGCGTCCGGCTCCGTCACGCATCCACCAGTGCGACCGGATTCAGCGAGTCAGACGTTGCCCACTCCGTTGCCGTTTCCTCATCAGTTTCGGATGAGGAACCCTCTGATGAGGACGTTGCTGAACAAGACGATCAGCCCCCAGCCCTGCTATCCATCCAGAAGATGCTGAAGAAGGAACGCTGCCCAGTCAGGCTGTGGATGAGTCTGGTAGGGACACTGTCATCCGTGGATCATTTGTGTCACTAGGAAGATTACACCTCCGTCCTCTTCTATACCATCTAGCTTTTCACTGGAAAAAGGACAAGACGCTAGAAGCGGTCTCGATCCCGGTTTCCGTAAAGTTAAAGTCTTGTCTGACTTGGTGAAAGGACTATATTAACCTTAAAGAGGGTCTTCCCCTGACTGTTCAGACTACCAACCACGTTCTCTTCTCGGACGCATCGGACGTAGGCTGGGGTGCGACATTAGACGGTAGGGAATGCTCGGGATTATGGAACTCGAGTCAAAGGACAATGCATTTCAACTGCAAGGAGCTACTGGCAGTACGTCTGACCTGGAAAAGCTTCAGGTCTCTCCTTCAAGGCAAAGTGGTGGAGGTGAACTCGGACAACACCACGGCTTTGGCGTACATCTCCAAGCAAGGAGGGACCTACTCTCTGACATTGTACGAGATCGCAAGGGACCTCCTCACCTGGTCAAAAGGTCTAGACATTTCAATAGTAACAAGGTTCATCCAAGGCAACTTGAATGTCATGGCAGATTGTCTCAGTCGGAAGGGACAAATAATTCCAACAGAATGGACCCTCCACAAGGATGTATGCAAGAGACTTTGGGCCACCTGGGGCCAGCCAACCATAGATCTCTTCGCAACCTCGATGACCAAGAGGCTCCCAATATTTTGCTCACCAATCCCGGACCCAGCAGCAGTTCATATAGATGCCTTTCTACTAGATTGGTCACATCTAGATCTATATGCATTCCCTCCGTTCAAGATTGTCAACAAGGTACTGCAGAAGTTCGCCTCTCACGAAGGGACAAGGTTGACGCTAGTTGCTTCCCTCTGGCCCGCGAGAGAATGGCTCACCGAGGTACTTCGATGGCTAGTAGACGTTCCCAGAACTCTTCCCCTAAGGGTGGACCTTCTACGTCAGCCACGCGTAAAGAAGGTACACCAAGGCCTCCACGCTCTTCGTCTGACTGCCTTCAGACTATCGAAAGACTCTCGAGAGCTAGAGACTTTTCGAAGGAGGCAGCCAGAGCGATTGCTAGAGCAAGGAGAACATTCACCCTTAGAGTCTACCAATCGAAGTGGGAAATCTTCCGAAACTAGTGCAAGTCAGTATCCGTATCCTCGACCAGTACCTCTGTAACTCAAATAGCTGACTTTCTCTTATATCTGAGGAAAGAACGATCTCTTTCAGCTCCCACTATCAAGGGTTACAGAAGCATGTTGGCATCAGTCTTCCGTCACAGAGGCTTAGATCTTTCCAACAATAAAGATCTACAGGACCTCCTTAAGTCTTTTGAGACCACGAAGGAGCGTCGTTTGGTTACACCTGGTTGGAATTTAGACGTGGTACTAAGATTCCTTATGTCAGACAGGTTCGAACCGCAACAATCAGCCTCCTTGAAAGATCTCACCTTAAAGACTCTTTTCCTGATATGCTTAGCCACAGCTAAAAGAGTCAGTGAGATTCATGCCTTCAGCAAGAACATCGGATTCTCATCCGAAATGGCTACATGTTCTACAACTTGGTTTTCTAGCCAAACACGAGCTGCCTTCTCGGCCTTGACCAATATCGTTCGATATTCCAAACTTATCGCATGGTTGGAAATGAACTAGAAAGAGTCTTATGTCCTGTAAGAGCTCTTGAGTTCTATTTAAAAACCTTTACGAGGCCCGTCTGAAGCTTTATGGTGTTCAGTTAAGAATCCATCTTTGCCTATGTCAAAGAATGCTTTATCCTATTTTATCAGACTGTTATTACGAGAGGCTCATTCCCATCTGAATGAGGAAGACCAAACTTTGCTGAAGGTAAGGACACACGAAGTTAGAGCTGTCGCAACTTCAGTGGCCTTTAAACAAAATAGATCTCTGCAAAGTATAATCGACGCAACCTATTGGAAAAGCAAATCAGTGTTCGCGTCTTTTTATCTTAAGAATGTCCAGTCTCTTTACGAGAACTGCTACACTCTGGGACCATTCGTAGCAACGAGTGCAGTAGTGGGTGAGGGCACAACCACTACAATTCCCTAATTCCATAACCTTTTTAATCTTTCTCTTGAAATGTTTTATTTTTGTTTTTGGGTTGTCCGGAAGGCTAAGAAGCCTTTCGCATCCTACTTGATTTGGCGGGTGGTCAAAGTCATTTCTTGAGGAGCGCCTAGATTAGAGGTTTTGATGAGGTCCTTTAGTATGGGTTGCAACCCTTCATACTTCAGCTCCTAGGAGTCGCTCAGCATCCTATGAGGATCGCGAGGCTCAGTAAGGAAGACGTACTTAAAAAGGCAGAGTAATTGTTCAAGTCGACTTCCTTACCAGGTACTTATTGATTTTATGTTTGTTATTTTGAATAACTGCTAAAATGGAATACAAAATACTTAGCTCTTAATGTAACACATAATGCTGGTCTCTACCCACCCCCCTGGGTGTGAATCAGCTATATGATCACCGGCTAAGTTTAATATTGAAAAATGTTATTTTCATTAGTAAAATAAATTTTTTAATATACTTACCCGGTGATCATAAATTAAAGGACCCTCCCTTCCTCCCCAATAGAGACCCAGTGGGCAGAGGAGAAAATTGGTTCTGTGTTGACATGGAATACTTGAGTACCTGCTCGACAGATGGCGCTGTTGATGTACACCCCCACCTGTATAGCGATCGCTGGCGTATTTTGTCCTTAGGTTTTTCTGTCGGGCAGCAGAGCTGACAGCTATATGATCACCGGGTAAGTATATTCAAAAATTTATTTTACTAATGAAAATAACATTTTACTGAGCTCTTAATGCTTGCTAACTTTTCTGTTATCTTTTCTCACATATTCACATAACGGGGGAGGGTGTGCTGTGCTACCCTAGCAGTACCAGCCAAACTCGGTTGAGTCCCTTGTCAGGCTGGGAGGAACGTAGTGGGGAAAGGTCCCCTTTTTTTTTTCATATGTTTGATGTTGGCTACCCCCCAAAAATTGAGGGAAGTGCCTTGGTATATGGATGGACATATTCAACTAAGGTAAAGCCAGTACTTCAACAAGCAATATTCAGTAACTTTCAACAGCCATTATTAGTAGCCAGCAAGTAATGACCACATACAAAGTTTGGGTTTACCCATACACCACAACACGTATTGTATTACACCATGAGAAACACAAATGGGAGTGGACTTTGTTGTGGATATTACTAAAAAATAAGGAGGCTTTTTCAACAATGGATATAACTGTTCTTCATTTATTGTAGACAGGTTTATTTAGAAATAGGGCATGATCTCTTGCCATTGTAATTTTTTTTGTATTTACCCTTTTACCCCCAAGCTATTTGGAACTTTCCAATCCTTAACCCCCAGGCATTTTCTTTTTCAAGCACATTTAGCAATATATATTTTTTAAATTGCTCTAACAGCCTTAATTTTCGTCATAGAGAGGTCAGGTTGGTCTCATTATTTTGGAAAATGCCTGAAGTTTCTCATAAAGTTATCAAAAATATGCAAAAAAATGTTAATAGCAGTTTTTTGCAAGGACGTACCGATACGTCCATGGGGGTAAAGGGATGAGTTTTGTGAAACGTACCAGTACGTCCATTGGGGGTAAAAGGGTTAATATGACATCTGCAAACCAGTATAAATATAGATATTTCATACCTTAATCTCCATAAATCAGATGACAAATTATGAATTCATCATAATGTTCATTATGAATGACATAGATAAATCTCTCCTTTTTACCCTTTTAACTGCCCATATCGGTCATACATATTATCAGAACTGAAAAAGGCTGAGCTTTATATAGGAATGAGATTATTCACCAGATAAGGATGTAAAAGAGAATTTCAGATTATACAATCCATGTAATATTGTATATTGAAAAAATAGTGTCACTGTTGATACAGAAATACAGTACCCAAAAACCAACATATATCAAAATTTACAAATCTGATAGAGAAGTAACAAGGGAAGGAATTGTAACATAAGAAATGTCTGGTAATTATGGCAAAGATCTTACATTGTTAACAGGTTTTTGGCCACTACAAAGATTTGCTGTTCTGCGTAATGGGCATAGCTATCAAAACACCTAAAATAACCACCATACAGTATTAACACACTGGTGATCCCGGCCATGACAAAATCAGTCAGGGATATGACTTTTGGCCAGGGAGCAGTGATATGTGTCAACCTACTTATGATGACATATAGTAGCATTATTAACAAAAGAATAAAGATAGTAAGAAATTGAAAATTGCATTAGAAAGCTGAATAAATTTACCATATAACACTTATGATTTCATGAATGGATGATGCCAAAGTGTGGCATTGGATCCTCACAGGGTTAAGATGAGATTTTGGGGGCTGCGAGGCTTGTAGCCAAGGTGCCGAAGGAGAGTCTCTTCGAGGTTGCGTAGGTGGTGCCTGGGAGGAGTGAGGGACTTCCACTGATGGTCTCCTATGCACTTGCCACCTCATGGGGGGAGGCCTATGTTCTACGTCCTTCATCCTCCTTACCCTCTCCATGGTGTCTTCCACCATCTTGAGGGGAAAGATGGATTCATCCCATACTGAGGAATTCCTTAACTTCCTTGCCTCCCTGTCCGACAACTTCCTTATAATCTTGCTGAGGACTGTGTCTCTCTTTCGCAGAACCCAGTTCGTGGCCATCGAGAGAGATTGGGAAGACAAAAACTTGAGGGCCTTGCCCCCTGAACTAATTAGATCTTTCAACAAGGACTGATTTTCAGGAAGGGAGAGATCATGTGATGCTTGAAACCCTACCAAGGTGCAGGCCCACCAGTCTAACCAGGAGGATACGTATACCAGGTCTTGAGCCATGTCCTCCATCATGGAGGTCTCCGTCGGGGAAAAGCAAACGGGGGCTGTGGACGCCCTGTCCTCTGCGGCTCCTTGGTTCAAAGAGGTCACTGCTGCTTCCACTGCGTGGGGCCCTCCACGACGACCCTCTGGCACGTAAAACCTCTTCTGAGTTTTCAGTCCCGGCATCAACTTCGAGGAACTCTGACTTCTAGGGGCATCAGCTAGACCTGCCAGGTACCTATCTATGTGCTCCATCCCCAGCTTGACGTCAGGAGCTAGAGGGAGAGCTAAGGAAGGTTTCTGCTGTACTGGACCTTCCACCAACCTAGTCAGTCCGGAGAGCCAGGCCTGTTCCGCCGAGAGCTTGGGCTCGTCAAGACGGTGGTGGCGTCTTATCAGGGCCAGTACTTTACGGTAAGAGGAGATGTCGTCAGACGAGCACTACCTCCCTTCCACCAGGGCCTCCGTCACCAGTTCCTCCGCACAGGTACCCTCCGTGGCGGTGGGAGGGGCATCGCTGGACGGGTCTGCCCGTGGCACGGGCTGCTCTGCGTGGGCGAGGGTATCCGTCATGGGATTACCTTGGCTTGCGGGAGACTCCGTGGCTGTGAGACTCAGGCGGACCGACGGGTGCCCTTGGTGCTTAAGGAAGTCCCCCAAGGTGCCCGTGGTTGACGCCATGCCTTCTGTCCGACGCAGCGCGTCCTTCCGTTGGGAAGAAGAAGCGGAGGCCTTCACTGGATTAAATTCGTCACGGGGGGCTTGGTTGGACCACCCCTGACGTAAATCTGGTCTGAAGGAGGAGGACGATGGGTGAGACAGAGGCGACGAAGCTCTAGGGAGCCACCCGGAAGCGGCCGCGGCTGTGGTAACCCTAAACAGCTCGCTCCCGGGTACCGTGATGCTCACCCACTCCTTCGACTTACTTCTTTTCGCCTTCTTCTTGGAGGACTTGGACTCCTCCTTTCTTTGTCCGGAACGGGAGCGGGACTACTTCTTTTTCCGGGACTTCTCCCGCTTCCTCTTCGTAGATTTGCCGTTATCGTCCTCCGACGAAGAAGAGTCCGATGACGCGGATGACGATGAGGAGGAGGAGGAATCCACCGAACTGCCTGAAACGTCCAACACCGCAGGGTGGACTCCACGTCGCTTCTCTGGTGTCGGGGGTTGAAGAAACACGGGCGGGAGCGTAGATGGGGGTGCTGGGGGAGACCGAGTGAACCTCCTGTGGCCGAACCATTGCTCGAAGTCTTCTTCCCTTCTCAAGGGCGACCTGAAGGGAGTCCTTGGCGCCTCCCACGCGGAGGGGTCTGAATTAGACGAGCTTCCTTTCTTGGCGTCTCCCCCGGCAGCTGAAGCACTTGAAACATACATTCATGACTCTGGGGAAGTATCAACACCTGACTGCCCCCACATAGGATCTACAGTGGAGACGGGACCTGTAGGCACCAGGACCTCGTCTCCCACGCATACTCCCGCACTTCCCTCAGGCCCCACACATGCCTGCACAACTCCAGAATTCCCGTCCACAGGTATATCAGACTCTTGGGGAAGGGCAATGGGCCTCTTCCCCGCAAAGGACTTACCTCATCCCCTACCCTGGGTAGGGGAAGCAGGAAGGGAGCCCCGATCTGACGAGGCGCCTGGGGAAACCAAAGGAGAAGACACGTTGGCCTTCTTGGGAGACTTCTTAGCCGCTTTCTTCTTTTTGGTGCGGAAGAGCAGCCACTGGATCTCACTCCAGGACTCGCACTCCGGACACGTGGAGGTAGGGGAACACACTTTGCCCCTACACGTCGAACACAAAGAGTGGGGATCCACTTCGGGCTTAGAAAGGAAAGCCCCATAAGATTTCCCGGCCACAGGCCCAGGGCAACGACGAGGCTGCTCCATAACACAACACTAAGTCACCAAGAGACACAGGGATACTAAGGAAAGGATAAGGAAATGAACACGTGGGTAGCGCGTGGTAGACACAAAGGGTCGCACAGGGTAAGAGAGAGCGCGGCGAGATGATAATCACGTCGCGACCAGAAACTTACTGAGTAGACGACCTGAGCTTGCATGTTTTCCGACCCCGGGTCGCCTCAGGGCGCGTTTCACTCCGCCTGAGGTTAGCCCCTTAGAAAACGGGAATAGGGTAAACTACACAAAAAGCTGGTCGGTTAGGGTAGAGTTACCAGTAACTCCTAAGAAGGTAGTTCTAGGTAAGTATGTTAGGAAAAATACAAATTACTTAAAAATTTGTGATTTGACATTAGACTTCTTTAGAAGCATAGCCTGCCAGACAGTTCAAATAGTCATTGTATCTTACCAATAGGTCACACTGCTTAAATCTTAGGATCATGGGCCTTTTGATTTATGAGAAAAAAAATTAATCTCCTTCTCCATACATCTGTGCCCAGTTTTACAAGAACTCTCCCCATCGTTAGGTTCTTACAATATCTCAGTGGTCATGGAACTGCAGATGTACTTTCTATAGTGCTATTATATTACTTTTCAGATATAATTTGGTTTTTTGTTCCATCATTATATACAAACCATTTCGCTCTTTACAGTGAAGATATATTTCGGCAACAGCTGAAACTAGCCATAAGAGTTTTAGTGAGGTGTAGTTCACCCATAGTCAGCGGGGTGGTAGACCAGCCACTTCACTCACACCCGCACAGGTAACATTACATCACTTTTCATTTTGGCTCAGTAGAGAACAGATGTGCTGTCATTCTCTCCCGTAAACATATTTACTTTGTTAAGAATAAATACAAATTTGTATAAAACTTTATGACTTTCCCTTTCTCTTTCAGAGTTGTGTCCATAAGGATCTACCCTGCGGGTTTGCCATGGCACAGAAGGTTGCCGCTGCGGCACCTTCATGCCAGCCATGGAGACATATTCTCAGGGCTTTTGCCCTGTGTACAGGGGTCACACCTGTTCCCAGGCGTCTCCGTATAATGAGTGTAGGGAGTGGCCTCCCTCCCAGTGGCAGCAATAAGGTAGGCAGCAGAAGAAGAGGGTAAAGAGGGATTCTTCCCCTTCAAGTTCTTACTAAAAGGCAAAGAAACCTCACCCACTGACTCCGTCTGCTTGTTTCTGTCACTCTGACTCTGCTCGATCGGTTGAGTAAGATTTGTTGTCCTTTGACCCCCAGGTAACCTTACAGTTTTGAAGTCTCTGTTGCTTCTCCTAGAGAAGCAGCGCTGACTTAGGCCACTGAGGAGTCTCTCTACACTGAAGACATGATCAACTCTCGCCTTCCTTGGGGTTTGCTGATTCCCTGTGCAAGGAATGGCTGCGCATGGTCTTTCAGTTTGGGATACAGCTGGAGCGCATAGCTGCCTCCCCAGGGGTTAATTTCGATCTTTACCCCTGAGGCTCTGAAGGTCACATACCAAAAGTCTCTCGTGTCTGGCCATAGCGACCTTAGCGGCTGATCGAGCACAATACTGTCGGCCTGCTTTGGTAGACAACGTGAGTAGATACGGATGAGTACCCCTCGGGGTTACCTGTCGGGGCATCCCTCCAGAGTGAACCCAGGAACTAGTTTTGACTATCTTCCGCTGGCAGCACACAATGTCGACCTTCAGCCTGACCATGCTCAGCACATTGATGGGAAGCAGAGTGCGCTGCTTGGAGGTCCACCTCCAAGTGTTGGGAAAGATGCCTTTTGCCAGTTGGAGGTGTTGGGCTGCCATACAAATACCATTCACGGGAAAGGCACACTTCGCCAGAATGGTCACCCCCCTGGGATGTCTGCAAGCGTGTGCTCGATTCGTCGGTGCTTTGTTCTAGCTCTTCGAAGCTTGATGACGATGGCGTTAGGCGGTTCTTGCCCCTTGCCATCCTGTCCGTAGGACACAACAAATCGCTTGTCTTTTTATAAGGCCAGGTTCTTTGAGATCTGTGCCTAGGGATTCAGCCTCCATCGTGTAGAGAAAACCTGTTGTTCTGCCTATGCACCAGCGCACAGCTACAGCCCAGCCTTCTTTGTCTCCTTGCAAGAGAGCATCTCACATAGGAGAGGGGAAGGCTGCTCGCTGATCTCCTACAGAAAGAAATACGAAAAGATTGTAGAATGTCTTCATCTAGAGCTCATTCGTTCAGAGAGACACAGACCCTAGTCTAGCGGGCAATTCTTGCGCGGTACCATGCACCCAACCATTGAGCAAGGTGGGCAGCCCAGCTCCTCTGCCTGACGAGGGTCTGCATGCTCTCCCAACTATGCTCTATGATGTTTTAGTCATTTTTTATCTTATTATTTCCCTTATGGTACAATATACATTCATTAAAAAAAATCCTGATACTGTAGTGTATTACAGTATTTTTACTTTAAACAAATCCTTAAAACACGCCATTCAATATCGTCAGCTCAGACCGAGAAGTTTAAGCAGACATTATCCATTCTAAAAAAGTCTTGACTTTTAAAAAGATAATTTTACCTCATTAAAGCAATTTTTACTTTTGTTTTCAATTTTGGGGTGTATTTCAGCCATCAATTATTAGTGACTATTTTTACTCTACAGTATCATTGAGTGTTGTTAGATACAAGTAAGTGTTTTGTTGAAAGTTATGCATAGCATGGTGTGGCTTGACTAATTTTACGAGTCCTGGTGATGATTTTCAGTTTTTACTAAAGTTGTGTTAATAATGAACAGTTATATCTGAAAAGTAGTAAGAACTAAATACCATGATAGAAAGCACAAGAAAAGAATTTAGTGCAATACAGTGGGTTACCTAATATATTAGTCAACGGCAGTTAGGTAATTGCCAGTTAATTAGTAGGTTTTGAGTTGACCCACACTAGGGCAGCAGTTATTCCCAGATTCTCACTTTCCGCACCTATTTCTGTTACCTAATCCCCACAAAAAGCGAGGGATGACCGTAATTTCTTTCCCCTTCTCTGAAGGATCTTGCCTTGTCGTTCCTCAAGGACGTCATCTGCGCATCATGACTTTATCGTCCTTTAACGAGACCATTGGTGCCCTAGGTATTTCCTTGTCCCTCAAGTACTATAATTTCTTTCTCCTTCTCTGAAGGGCCTTGTTTGGTTGTTCCTCAAATACTCTAATTTTTTTCTCCTTCTCCGAAGGGCCTTATTTGGTCTTCCCTCCAGGACTCTTAATTTCTTTTTCCTTCTCTGAAAGGGGCCTGTTTGGTCATCCTTCAAAGATATCATCTGCACATCTTGACCTTCGTCGTTCTTTAACGAGGCTATGGATACCTTAGGTATTTCCTTGTCCCTCACAGACTCTAATTTCTCTTCCCTTCTCTGAGGGGCCTTGTTTGATCGTTCCCTGAAGACGTCATCTGCACACCATGTATCTTACTGTTCTTTATGAACGTAGTCTCCCTGTTGAGTGCCTCTTGTCTGTGCTCCAAGATCCTGATCTCCTTTTAAGTGTGGTTTGCTTATCCTGTAAAGCCATGACATCCACATTGCTACTCTATTTTACCACTGGTTCTTTGTCACGTAAGTGCATCCCATCATCTGAACTGACTGTTGGTTACTCCGATTCCGCACGATCAATCTTGTGAGATGAATCCATGCCCTGTGAGTTATGTTAAATTCTTCCCTCAGTTATGGATCTATTAATTTCACTGTCATCACTTCTCAAATTTTTTTTTAACAACGGACAGTCTTGCCATAAGTCGTATTTCTGCATATTTACTGCATTTATATGAATTTATCATTACTTTATTTATCTTTTAATAGTCTATCCAATTAATTACGTGAATGCCGTTTCACTCTTATCACTTGTCAAATCCTGTACTCTTACTTAACCCTTTACTATTCTATTTGATTACTTAGACAAATATTACTTCATTTGACAGTGTACTTGGCTTTGCTATAATTCTTGTATCATTTTATAATAATTTCATTCATTTTCATTTTAATTTACCTTTACATACCCTTATTCATAATTTACCTTTACATGCTCTTATTCATCCCTTATTAATCATTTATATTACTTACCTGAATATCACTTCACTCTAATTTTTATGATTTCTATTTAACCATAAAAGAAACCCTTTCTGGTACAACCCAGGAGCATAAGTGGTGGACTACCCTTAAATCTGCACTCTTTAGTGTAGATGCAAAAGTTCTGCCTTTACTTAAATCAGATAGATGGCTGTGTCACTCACTGTCCAAAGGGATAGGCAACCCTTATGGCTGATGTGTTTGACGTTAAGCAGAGTAATAAGAAACTCAAACTTCCTCATTCCTGTTTTCCTGAGGCTAAGCTAACTAGTTTAGCTTTCGATCTCGTGAAATTAAAACTCTCTTATTGGACCTTGATGCTTATGGAGGTGTAGAACTAAATGGTATTTTTCCGTTGTTTTTTTATAAAGACTGCAGATTTCTTAGCTCTAAAGTTATCTGTTATTTTGCGCAAGTTAGTGAGAAGAGGAGCTTTTAGCACTTCTTGGAGAATTGGTGATGTTACTCCACTATGTAAATATGTTTGTAGTAGCTTAAGTCCAACTGATCACCGCCCAGTTTCCATAACTCCCATATTATCTAAAGTTTTTGAACGCCTTTTGGCAAAACATCTTAATAGGTTTTCTGAAGGTAATCATCTGTTCCCTAGTTTGCTATTTGGTTTTCGTAAAGGCCTCAGAGCATGTGATACCCTTCTTACAATCTCCAATGCTGTACAGAAATCCTTTGGTTGTGATCAGGAAGTTTGTATGATTTTAATGCTGCCTTTGACTGTGTTAATCATGAGGCCCTTGTTTTCAAACTTAAACAGTTGGGAATGGGTGGGTCATTTCCAAGCATCATTATTGAATTTTTAATTAATAGATTGCAATGAGGTGTTGCTATGGGACCATAGCGAGTATAGGAATGTGATGATGGGTGTTCCTCAGTGTAGAGTTCTTGGCCCATTACTTTTCATATTATATATACATGACATGTGGTTTGTCCTAGAAAACAAGCTTGTTGCTTTTCCAGATAATGCTACTCTCTTTGCACAAATTCCATCTCCTGAATGGTAGATCTGGGGTTGCTGAATCCCTTAATAGAGATTTAGCTAAAATTAGTGCATGGTGCAAATTATGGGGTATGGAGTTGAATCCTAACAAAGCTCAAAGAGTGATTCTAAGTAGGTCAAGCACTGTGGCTCCTCAACATCTGGATCTCAGCATTGATAATGTTTCTTTAACTTTGTTTGACTCTTTTAAAATTTTAGGTGTGATTTTTGACAGCAAATTTACTTTAGAGAAACACATTCGGTCTGTGTCTTCTTCAGTTGCACAAAAAATTGGCTGATTGAGAAAGTCTTTTAGGATTTTCGGTGATCAATCTATTCTGAAGAAGTGTTTTAATTCCTTAGTTCTACCTTGTTTTGAGTATTTTTCTCCTGTGTGCCTTCAGCTACTGATTCTCATCTTAATTTGTTGGACAGGAACTTACGGTCTATTAAATTTCTCATTCCTGATCTAGATATTAATCTCTGGCACCGTCGGGCAATTAGTTCGTTAATGCATGTTGCATAAGATTTTTCATAATTCTGATCATCTTTTACATTTAGATCTGCCCAAACAGTTCCATCCTGTTCACAATACTAGGCATGCAGTAAGTTCTAATAGTCAGGTCTTCTCCATCATGAGGCTCAATACGACACAGCATTCTAGAAGTTTTATTCCAGCTGTGTACCAAGTTGTTGAATGATCTTCCTAATCGGATAGTTGAATCAGTAGAACTTATTGCGAATGTTTTGATGTTGAACAGGTTGATGTAAGTCTTTTTATAGTTTATATAGGAAATATCTGTTTTTATGTTGTTACTGTTTTCAAAATATTCTATTTTCATTGTTCATTATTTCTCAAATTTATTTATTTTCTTATTTCATTTCCTTTCTTGGCTATTTTTCCCTGTTGGAGCCCTTGGGCTTATAGCAGCTTGCTTTTCCAACTAGGTTTGTAGCTTAGCTAGTAACAACAACAATTAACAATTAATTGTTAATAAATAATAATAATAATAATAATAATAATAATAATAATAATAATAATAATAACAACAGCGAGGTTGCTTTGTCAGCCTTGCTGACTGGAGGTTAGTGAATGAACTAGAAAGTTTCTCAAGGAAAGTTATGCATACCAATGATAGGAAGCAGACAGTTATGTCCTTTCTATCTGACTGTGTTGCATATTATGAATCATAGACAGCAAAGAGTAAGTCTCTGTATTAGAGTTGTGGTATCTTATTGGAAACGTCCCCAACTCGCGTTCCGTTGTTTGGGAGTTGGAGCCCCACTCAAGCCCAATTTTCAGTAGTGTCTATAGCCAGTGAAAGAACAAGATAGGGCATTCAGTGTCCCATAATCAATTAAATAACGTCCTAGCCTTACTTGTAGTCTTGGTTTAGGGTACTTTAAACTCAATATTGACTTTCTAAATACTGCATTACTTTATCACCTAATTATTCATTTAGATAATAGAAATCTTGATTAATGTTGAACTATATGTACAATTTACCAAACCAAAAAATTTAACCACTGATCTTGTGAGCTAAGTATGGATGGTTTGGGGGTAGCATATAGATCTACCAGCTGAGTCTCCAACAATCATTCCCCGAGGCTCCCTCATCCTACCTTGGATGGAGGGCCCTTGGGCTCTGATCTTATCCAAGTATGGTCGGTTTCTAGGATATTGTCCTTTCCGTTGTCTTTGCTACTCATGACTGACCTTTAAAGCATGCCCATTTCATCACTCATACCACTCCAAGGAGGGAGATCTCTGTTGTTATATCAGAACAGGCTACATATTGTATATGTAGCAAACTAAAGGAATACACCACATGTATTTCCATACTTTTCCGTTCCAGGAACATATCGTGATGCAAGGGACCAATGTTTTAAACCATTCTGGCTCACATTAGTTATTTTAAAGACAGGATTTTGACCAGTCGTAAAGCAGCTTCCAACTTTGATATATTTTATGCAGTGTGTAATTTAGATGTCAGCATGTTTATAACCTGTGCAGTTGCCAAGCACAGTATCTGAAACCTCTTGTATGATTTCAGGACAGTAAGATTAATTGCTGTAATTGATGTATAAATACAGTAATGGTTTTATATGAAAAAAAAATTTAACATTCATATCTCATCAGTCCAAGGCTATATATCACTAAAACCTAATGAGATTTTAATGATTTATAGTCAATATCAGTAAATGGAAATTATTAGAGTAAAATTTTTTCATATTAAATTAATTTATTGCCAGATGCTATATATTAGTTCTTGTATCTGAAGGACTCAACCATGTGCTGAAATTGTCCAAAATATGTTATGTTTTATTGCAGGCCATCAAAGAAGCTTTACGTGTTGTGAAGAAGGTTCCTGAAAGTGAGCTAGATGATGCTCTATATAAAG
>NC_090729.1:110417959-110420459 GCF_036898095.1 Palaemon carinicauda
CTCAAGATAGAGATGACTGGCAAAATCTAACCGAGGCCCTTTGCGTCAATAGGCGTGGAAGGAGATGATGATGATACTCGACAATATCATGGAGTGTTGTCAGATACGAACTAGTGTTTTGTGGTTTTATTATTATTATTATTATTATTATTACTTGCTCAGGTACAACCCTAGTTGGAAAAGCAAGATGCTATAAGCCCAAGTGTTCCAACAGGGAAAATAGCCCAGTGAGGAAAGGAAATAAACAACAAAAGAAGTAATGAGCAACTTAGAATATTTTAAGAACAGTAACAACATTAAAATAAATCTTTCATATATAAACTAAAATCTAAATTGGGTGGTGTGGCGATGACTTTCATGTTACGAGTCGTCTTACCTTGTACTGAAGCTGTTAATAATTTACAGTTACCTCTGAAAAGCACAGTAGTATGAAATACAATACCATTATAGAGACCAAATGAAATTGTAATGCAGTACAGTGGGTTACCTAGTGTGTTAGTCAACTGCACCTAGGCAGTGGTCTGTGTTTGGGGAGGGTTTGAGTTAACCCACCCTAGGGCACCAAGTATTCACACATTTTTGCTCTTCGCTCGTGTCTGTGTCACCTAACCCCTGCGTAGAAAGGGGACCAACTGTATATAATACTTATATATATTTACACTATACAATATATATATATATATATATATATATATATATATACATTATATATATATATATATATATATATATATATATATATATGTGTGTGTGTATATATATATATATATATATATATATATATATATATATATATATATATCTATCTATCTATCTATCTATCTATATATATATATATATATATAGATATATATATATATATATATATCTATATATATATATATATCTATATATATATATATATATATATATATATATATATATATCTATATATATATATATATATATATATCTATATATATATATATATATATATATATATATATCTATATATATATATATATATATATATATATATATATATACACATACATACATACATACATACATATAACCAGGACCTTCCCCCAATTTTGGGGGGTAGCCGACACCAACAATGAAACAAAACAAAAGGGGACCTCTACTCTACGTTCCTTCAGCTTAACCAGGGACTCAACCGAGTTCAGCTGGTACTGCTAGGGTGCCACAGCCCAACCTCCCACATTATCCACCACAGATGAAGCTTCATAATGCTGAATCCCCTACTGCTGCTACCTCCTCGGTCATCTAAGGCACCGGAGGAAGCAGCAGGGCCTACTGGAACTGTGTCACAATCGCTCGCCATTCATTCCTATTTCTAGCACGCTCTCTTGCCTCTCTCACATCTATCCTCCTTTCTCCCAGAGCTTTCTTCACACCATCCATCCACCCAAACCTTGGCCTTCCTCTTGTACTTCTCCCATCAACTCTTGCATTCATCACCTTCTTTAGCAGACAACCATTTTCCATTCTCTCAACATGGCCAAACCACCTCAACACATTCATATCCACTCTAGCCGCTAACTCATTTCTTACACCCGTTCTCTCCCTCACCACTTCATTCCTAACCCTATCTACTCGAGATACACCAGCCATACTCCTTAGACACTTCATCTCAAACACATTCAATTTCTGTCTCTCCGTCACTTTCATTCCCCACAACTCCGATCCATACATCACAGTTGGTACAATCACTTTCTCATATAGAACTCTCTTTACATTCATGCCCAACCCTCTATTTTTTACTACTCCCTTAACTGCCCCCAACACTTTGCAACCTTCATTCACTCTCTGACGTACATCTGCTTCCACTCCACCATTTGCTGCAACAACAGACCCCAAGTACTTAAACTGATCCACCTCCTCAAGTAACTCTCCATTCAACATGACATTCAACCTTGCACCACCTTCCGTTCTCGTACATCTCATAACCTTACTCTTACCCACATTAACTCTCAACTTCCTTCTCTCACACGCCCTTCCAAATTCTGTCACTAGTCGGTCAAGCTTCTCTTCTGTGTCTGCTACCAGTACAGTATCATCCGCAAACAACAACTGATTTACCTTCTATTCATGGTCATTCTCGCCTACCAGTTTTAATCCTCGTCCAAGCACTCGAGCATTCACCTCTCTCACCACTCCATCAACATACAAGTTAAACAACCACGGCGACATCACACATCCCTGTCTCAGCCCCACTCTCACCGGAAACCAATCACTCACTTCATTTCCTATTCTAACACGGGCTTTACTACCTTTGTAGAAACTTTTCACTGCTTGCAACAACCTTTCACCAACTCCATATAACCTCATCACATTCCACATTGCTTCCCTATCAACTCTATCATATGCTTTCTCCAGATCCATAAACGCAACATACACCTCCTTACCTTTTGCTAAATATTTCTCGCATATCTGCCTAACTGTAAAAATCTGATTCATACAACCCTTACCTCTTCTAAAACCACCCTGTACTTCCAAG
>NC_090729.1:110422959-110462959 GCF_036898095.1 Palaemon carinicauda
ACAGGCTTTCAGTGTTGTATGCACACTGGTATTTCATGTTAATTTCAGATAGATTTTACCACTTTAATACATTTACAAAATCAGATTACAGTAATTGCAACCATTCACATATTTCTTGTTTATAATGAGCAACTTAGTTAGGTATGCATACAATTTAGATTCTCAAACATGGTAGAAAGTAGGCCTACACTTTCAGTAACAGAAATAACTGTGGAACATGAAATACGTTATATACATGTAATAAGAAAATGTACATAAAAGAGTTAATCTATACTGGTAATCATTTTGATGAGTTAGAAGTGTGCCGTTATTCCCTCTCGAGAGTTTACCAATAGCACACATTGTACATCTTGAAGGGGAAGCTCACATGAAGTGGGTGGGGCTTTACTGCAAAGCTAGCTGATTGCAACTATAGTGGTCTGAAGTATCTTTTACATTTATGAGGTTAAAAGAACACAAGAAATGTGGTGTTAGTTCCTTGGAAGTCTTTCATAGCCAACTTAGGTCCATTAGAGCCGATCATTACTTCGTCTATGACTTTTTCTAATATTTTGTACGTCTTCTTCAATCAATGACTCCATGAATATAGCACCCTTAATATGTATGAGTAGTTTTTTTTTAAAGATTGAAGAATATTCCATGTCTGAAGTATGGAAGAATCTTCTATCTTCAAGTGTCTCATGGTTTCTTAGAAGGAAAATTTAAGTTTTATAAGGTAGTATTTGATGAGAAGGTTTAAATTAATGTTAGTTATGAATTTCACAAGCACTTGAGTGTTTCAGAACCTACAATTATATTGTCATAAAATTATTTTTTACGATCACTTAACACATAGTAAAGTATCAAATAAACTTTTGCTTTGGAATGTCAAATGTACTCTAGATTGGGATATATATCATTTTTGTCATTAATATATCTTGGAAAAGGGTGATTCATCTGTAGGTCAAGACTAGAAAATGTTTGATCTATTTTTATTGAACTTTACGAGCTTTTTTTTTATTTAGATATATGATTATCTAGATGTAATCATGTATTTTTTCTTTGCTTTCAGCATTGGTTTTTAAAGCTGAATGTTAAAGTTATTTTTTTCTATTAGTTTTTAAGTGGTCATCCTAAGTTAGTGTATAAATCTTTGCAGCAGGAATAATTTTAAACTGAATTCAGTTTTTCCTGTTTATTGTGTAAAATGCTTATTGATTGCAACACTATATTTCTTAGCTTAGTGGGATTTTGTTAGATAAATTTCTCAAGATTTAGAAACTTTTAGTCAATATATATAGTGATATTTCAGTCATTGTAGTATTTAGGTAAAAGATAATTGGCATTTTATCTTTTGTCAAGAGCTTATTGTTGGATCATTTGAATCTATTGTAAATGAGCACAATTATGTTGGTCATAGATCCCTTTGATATTTGAAATTTTATGCTGTAGAATACTTACCATTATATATTGTAGTTTTTTCATCCCTCATAATATTGTTTTGTTTTATAAGCCATCATTGCAACAAATTATTCAGACAATTTATATTCATAATGTACAAATAATGATAATAAGACTTGTTTTATATAATGTTTTAAAGTGACAGCGAGAACAATTAAGATACTATTTATTATGCAATAATTACATTCTGTTTTTATTGCTGTGACAATATTCTGCATGTGTTAATGAAGTTATAATATCTAGATTGCACTAGTATACACCATTGACATTCATATGGCCTTTATTTCAATATTTGCTTGCTATAAGCATTATGGTTAAAAATTATATGCTTTTTATACTATGTAGACAATCCAGCATAAATAGTCTTGCCATTGTTTAATAGTTAAAGCTTTAGTCAGTAGTTTTGGCTTTTACATATGAATTACAAGTGTTTATTTAATCAAATTCAATTATGTTAGCTTAAAGGGAGAGAAAGTTGTACATTTTTCATTATTATTTTAAAATTGTGACAGTTGTGATAGATGGGACATTCCTTTGCAAGAACACCATTTCTCACTTTACACAGCTCCTCTTGTATTTTCCTAGTCATATGCTGTGTGGAGCATCTTCCAACTTCTGGCATTAATTGGATTTGTGTTCAGTATTTAACTTTCTCATTTCCCATAGTCTTCATTTCTTCTGATTACTGTTTACAGTACATTTAATTGGTGTGAGTGAATTATTTTGATTTTCCATCCCCAGTTGAAGAAGGGTTTTTACCATAGTCAAGTAATACAGTCCCAATGTTTTGTGCTGAGCTTAGTAATGAATAGATTCAGGGCATTGAAGTGATACTCCCATGTTTGCTGTTCCATGCAGGCAGGTGAACTGACAGTCTTAATTTCCATCCAAGTAGGAGTAGGGCCAAATGGGATTGTTTTCACTAAATAAGAACCCAAAACCCACAACTAGGAACTAGTTCAGATTCTTCAAAAGACAGTTTCTACTTCTTTTTGTCTCCCCTTACTTATAGATTTCCTCATTTATATATAGGTGAACTTGCACTGCCTTCATTTTCAGTACTTCAACCTTGTCTTAATGAACTTCAGTATTTATAATTGACTAATCTAATAAGAGTTGAGTGTATAGTATTTCAGTGTCCATTTTCTATAATTATAAAAGTTTTTTGTTAATTTTATTCATCATTACAAGGAATAGTACTGAAAATGCACTTCATCTTGTGTCTTGTACTTCAGCAGAATTGTTTTAGACAAAAAAGCAAAATAGTAACTAAAAATACAAAATTTTTAGAAGCCAGTGTATCAGTTAGAAAGTAAAGGGTTTCTCAAGACAGGTTTAAACAAATTTGAGTTGTGAATTTGTTGATAGAACTTGAAGATTCGTTTATATTATTGTCAAGTGGGATATTTGAAAGTTTATATGAGAGATAAAGAGGAAGAAATTGTATTTTGAAGACTGAATTTAATTTCAAGGCTTGAGATCTTTGTTCAGTAGATGGAGAATGAGCAATTTGAGATCGAGTACAAGCAACAGGAGAGGTCTGGGAGGTGACTTTAAAAGAAGTAGTGAATATTAAATCATTGACAGAAACATAAATATAAATTTGAGTAACTGTTGATATGTCATTGCTAAAGAAAGAGGGAAGAGTATGTGAGAAGATCATACTGAGGGAAACCTGTGGAGATTAGGAAGAAATCAGATATCTCACCATCAGCAATGATAGATATATAGTTACTGTATATAAAAAGGCGGAAGTAAGTTTATAAACTCAAGAAGGAAAGCCACTAGTATGAAGTTTTATTAATGCATCCTTATGCTGATGTATATCAAATGTTTTTGAATACCAAGGGAGTTTACAAAAGATATCCTGCAGCCTTGCCGAGCTAAGGATCTCTTATCAGTGAGATATAAAAGATTCTCAGTATATCTTGCATTAAGGAAATTAAGCTGGCGATCTGTGACAAATAGAGTGATTGAAGATAATTAAGTGAGATTTCAGTAATGTATTGGGTACTTTATTGAAATGTAAGTCAAAGCAGTATGATGGTAGTTGAAAGGCTGAACCCTCTTAGAGATAAGTTAAGCCAGTGCTCACTATGTCTTGAGAAGAAGAATGAGTATAGGATTGATCTATAAAACTAAATATATTTTATCTAGAAGTCAATATGTTCTAGAATTCCTTGAGAAATTGATCTGGAATATGATCCCTAAGTGAACTGAGAGAGACTGACTGACTGACTGACTGATAACTGACTGACTGACTGACCTCAAAGTCAGGAAACATCAGAGCAAAGCAAGACCCTAGTTATTCCTGACATTTGAAATTTTAGTAGGAATCCATTTTATCAAGGTACCTATATAGGATCTAAAGAATCACATTACTTCAACTTAAGAATTTTCTATCTACTTATAAGAAAACCTAATCTTTCCAGACAAGACAACAATGTTACTTAATTTGGTATATACAATATTTATGGTTTCATTTTACATTAATGTGAGTGTAAAGGTATTTTTATTCACAATTTTTTTTCTTTCCAATCGACTTTTCTGTTGATGAAGAGAGGTCTAATTGGTGAGGGATCTATGGTCGTGGTTCAATCACGCCCCAGTTTTCTATACCGACACTCAATGAGTGAGCGAGCTAGGTTTATTCCTGGCATTCCATGCATCTCTTTTTTTTCTCTGGTATATTCAGCAATAACTATGCATTAGAAATGGTGCTAGAGGAGCATTTCACTGGGCGACACAGGTTCCTCGCCCAGAAATAGATTTTTCCTTCGTCAAAATCCCTTTTCTGTGCAGTTCCTCCCGGGAACATTCCATTGTTGCATAAAAAATTACTTTAATCTTATTGTAACAATGGGATCCAGCATTAGAGTGCAAGGGTAAAACCCTACCTCCCCAGTAATTACGGACACTTGATTTAGGTTAGGTTAGTACATATCCCCTTAACTTTTTTACAACTTGAATGTATTCACAACCTCGGTCATCCCAGAAAACAGAATTACTGATGTAGTATTCCATTGTTAAGGGAAGATTGTAGTAAATAGATAATTTTTTACATGACAGTAGAATGTTTCCAGGAAAAGTTGCACTGAAGAAAGTTGATTTGAATGGACAAGATGACGTAAATAAGAATACCTAAATAGCCATATTAACATGAGGTGAAACGGTAAATATTTACCAGTACCTTAAATATTGCCTTATACACATGAACTGGTTAGGAGGTATTAATGCTATTTATTTGGATATTTGGATTGAAACTTAACTATAACACCCAGGACTTTTAGATCTCCAGGCCTATCATAGAATCTGCGGGCAATCTTAGGAACCACTGTTGAGAAAGAACTACATTACCGAATACAGCTAGGATCACTTGGGAATGAGAGAATTCAGAAGGATAATTTCAGAATTTGTCCCCAGACAGCAATGTATTGTAGAGTAATTGTACAGTATAGCATTCTTATGGCACTGACTGGAATGAAGGAGGTAAACACTTAGAGTGGGCTCCTCCAATAAGATCAGTGATACAGAAAACGACATTACAAATTAGATAAAAAAAACATACTAATGAAAATGTTTATTAAAATCTTAAGAATTGTAGTTTATTGAATAAAATGATAAATGTAGTATTATAGACAAACTCCTTGGGCCAGATCTGTTAAAGAATTTTCATTGGTCAGCCCAAATTATTCAATATTGATAATACGTAATGAAAGAAATGAGAACCATCTAATTTTTTTTTTCCAGGGAGGATAGTCATGACATTAAATAGGTATGATGCACAGTTGTCATGGATCTGAAGCTCTCTCTCTCTCTCTCTCTCTCTCTCTCTCTCTCTCTCTCTCTCTTTTTACATATACCCCTTTGTTATTATAATTAGATTACCTGGGTTTATTCTCAGTTTCAGCTTTGATTGACATGATTATAATATTTTTCATTCATTGGCTGTTGCTCATCCAAGTATTGTTCAGATGCAATGTTGTTTAGCTTCACATTGAATATTGTCAACATGTTTCTCAACATATTCTCTTACATTCATAAAGAATATCATTAAGGATAATAGAACCATAAAGATTTTTGAATGATCACAGGCTCGTTCTCATTTGGTTTCAAGTCCTGTGATTAACAGTTTGAGAAAGGGATGACATCTTGCTTTCTCATGATCAACTTGTCAAAATTTTTTATTACAATACATGTGACAATTTTGTTGGAAGTGTTCGTTTTAACATGATGGCATGTCTGTTTTGAATTTATTGCAGCAATTTAATTTCTCACTGGGAGATGTTTTTATGCTTCTATTTCTTGAAATTTATGCTTTTTCAGGTTTTCTATAATCAGTTTTGTGTAATTTGATGAGCATATGAATCACCAACTTCTTGTGCCTTCTACCAAATTAGATTTCAGTCCTACAGTAATAAAAGTTTTGCAATAGAATAAGTTTATTGGTAAAAACTAAAAGATTTGTGCCTTTGATCATTACTATTGTCATCATTATGACTTGTTACCGAGCATTTGTTTGTCATTGATCTTGTGTGCCAAGTTGGGTATTTTTCTTGCCATATTTATCAAATTAAATTTGTGGGATGATTTGATTGGTGAATAAAGAATATTGTAAAGAAGGATGACAGCAAGGTTTACTGTTTGAGCTTTCTATTACGATATAAACTAAGAAGCACACACAAAGATGTGAATTTATAGGTGCTATGGGCAGATTCAAACATATTTGCAAAAATGATGAGCTTAATGGTTTTGTTAGATTAATTACTGTTAATCTGGAAAGTAGTGAAAAATTAATGCAGGAGAAGAGTACAGAAGTGTGTCAACATAATTAAATGAAAGGATGTAACTACCACTGGAAAGTATGGAAATTATTTGGTGGTAAGGGAAGGAATATCATGTGCTTAAGTGAAAGACTGTTACTTTTAGTACAAAAAAATATGATGCAGTTTTTTTTTGCCAGATGTTTTAGCATTTTAAGGAGAATTAAGTCTTGAGAGTACACCATTTGTTCTATGTACCTTTCCAATTTTCTGTTAAGTTGAAGTTATCCATATTTTGTTTGGTGGAAGTGATTTTAGGAGAGAAATGGTCTGTTTTTATTTTGTAATTATCATTTACCATGATCATTTTTGCAAAACATAATCTATGATGAATTTATTTTGTCTCCCTAAATCAAGGTGGGTTGGTGCTATGGAATGTATAATTTTTCATAATTTCTTGAAATTTGGCAAACTCATCTCCAGAAGTGGAGGCAAATGAGTTGAGGAAATACAGAGGCCTGCAAGGAATTCTACTTTTGGGTATTGAAGAACTACTGATGTGCATTGATATGACTCATTACACTGACTGTTGTTCTGTTTATTTTTTATGGCTGTACAGTAGTAAACTTTTTGTTATCATATGATTTTTTTCTTAATTATACATTTAACAGATAAGAGTTTGATCCTTTAAGGTGATACGAGGAATTTGCCAACCTGATGCCAATGAGATGGTAGAATCACTTAGATTATTTCACTGTTTTTTATGTGTATGTTACTGTATTATCTATGCTGTATGATGTTGTTGCACAAACCCTTCAGATTAGCCATAGGAGAGTTGAGAATCTTAACATAGTGATTTGATTAAGCTGTTGATAATTATGATAATGGTTATAATGCAAGGGTGGATTTTATGCATCTAAGAAATATATTGATAAGGGACAGTGCATTACTTCATTAGGAACTGCAGAATGTCGGTTTGCCAGATACTACTTAATTGAATAGTAAACATTTTTATTTTATTAAATTTTTGCTCAGTACCTGACCCATATAAATTTAATATATGTTTATGCAAGTACGTAGGTTAAGATTATATATCAAACTTTTATTAGTTACGGTGATGTGAAAATATGATTTTTTCTGCCTATGTGTTCTAAGTATTTTCTTTCTCCCTTTGTAATTGAAGAGAGTTACTTTTATGGCTTTTCTGGTCTGTATTAGTCTGCTAAAGTGTGTTCCCTCAAGTTATACATACGTTTTTGTTTAATTATACAATATATATGTAACCTTTAAGCTTCATTGGAAGAGTATGAAGTTGTCATTGGCCATAAATGATCTTCCTTGGAAGTTTGTTGTTTATCTTTAGGTAGTTTACCTTTTCACAGTATAATTAGTCATGATGTAGATGGAGTAAGTCTGGGTGGTAATCCTGAATAGATTATACTTCAACTAGTTTTATAGGGATTGCTTACTTTTAGTTTTAGATTTGCATATTTTTACTGGTAAATTAACCTTTGCATAATACTGTTTGTTGTATTTGTTATACAATATGTATATGTTTATTTTTAATTTTGTAGATTTATACTTACTCTTGTGCAACATTTAAGCTGATGTGAGGCATATGTAATAGTTACTGGCAATAACCATTCTAACTGGAAAGTGGTTTTCTCTATTCAGGTAGTTTACTTTTCACAGTATGAAGTCATGAAGTATATTAGTAGGTTTGCCAAATTAACATTTGGCATAAATTGTACTTCACATAGTTTTATTTGATTTCTTACATGTAGTTTTGCATGATATTTTTACTGACAAAATGATACTGTATATTTTTTACTGATTATTCAATATGTTTGTGGTAAGTTTCCTTCTTTTGTTAATATTACTTACACATCTGCAAAAGCCTCCTTGGAAGCAAAATCAGTTGTTATTGGCAATAACTGATCATCCTAGGAAGTGGTTGTTCTGCTTCAGGTGGTTTAATTTTCACAGTATGAATAGTCAATAAGTAGATTATGATTGTCCAGATGTTAATTTTACATAAATTTAACTTCATGTAGATTTATTTGATCGCTTACATGTACTTTTGCATACCTTTACTGGTAAAACGATGAATACTGTATACACTATTTTTTTCATTATCTGCTATAATGGTGAGCCAAAAGTAAAGTGGAATTTTTCATTTATTCTGCAAAATTAGATGAAAATCTGTGAATTTCAGTGTGTAAGGTTCTTGTGACAGTGGTTCTTTTTTTTTGTGGAATCATAGAATCATTACCCACAAAGTTTCTAATGTAAGTTTTGGTCATTTTAATTGTAAAACCAGGTTATTTTATATTGATTTTAGAATAAAGTTGTTAAGCATGTTCTTGTAATCACAGTTATGTAGATTTATATAATTAAACATGAAGAATTTGAAATTTTTTAGTAATAGTCTTTCAGGATTTAATTCACCATTTTTTTGGCTATTGACAAAAGAAAAGGACTGTTTGTTTCATCAGTTAAACTACAGTTATTAAAATCCAATATTTTAAAGTAAAAAATAAATGAAAATTTATATGACTGAAAGAGTAGAGCAGCACCTTACCATTCTTAATTATAAAAGACATGTTGCTTTGATGCTAGGGAACATGAGGAGATTCCTTATAAAGTATCCTCATGTAGGAAATTGTTTGTTAATAACTTAGAAATTAAAAGATTGAACTTATAACCATGAGCCCTTTTTTGTGTAGCCCAATCTTTATCGAATTCAGATTGTAAACATGAAATTCAGTAAGTTATCGAAAAAAAAACAGTTGTTCCTATGCATAGACAAATCTTTCTTCCTTTAAATGGGATATACTTTCAGCACAACCTGGAACAGCTGTTGAAACTGTTAATGAGGTAGTTAGCGACAGGTAGTCAGCGAGGGCCTTCTTGCCCCTACCCCCACCTGTCAGAAGTTCATCACTTTTGTTTTTACCACGAGTACAGACGTACTGTTATACGCTTAAGCAAACTTTTAATTCAGTGAGTGAATGTCGGCTATTAAGTGTATGGATGTAAACGAGATTCTTACTTGCAATCATCACCGTGTGCTAAGTGTAGGCTGTGGCCTCCTGTTTAGTGACAGGCATATACCTTGAGTGAGAAGAAGAAAGTTTAATCTCCGTGATCTGCCATGGCAATGGCCAACAAGACACTGAGCAGGTCTTTTTTCTTCTGGCCGCTCATTGAGTGCATCTGCTACCGCTGCTCTTGAGCTTACGCCCCTAGCTAGGTCCCCAGGGAGTATGCTTCAAATGCAAAGAGCCCTCAGAGCTCTGTCGACTGGCTTTCAGGTTCTGGTGTATTGAGGGGTTCCCCCATTATTCGACACACCTCATCGGAGGTTGGAGGCTTTTCTCTGTTACTGTGCATACCGCTGTGAACAAGTTTTGACCTAAAGAAGGCTCGGTCTTCCTTAGGTCTTTTAGGTAAGCCTTCTGTAACTTTGTTAGAGAGAAGGTAGCTTAGGCTACCTCTCTTCCAGTGTCCCCAGTGCCTCCCTGAGTGACACCAGTGGTGAAAGGCATGGTAAACATGTCTCCAGGGTTAGTAACTCCCATGATGTCCCCAGTGGTACCCCCCTCCTCCCAGTCCAATAGACTGTAAAGGCTCATCTTGCTACACTGGAGCTGACTAGAAAGCTCCAGCACATGTCACCCCTAAGGGATGACGGATGTTTCCCCGTGCATCACCCGTGTCGTCACCTCGACCCTTGTGCCCAGTAGTCTGAGGCCCGTAACTCCTGCTCCCTCTGTGCCTGTCGCCTCACTTGTGTTTGTGTCACAGGCCTAGGTGAGTGTGCTTACCCCTCTCCCATGACAGGGTTTCCCAGTGCTGTGGTTCCTGTTGGAGCAACCCTTGTGGTTTTTTCCCTCTGGGAAGCATCATCACAGTTGTTCATTCAGACCTCGACACCTCTGATTACAGAGCCTGATGTGAAGGTTGGGAAATAAAGAAACATGCACATTCTTCTTCCTCCTTCTATTTCTCTTCTTTGTCTTCCCCTTTGACTTTTGACTCCGATTCAGACACTTTTGAGAAGAAGAAGAAGAAGAAAAAGAAGAAGAGGTTGAGGAAACCCAGGAATACAGCTGTGCCCTAATCCTATGGGTCAGGTTCCCTGGATATCCCAGTAGCCAGATGGAACTTTGATGGTTTCTACCTCCCTTCCTACCTGGACATTGAACTCTTCCTCCTCCATCAACCCACATTACTTTGGTTGAGCTAATTGAGAAGATGGCATAACTCGAAAGCACACAATGGAAGACCAAGTGTTGGAGGCGGAGGGACCTTGGACATCCTTCCCGCCCCGATGCGCTTAGGGAAGAGTATGAGCTACTCTTTTGAACTCTGCAGTGATCAGTACCAAGGAATCCCATGCTGTTGTTGGCCTTGCCAGGCCTTCTTCAGTCCCCGATTATGTTGCTGGTTTTGTCCTTTTGACAGAACTATTGTACAGTTGAAGAGGATGGTGATCTGGGGGCAGAAATAAACCACAGAATACCAGCAGGATGGAAGAATTGGAAAAAAGTGTGTGGAGTACTATTTGACAGGAAAATAGGGGTTAAGTTGAAAGGTATAGTGCACAGGACCATTGTGAGACCGGCAATGATGTATGGAGCGGAGACGTGGGCAATAAAGAAGACAGAAGAGAAGAAACTGGATGTGGCAGAGATGAGAATGTTGAGATGGATGTGTGGGGTGACAAGAAGAGATAAGATATGGAATGAAGTAATTAGGGGTACCACAAGAGTTAGAAAACTATCAGATAAGATCCAAGAAAGAAGACTGAGGTGGTATGGTCATATCATGAGAAGAGATGAACAGTATATTGGGAGGAGGGTGATGGAAATGGAGGTACAGGGAACAAGGAGAGGGAGACCAAAGCGAAGTTGGATGTACTGTATCAAGGATGACCTTCGATCAAAGGGATTAACCGGGGATGAAGTGTGGGACAGAGATAGATGGAGAACGCTGGCCAGAAACATCGACCCCACATAAAAGTGGGAAAAGATGCAGACAAAGAAGAAGTAGTGTGGGACAGAGGTAGATGGAGAACGCTGGCCAGAAACATCGACCCCACATAAAAGGGGGAAAAGCTGCAGACAAAGAAGAAGAATTGTACAGCATTCTTTGGGGGAGGAAATGAATCACCAGAGCAATTTGCCAGACCCTTCTATCCCTGCTGTGTAGGAGGGTACTTGAGACTTGTCTACCCTTAAGTCACTGGCCCTTGGAACTTTGCCAACGAAAGTGGACAGTCCCGGCTCAGAGTGTTTCTTTGTGGATGCTGTTGCACTCATTCATGGTTGCAACAGTCAGAGTTAAGTGACCCAGGCTTTGCTTTTGACAAAACATTTGTCATTGAATGGTACTTAGGTCCTCTCAAGGGCTCAAGCCTTCCCTGGAGCTGCCTGGGTCAAATCTGGCTAGTTTGGCCATGGATCTAAGAACTCTCTTCTAGTCAGTCAAACAAGATCTTGCCCCCCTCCACTCTCAAGGCAGAGAAGGTTCTATGCAAGCTTAAGCTTGTTGTGTCAACACCTCTTCAGGTTGACCAGTGTGTGCACTGATTGGGAACTTGCCTTTGAGAGATTCAAGAACGAAGGCATGGCCATCAAACCCTCTGATTTGGGGACTATGGTTTTTCATCCATAGCCTCCCTCCAAGCAGTCTCTTGTTTTGACCCCTGAATGTTTGGAGAAGTACAGAGTATTGTGCTGTCTGGTGAGAATGCAGGGACCTTCCTGACACCAGTCCGCAACCAGTAGGCCAACTGAGTTTTGAGTGGAAGGATTCCTTGGTGTTCAGATTCTTAAAACAAGTTAGTTTAGAGGTAGGTCTGTTGCTTCAAAACATGTCGGTGCAGCCAGCCACGTCTCTCTCCTTCCAAGGAATCACATGCATGCAGCAGTGAGGATGTGGAGGACTGCCTCGCAAAATTCATGTTCCAGTTTAGATTCAACCATGCTCGCGGTGTTGGGGGGCTAGGAAAGCCTCCAGCAATTTTCCTAGACCCCGATAAGGACCACCCGTAACTACTTCTCAGAGGGAGCCAGTGCATGGACAGCCCTTTGATTCACCTAACCTGCTCCCTCCTCTCCTGCTGCCAAGAATAGGTAGTTGCTTGTTGTGCCATAGGTACCTGGCAGAGATCCAAAGATGAGCCTTGGGTAGTGAGTGTCCTTTGGAATGGTTACTTAGTGCCTTTTCAGTCTTCGGCCCCCTTTACTCACTTTCCGATATAGTTCTCATCCTTTCCTCCAATATTACCAAGAACCCTTAATTTGTTACTCAAGCTTCTTGAATAGACCTTTGATTTTCAGGGATTATAACAGATGTCTGTAAACCTTTCATTATTAAAATATCTCCAATAATCAGGTTTAATTTTTAGAATTTGGATATTGTTTTACCATGTCTAGAAAGTTCAATCTTTTAATCTATGAAAAACCTCTCTTATAAATTTCAAAGCTTAAATGTTTTTTTTAATTAGCATTGTCTTCACCTAATGCGTAATAAACTGCAAGCACTATCTTTTAAGGTGGGCTTTGGGAGCATAAGATGATTTTGTCTTTGCTTTCCTTCAGAGTCTGTTGCAATTTTTTCACTTCCCTTTAGAAATGGTTGTAAACATTTCATCTGAAAAATTTTTTTTTTTCTCTGGTAAGAGCTATTCAGTATATTTTGGACAAACTGTGAACATTACAGATAGTGTGCCTATATTTTTTATGTGCAATTATAATTTCATATCATCCTTTGTTCAAAAATCCAATGTCACTTCTAGTTGAAAGTTTGATCACAGAAATAGCCAAGAATTGGAGCCAATCTTATAAAAGCTTTGTTGAGTAAGGTTCTAAATTTTATGAGTAAACCTAAACAGTATCTCTTAATTTTTGGAAGAAATTTGGAAAGAATTTTAGTGCAGTTCAATAGCGTACCATGTTGGTGTTCAATGGACATTATATTGAAGAGTCCTGGCTTTTTTATCAAGATTGCTGGCTCTAGATCCAAAAGTAATTGCTGACAATGTACTGTAGTCTTTTAAATCTTTTGAGTTCAATTACTTTATAGTTTTTTTTATATTTCAATTATCATTAGAAAAGGCATTTTGACGAAGGAAAAATCTATTTCTGGGGAGATACCTGTGACGCCCGGTGAAAAGGGTCCTTCTTTACACTTTTCTGATATAAATACTTCCAAATATACCAGAGAAAGTTAAAAGCATGGAATGCAGAGGTTACTACCCTCGCGCGAGCACCCTGAAGGTGTCGTGTATAAAGCAGGGGCGTGTGAAAACCACTATTCACAGGCTGTCTTCCATTTAGCTAATTCCTTCGTCAAAAGGGATGGGCTGATACAGAGGCACCAGCTACGCTACCTGAACCACACCACCGACGCCCGACGCGAGCGCCATCTGAACCTCATCCTTCTTTTGGAACTCATAAGCGTCGTCTCGTTTGTTTTGTGCTCTCGCTATCTTTTGTGTTTTGAGGATTTATTCATCATGGCCGATGCTCTCCTTCCTCCTACACCAATGTTAAGTACCATAGATTATTGTGAAAACAATTTGGGGTTCCTTGTTTCAAGCTGTATTTTGAGATGCTTTCCATTAATCTATGCAATTTTTGTCTAGAATTTTAACTATTATACATTTTTATTTTATTTTTAATCTATCTCTTTTCTCACCTGATGTTCATATACATGCCCACCCTCCTCCCCATTGACCTGGGACATCAAGGAATAGGGAATACTTTAGACTTCAGAACTGAAGAACAAAGACTATGACACTTCAGTGCTTGCCATTAACTGCCAGAGTGTCTAATTTCTTTACTAGAGGGACATGTCTATTAAAAGGAAAGAAAATGGGAAAATTTGCATTTAATTTTTAGGTTAAATGTCGATATAATAGGCATCTAGAGAAGAAGCAATATGAACATCAGGTGAGTATAGAAATTACAATTTTCAATATTAAACTTACCCGATAATCATGTAGCTGTCAACTCCGTTGCCCGACAAAATTCTATGGAGGGATACGCCAGCTATCACAATACTAGAAGGGGGTGTACTTACCAGCGCCACCTGTGGCCAGGTACTCAAGTACTTCTTGTTGACACCTCCTCAATTATTCCTCTGTCGTGCTTCCGGCAAGACGTTCTGGGATACGCTTATGATCTTCGAGTTTGTTCACGACTAATTGGTGAAGTATTCTCTCAGATTTCGGCTGTCGCATTACTGGAAACCTTCTTATATTAGCTAGATAGCTTTTATATAGTCCTGATTAACGGTTAACGATCTTTTGCTTGATTTTGGAAACCCCTTTGGCTAACTCTTTGGATTCAAGATGTCTGACATTTCGCAAGCCCCCTCCCATAGACGATGTAGGTCTTGCAATAGGCGTATTCCGAAGGCCTCGGTAGATCCTCACACCGCTTGTTCTGACTGTAGGGACAGGCCCTGTCAGTTAGAAAATCGATGTGAGGAATGCGCCGGACTTTCGGAACTGGAATTTGTCCGTCTTTTAAAATATTCATCTAAGTTAGAGAGAGGTAGAGTTAGGAGGAGTTCTTCTCACTCTTCAATGTTTTCCTCACCTCATGATCCCCTACCTTTTCCTACCCCTGTAGTGGCTACCCCCGAACCTACTGTTTGCCCTCCGCCTGATATGTCTGTTGTTTTGCGTGCTATTCAGGCCTTAGGCGATAAAGTAGAGTCAGTGGTAAGTGACCATAAGTCTCTGATGGGCGAAGTTAAGGAACTTAAGGTCAAGAGTGCAGTGGGTGGAGTTAGTGCCAGTGCTGTGACGAGTGCTAGTGTCAGTGCAGTGCCAAGTGCTAGTGTCAGTGCCAGTGTGGTGCGTGAGGATTCTTCTGTGCGAGCCAGTCGTCCTCCCAGTCCGGGACCTCTTGCAAGCTCCCATGCCCAGGGGAGAAGCAATGTCGAAGGGCATAAGGGTTCGGCAGGCCTTGTTAGGCGCACAGAAGTTTCCTCGGTGGTTGCGGGCGTGTCTTCCAAAGACCGTCACTCCCACCCGCAGACGATTGAGCCCGTCTTTTTCTCGTCCGCTGATCATCTGTCAGGGAAGAAACGTTGGTCTCAGGTCTCGAGACCACTTAAACGCAGAGTCCAGTCCGCGAGTGCTCAGCCAGGTTGCAGTCATTGGCTCAGCTCTGACTCGCCGCAGTCATCTGTCGACTGCACTCCGCCCAAGAGGAGTAAGGTTCTGCCACAACAGAGCTCGACTGTCGACCCTAAGTGGACTCTACTACAGTCCATGCAAGCACAGCTTTCGGACTTGATGCGTGAGTGTCGGGCTGAGAGTGTTGCTCCTCCGCCTCCGCCTACACTCCCTCCGCCTGCGCTCGCTCCGCCTGCGCTCGCTCCGCCTGCGCTTGCTCCGCCTGATCGCAGTACCACCTGCCAGGCGTACGATGTTGAGCCACGGTCTGAGTTTGCTGTTCCCAGTGGTGTTCAGCCTCCGCCTTCTTTAAGGCAACCTTTGCTATGGGATCAGGAGGATTATACCTCTCTTCCTCCGCCTCCCTTTGCTGCTCCACCAGTGGTGCAACTCTTGGCTGAGGTACAACAACCTCTCCCGTCCATGAGTCAGTCTCCTCAGCTCTCGCTGCAGCGAGCTCAACCATCCACAAGGCAAGCTCCACTACACCTTGGCCTTGCGCCTCAGGAGCCTCAGCTTGCGAGACATTTACCTTGTTCTGCGCAGCCTCAACCTCATCACGCTCCGCTCACACCACAGGAACAGGAACTTGCTACTCCGCTTCCACCAACCGCTCAGCAAGCGCAATCCTCGGGTTCAACCGCTCATGCTAGGAGTCAGCCTCCTCCACCCATGCGCCTTCCTTCTGCTTCGTCTGCTATTCAGCCTTTGCAGTCTGAGCCTCAGGTTCTCCCTCAACAGTTACTTGTAGAGGAAACCACTACTATTGTTCCTACTCGTTCTGACTCTGCTGTTCAGCATTCTTGTCCGATACCTTCGCTACACTCTGGTGATGAGGCGTCTGATGATGAGGAGGCACACCTGGATCCCTCATCAGACTTGGATGAATCCAAGCCTTCTCCACAGTCTATTGACTTTCGTAAGGTCTTGGTTCTGCTTAGGGAGGTTTACCCAGACCACTTTGTCTCTGCTATTCCCCGCTCTCCGCCATCTGGGTTTTCGCTGGGCATACAACAAGCTAAGTCCTCCTATACTAAGCTAGTCCTAGCAAGGTCCTCTAAGAGAGCATTAAGGATCTTAGGGGAGTGGCTGCAGTCTAAGCAACACCTAGGCAAGACTTCTTTCATGTTCCCGCCGACCAAGCTCACTTCGAAAGCGAGCGTTTGGTATGCCACAGGAGAAGCACCAGGCTTGGGAGTACCTGCCTCTGCCCAGGCTGACTTCTCAAGTCTGGTGGACTCGCCTCGGAGAACTGCAATGAGGCGCTCTAAGGTTTGCTGGACCTTCTCAGACCTTGATCACTTACTGAAAGGACTGTTTAGAGCATTTGAGATGTTCAACTTTCTTGACTGGTGCCTGGGGGCCCTCAGCAAGAAGACCTCTCCTGCGGACAAGGATTCTGCCATGCTATTAATGTCCTGCATGGATAAGGCCATTAGGGACGGATCTGGTGAGCTTGCGTCGATGTTTGTATTAGGGGTTTTGAAGAAAAGGGAACAGCTGTGTACCTTCCTTTCCTCCAGCATTACACCTTGCCAAAGGTCACAACTCCTTTTTGCTCCGCTCTCGAAGTTCCTCTTCCCTGAAGAGCTGGTTAAGTACTTGTCTGCTGCCCTGATACAAAAGGACACACACGATCTTGTAGCCTCATCGGCTCGTAAGTCTAAGGTTACTACCTCAGTCCCCAAGACTTATCGCTCACCAGTGGCTGATACCCCTGCGACGAGGTTCATACCGCCCTTTCGTGGTAGAGCCCCCAGCCGAGGAAGCTCCCGTCCAGACTCTTTCAGGAGCAAGTCCAGGAAAGGCTCCAGGACATCTAAAGGTAAACACTGACTCTCCGCATCTCCAGACAGCAGTAGGAGCCAGGCTCAAGATCTTCTGGCGAGCCTGGGAGAAGAGAGGTGCAGACGCCCAGTCTGTCAGTTGGCTGAGGAACGGTTACAGGATTCCATTCTGCCTCAAACCACCTCTGACCACATCACCCATCAACCTCTCTCCCAACTACAAAGAAGAGGACAAGAGGCTAGCATTGCACCAGGAGGTGTCGCTACTTGTGCAGAAGAAGGCAGTGGTTATAGTCCGGGACCATCAATCCCCGGGCTTCTACAACCGTCTCTTTCTTGTGGCCAAGAAGACAGGAGGTTGGAGACCGGTGCTGGACGTCAGCGCGCTCAACGCGTATGTCACCAAGCAGACGTTCACGATGGAGACGACGAAGTCGGTCTTAGCAGCGGTCAGGCAGGAGGACTGGATGGTCTCGTTGGACTTGAAAGATGCCTACTTTCACGTTCCTATTCATCCAGACTCCCAACCTTTCCTGAGATTCGTTTTCGGAAAGGTTGTCTACCAATTCCAAGCCCTGTGTTTTGGCCTAAGCACAGCTCCTATGGTCTTTACTCATCTGATGAGGAATATAGCAAAATTCCTACACTTATCGGACATCAGAGCCTCCCTCTACTTGGACGACTGGCTGTTAAGAGCCTCCACGAGTCGTCGCTGTCTGGAGAATCTCAATTGGACTTTAGACTTAATCAGAGAACTGGGTCTATTAGTCAACATAGAAAAGTCTCAACTCATTCCCTCCCAATCCATTGTGTACCTGGGAATGGAGATTCGGAGTCAGGATTTTCGGGCTTTTCCTTCGGCCCCCAGGATAAGCCAAGCCCTAGAGTGCATCATGAGCGTGCTGAAGAGGAGCAGTTGCTCGGTGAGACAGTGGATGAGTCTCACAGGGACCCTTTCATCACTGGCCCTGTTCGTCGAGCTAGGGAGACTCCACCTCCGCCCTCTTCAATTCCATCTTGCAGCTCATTGGGACAAGGGTTCGACTCTCGAAGCAGTCTCTATCCCAATCACCCAAGAGATGAAGACCACTCTCCTGTGGTGGAAGCACAACCTCCTTCTCAGAGAGGGTCTATCGTTGGCTATTCAGACCCCCAATCTTCATCTCTTCTCAGATGCATCGGACTCGGGCTGGGGTGCGACCTTGAACGGACGGGAATGCTCGGGAACGTGGAACGAAGAACAGGGATTACTCCACATCAACTGCAAGGAGCTACTAGCAGTTCATTTAGCCCTGTTGCACTTCAAGTCCCTCCTGCTAGGCAAAGTGGTGGAGGTGAACTCAGACAATACCACAGCCTTGGCTTACATCTCCAAGCAAGGAGGGACCCATTCGAGGAGCCTATACGAGATCGCAAGGGACCTCCTCATTTGGTCAAGAGGTCTAAACCTCACTCTGGTCACGAGGTTCATTCAGGGCGATATGAACGTCTCAGCAGATCGCCTAAGCAGAAGGAATCAGGTCATTCCCACGGAATGGACCCTCCACAAGAGTGTGTGCAACAGACTTTGGACCTTGTGGGGTCAACCTACCATAGATCTGTTTGCCACCTCCATAACCAAGAGACTTCCGCTGTACTGTTCCCCTGTTCCAGACCCTGCAGCAGTTCATGTGGATGCTTTTCTACTGAACTGGTCCCATCTCGACCTGTACGCATTCCCACCGTTCAAGATAATAAACAAAGTTCTGCAGAAATTCCTCTCGCACGAAGGGACACGGCTGACGCTGGTTGCTCCCCTTTGGCCTGCAAGAGAATGGTTCACAGAGGTACTTCAATGGCTAGTCGACATCCCCAGGACTCTACCTCTAAGAGTGGACCTTCTACGTCAACCTCACGTAGACAGGTTGCACCCAAACCTCCACGCTCTTCGGCTGACTGCCTTCAGACTGTCGAAAGATTCGCTAGAGCTAGAGGCTTTTCGAAGGAGGCAGCCAGTGCGATTGCCAGAGCGAGAAGGGTTTCCACTCGTAGAGTCTACCAGTCTAAGTGGGAGGTCTTCCGAAGCTGGTGTAGAGCCAATTCAATATCCTCTACCAATACCTCTGTGACCCAAATAGCTGACTTCCTTCTACATCTTAGGAATGAGAGATCCCTTTCAGCCCCTACGATTAAAGGATATAGGAGTATGTTGGCTTCAGTTCTCCACCACAGAGGTTTGGACCTTTCTTCCAACAAGGACCTTCAAGACATTCTTAAGTCTTTTGAGACGTCTAAAGAGCGTCGTCTATCCACTCCAGGCTGGAACCTAGACGTAGTCTTAAGGTTCCTTATGTCTCCTAGGTTCGAACCTCTCCAGTCAGCTTCCTTCAAGGACCTTACCCTCAAGACTCTCTTTCTCGTCTGCCTTGCAACAGCTAAGAGAGTCAGTGAGGTTCATGCCTTCAGCAAGAACATTGGTTTCACGACCGAATCTGCAACATGTTCTTTTCAGCTTGGATTCCTAGCAAAGAACGAACTTCCTTCACGTCCTTGGCCTAGATCGTTTGAAATACCTAGCCTCTCCAACATGGTAGGTAACGAACTAGAGAGAGTTCTTTGCCCTGTCAGAGCTCTCAAATTTTATCTTAAGAGGTCTAAACCTCTTTGAGGACAGTCAGAAGCCTTATGGTGTGCCATCAAGAAACCTTCGAGGCCCATGTCCAAGAATGGGGTTTCATATTATATAAGGCTTCTGATTAGAGAAGCCCACTCTCACTTTAAGGAGGAAGACCTTGCATTGCTGAAGGTAAGGACCCACGAAGTAAGAGCCGTAGCTACTTCGATGGCCTTTAATAAAAACCGTTCTCTGCAGAGCATAATGGATGCAACCTATTGGAGGAGCAAGTCAGTGTTTGCATCATTTTATCTGAAAGATGTCCAGTCTCTTTACGAGAACTGCTACACCCTGGGACCATTCGTAGCAGCGAGTGCAGTAGTAGGTGAGGGCTCAGCCACTACATTCCCTTAATCCCATAACCTTTTTTAACCTTTCTCTTGAATGCTTTTATTGTTGTTTTTATGGTTGTTACGGTAGGCTAAGAAGCCTTCCGCATCCTTTTGATTTGGCGGGTGGTCTATTCATTCTTGAGAAGCGCCTGGGTTAGAGGTTTTGTAGAGGTCCTTTAGTAGGGGTTGCAACCCCATATACTTTGGCACCTTTGGGTTGATTCAGCCTCCAAGAGGAACGCTGCGCTCAGTAAGGAAGACGAACTTAAAAAAGAGGCAGAGTAACGGTTCAATTCGACTTCCTTACCAGGTACTTATTATTTCATTGTTATTTGAGATAACTGTTATATGAAATATGGGATACTTAGCTATCCTTTAATCTTGTACACTGGTTTTCACCCACCCCCCTGGGTGTGAATCAGCTACATGATTATCGGGTAAGTTTAATATTGAAAAATGTTATTTTTATTAGTAAAATAAATTTTTGAATATACTTACCCGATAATCATGATTTAATCGACCCTCCCTTCCTCCCCAGAGAGAACCAGTGGACCGAGGAATAATTGAGGAGGTGTCAACAAGAAGTACTTGAGTACTTGGCCACAGGTGGCGCTGGTAAGTACACCCCCTTCTAGTATTGTGATAGCTGGCGTATCCCTCCATAGAATTCTGTCGGGCAACGGAGTTGACAGCTACATGATTATCGGGTAAGTATATTCAAAAATTTATTTTACTAATAAAAATAACATATTATTAAAATTCAACTTTATAGTTCCTAAAGGTACAGGAAGGTTGAGACCAGTTCTGGTTGTATTATTACCAATTTTTTCTTAATTTAACATTATTAAACAGGGAGTCTCCACATTCATTCCAATAGGTAATAAGAACTATTAAATAATTGGCTGAAAACTGTATGAAATCAGATCTTGGCAAGAAGGAAAGTAAGAATGTACTGTACAGTACTGTAATGTAAAAATACACTAGTACGGTTACAGTACCATCATTTGATGATGAGGTTGGTGTTAACCCATTTAAATTCCAAAGCTCTTATCCCATTTTCTTGTAGAATTGATTGATTGATTGATTAGGAGTTATCTGGCATCCTGACATCTAAAGTCATTGACGCGGATATTATTTTTTGTTAATAAAGAAATAAATAAATGGAAAATCAATTTAAAACAATAAAAGCAAAAAGGTCCTTATAACAGTTAAATATCTCTCAGATGTGCTTCTGAAATAAATTTAGAAATACCACTAGTATGGTACTATACATCATGCCCGAGAATCTTGGCAAAGATGAACCTTCCATCTTCACCTTGAGCCTCAAAAAGGTATCTGTTTCTTTCGGTACTATAAGTGGGGCATTTGATCAACAAATGTCTCATTGTCATCGGTACCAACCAATCATTGGAAAATGGCTGACCTTGCCCAGTCATCAGAAACTTGTGTTGTGTCAACCGAGTATGACCAATGCAGAGACGACAAAGAGACATCTCCCACTTTAGGGGCATCATGTTATACTTCCAAGGAGATATAACATTTGTTATTTCTCTCATTTTATTTCCATCTAGACTATCCCAATGCTGTTGCTGATTATTATAAAACAATTTCTTAATGGTAAGTACAAAATCCTTACAAGGAATGGGATACCCTCTTGGTAGCAACTCGGATGCAGCATTCTTTGCCAGTAAATCTGCTTTCTCATTCCCAGACACACTTACATGTGCTGGAACCCAACAAAATTGAACTGTTATACCTCTCAGTCCACTAGTAAAAAGCCATTCTAAAATCTTTAAAGCTAAAGGGTTACTTGAATTAAAAACTTCTAAAGCTGGAAGGACTTCTTGCATCACTAAGACTGGTAAAATTACCCTCCTCCTCCAATGCTATTTTTTCAATAGCTGTTAGTACGCCATACAGTTTGGCAGTAAATATGGAATCTGTTAAAGAAAATGCATGTCCACAATTAAAATCATTACTATATACTCCAAATTCACCTCCAGCATCAGATTTGGAGCCATCGGTATATATAAAAGTTAATTCCTTATGTTCTGCAACATATTCCATAAAAAGAGACCTGGCTTCTAAGTCAGTCATATTCTTTTTAACACCAATAAAATATTTACAAAAAGATATCTCTGGTAATTTCCACGGAGTGGTTGATGATATCTTAAATGGAAGTACCTTACTTCTAATTATATCAAGACTTTTTCTTGTAGAAAGTTACACACTGAAGCATAGAGGCATATAAGTATAGTATTGGGTAAGAATTTCAATTAAGTTTTTTTTTTTAAATTTACAGATTTGCAGGCAGAGCACTGCATATGGTTGATTCACTTTGTTACTGGTCTCAGTAAATAAATAAAAGCATATACCGTGCTCTGACAAATGTTTCTGCAAACTTTTAGCTTTCTTGCCATTTCTTCTCTGTTAATTTATCTTCTGTCAGCAACACTCAAGAAAATTGCAATGTTCCCTATTTTGCAGATAATATCTATTAAATGAGATTAAAGTATAGCATGTGAATTATATGGTATATTAAGATAAGGTATTTTTAGTTGATATATTGTGGATCAGCTAAAGAGTATTTTGGTCTTTGGAGGGGAACAATATTATAAATAACAAGTATTAACCTTAAGTATATTTTCGTAAAACCTCTCAAATGGCAGTAGGCCTACTTTACAGATTACATAGTAAATTGCTATTTCATTCACTAGACTTTAACCTTAATGTAATGGACTTGTAAATAAGAGTAAACTAAACTAAATCTCTCGAGCAGGATTTGTACTTGTGTCTTTTAAATAACAATCTTCTCTGCTCAGAACATTCTAAGGTGCTACTCTTGAGGAGCAGAAGAAAGTATGGCTTTCACTTAAAATCTTTCTCAGATCATTTTTTATCTTAAATATAGTTGTCTTCACAGTGTGTGATCACAAATAAACTTTGTCATGCACATATGAGTACTGTATATATCTTATTGTTCCCCATAAACATTAATAAGGATGTTTAGTAATACAATTCATCAACACAGCCCTCATCTACCAGGTTTCAGCCTCAGTCAAAGCAAGTCTGCCTCAGAGGTGTTGTTTCACAGACTGCATTTTTTGCCTAAGCCTTTGTTTCTTTGATATGTCATCATAAGGTTATTTTTAGTGGAATAATACCGTAATGATTTTGGGGTTATTTGCTACAATTTTTTTTAAACAATGGTCTGAATATTGAATGTATATACATACATTAATGACAATAATTGCATATGCCTAATAAGAATAGTCACAGTATTTTAGTATTTGAGGTTTTTTTTATTTAGCACCATATAAAAATTATTCCATCTGTTTATTATAAGTCCAATAATTGGATTGTTAAGGGTAAATGTGAATTCTGGTAAACAGACTTTTTGACAATTTTATTTTATATATGATTTTTTGCTACAGGAATGGACTACAATTCCATTTTCTACCATTCATTTGAAGTAGATTAAATTTTTTTTGAATCAGACTACTTTTTGAAATAATGTATTAAAGGTTATCTTGATTTATTTATTGCAATTATCATAGTTTTGATTGAATAAATTATGCTTTGTTATATTAAGAAGCTAGGTATTTTTTTTAATAAAGTAATAACATTTTCATTCACTGAATGAAATCTTAAGGATAATGTACACCATAGGTATCATTACATAAGTATTATTCTATACTTTACATAATAATTATATTAAATATACAATATATAAAATTCACACGATACATTCACTCTTTCATGCTTACCCACATATTGAACTATACAGAAATTTACCATCACTGTGTTGTTGATTTTTGTTCAGAAACTTGATAATTATTAACAACAGGTTGTTTAGAACACTTGATTATTGCATAAGAAATAAGCACTACAAGGGTAAACACTGCTAGAGCCCCCATGATACCTGTAATGATCATAAAGCCTCTTACTGGGAACGTGTAATTGTTTTTGCTCTCTTCCCGGATATAGGGGGTCCTGATGACCATGTTCTCTTCAATTTTCTTTGGTGACACTGATGGATAGAGTCTTGGTTTATTATCCATTCTGTGTGATGGAAAATTGTGATGCTGTTTGCGTGGTATGTGATGATTTGGTCCTGATTTGACAGGCATGACATCTTCAAGTACAGTTTCTTCCTTGGGCTTTTGCTTGGGAATCTTCATGACAGTAAATGCTATGATTGAGACTTCTGAAGGTTTACTAGGGGGCAATGTTAGACTTCCTGCCTTTGGACTTACAGAGCCTGGAAGAGGTGTTGTCTTTACAGATGAACTGAGTTCTGTGGTAAGAAATGCTGGTAAAATTGCCCCCTGTGAGCCTATGATGCGAGAAGTAGCTGTTGGTGCAAGGGTATGTTTTGTTGTTTCCATTAGCGGCACATGTGCAGTAAAAGGTACCGTAGTTGGGGGAGATGATGAATCAGGTTGCTTGAGCTCTGTTTTGTGTAAAGTTGGTTGAATAAATTTGGTGTTTTTATCAGATTCGTAATTTTGGGTTACTTCCAAATGATGTTCAGTGACCGGTTGGTTAGGCAGAATAGTGTGCATGGGAAGTCCTTGAGAAATTTCAGCAGATTTTGTTGGAAGGTGTGATGTTGTTGAACTCTGAGGCTTATCAGTGACACGTTCTCCTATAGGTCCCTCGTATATTATTGAGGAAACTGAGGGTGTTGGTGATGCACCAAGATTATGCACGAGACTCACGTCCTGTGCGGTATAATCAGTCATGTCTGAATGAGGTGTGACGAGGGTAGTCGAAATAATTGGCTGTCTATCTTTTTTATTCTTTTTGCGATTATTTCTGTTCTTCCTTCCCTTATTTTTATTTTTACCTCTTCTGTTATTTTTCCTTCCCCCTCTATTACTTCCTCCAGAATGTCTCCGCAGTTCATCTTCCATTTCAGCTCTGGTCATTAGTGTAGGTATATCTGAGTAATCTGTGGGTCTTTCTCGCATAACTTTCAAGTGATCATCAGTATTCTCTTTTGGACGAGATGCCGTCAAGTCTGGGTTGTTCAAAAAGGTGGACATGTTGCGTGTTTGCAAAATATCGTAACCTGACAAAGGTCTGTGCATATCTCTCTCTGAGGAAGAAATTAACTCGGTGTTAGGAATCCTGTGTCCACCATTTCGTGGAATGCCATGAGATCGGTGATGATGATTCCTATCAACTTCTCCATAAGTTATTGGATTCTGTGGAGGAACATTTGCTGTACGCATTTGTCCACTATTGAAATGAGATCCGTAAGTTGCTGGAGGGTTCCACAACCTATCGGAAGGGTTTGTCTCCCTTCCTCGAGGGAGAGGAGGCGGCTCATCTCGGACACCCGGGGACTGAAGATGTGAATGAGGATTCGATGGGGATTGATGTATTATGTGGATATCTTCATCTTCTTGTGGAAGGCTTCCTCTGGATTTGCTTCTTTGTGAAGGGTGCCTGAAAAAATAGATAAACTTGTTATGTATGAAATGTTTCTTAGTAAAATTAAAACGGTAAGGGTTATTCTAGTTACAATTTTTTATTTGCACAATCTATTTTTAAGAAAATAATTATAAGGTTATACAAGAGGTTAATGAGACATTATAAGTAAAGAAGGAATAAGAGATATGATAGAAGGTGGACTGAAGTTCATGCACATCCTATTGGTTCAGTGTCAGATCAGTAACCATAGATGACTTGGTGCACATTGAGGAAAGGGAGATTGAAGAAGGCTTAAGGAATTTCAGATGCTATTACTGTAAGTTTAGAATACATATATGAACTCAGGATGATCATATGATTTCTATATGACTCCCACATCACCAAATATGTGCGATAATGCCAACACATATTAAGCAGTTAAGCCTGACAAATAATCACAGTGTTGTTGAATACTTACCTGCCACTTAAATGGGAAAGGTCCTCGGAGATTTGGTGACCAAAAGTATCTGTTCGCAATCTACCTCCCATAATGCTGCGATGTCCATGAGAATGGTCAGGATGCCTTTTTGGCTGCTCCCATATTCCCGATTGCTCCTCTTCTCTTTCTCCCCATAACCCACCTCCATTATACTGATCATTTCCATGTTCCTGGCCATTTGTATAAGATGGTTTTGGAACTCCAGTTTCATCATATTCTGCAGGGTTTCTTGTACGACTTCTATCGCCAGGAGGATACCATGCAGACCCATAGACCTTTCTAGGGATAAAAGGTACAGGTGGGTTCCAGTCAGGTGGATAATAGATTGGTACTGTAGTTGCATTTAACAAGTGAGGAGTTGGAGGTGGCACTAATGGTCTTTGCTGAGTGCCATACGGAGATCGCCTTCCTGCACTAACTCCCAAGTGTCCCCCTTGGAATCCAGAAGAAGCTGTAGCCACAGGTGCCAGAGGGTGACTGAAACGTGTATCAACATGCATGTATCGGTTTTTGTAATTTCTAGGATAACTGCTGCTAGGAGATCGACTGGCAACCACAGGAGGTATGTGACTTCCACTATGTTCGCTTTGCACTGAGTCACCTCCTGTGTTGTGATCATCCCCTGAGATTCTGTAAATCATATTGGGTATAGTTTAACAGTATCTTATTTTGAATGTTAAGATCTGGCTTTTATGTTGTACTTTATTTCAGTCCTTTATTATAATGCATTGGAATTTTTTAGAAAGTTTAATATATTTAATTGAATTTACACGTCTGTCTACTAATTATTGTACGATATTTAAATTTGAATGATTAAAGGAATTGAGCAGTGCAATTGAATGAATGCACCTAACCTAAGTTTTATTATTAATAGATTTTAATGTTGCATACAAAATCTAAAAGTATATGTTTAAACAAGACAAATTATAAAGTTTATAATTGAAAAAGACAATTGAAATATGAGGCTCTAGAACAAAGCACAAAGAAAATGATGAATATCATACTATACCTCTCTGGTGGTTTTAAAGAGGTTACAGTTGGGGGTTCTAAGGCAGCTCTTTCAGGTCGCTCTATAGATGACTGGGCCTGCAATGTTCAACATGTATTGTAAATATTTTATAATGGTACTGGAAAATCAAAAATATTGAGAATAATTTACAGTTTGTCATGCTAAGAGTTCTTTTTTGCTGTCAAGGTTAAGTTACTTATTGCTTTAATTACAAGACATCAGTGGAATAAAACCATCAGTTTTAAAATTATCATCATTATAGTTTGAATGGGTATAAATCTACCAACACACCACGCCTAATCATTAGATGTTCCGTAATTATACTCACAATTCTTAGTATGCCCAATATAAAACTATATTTATAGAATTATTTTTTTAATACTGAAGGGAGTAACATCCTTATATCCTTATCTAGTTTATTTTACATATCACATAACTCCTGTTGGGAGATAGTGCTATTAGTATACCTCAAGAAAACACACTTACTACAGTCAATTTTATTTAGCGAGGCAGATTTGCACTGACTCGCAGCGGTGCCCTTTTAGCTCGGAAAAGTTTCCTGATCGCTGATTGGTTAGAATGATCTTGTCCAACCAATCAGAAAACTTTTCCGAGCTAAAAGGGCACCCCTGCGAGTCGGTGCAAATCTGCCTCGCTAAAAAATATGTACTATAGTATCCCTTCTGCCCATAGCTGTTCACGTCTTTTAGCCTTCTACTCTAACATACTGTCAAACTTATTTCAACTTGTGCTCCTTAGCTTATCTGCGAGGATTTCCACCCAACAATTGCAGCTCGGCACTGAATGCCCTATTCCAGCCATGGCGCTGTGTTATATGGTATAAAATTACAAATCCAATCAAATCTGTATCATATAATTCCTATCAGATTTAAATGTGCTATAAATGTGAAACCTTTTTATGTGATGCATTTTTTGTTATGATACTATCCATTTAAAAGGTTTTGGGAGGTTAAGAAAGTAACCTACAGTATTGTGATTTTTTATTTTTGGGTCCACATATACTTCTTTTAGATTTTCCACCTGATCTATCTGACCTAATCTGGGCAAGTAACATTTAACTTGAAATTTCATTTATTTTCTGCTTTAAACTTTTATTATTATTATTATTATTATTATTATTATTATTATTATTATTATTATTACTTGCAAAGCTACAATCCTCGTCTGAAAGACAGGATGCTATAAGCCCACGGGCCCCAACAGGGAAAATGGTCTAGTGAGGAAAGGAAACAGGGAAAAATAAAATATTTTAAGAACAGTAACATTAAAATAAATATTTCATAAATAAACTATAAAAAAACTCTAACAAAACAAAAGGAAGAGAAATTAGATAGAATAGTGTACCCGAGAACTCTACCCCAAAACAGTGGAGGACCATGGTACAGAGGTTATGGCACTACCCAAGACTAGAGAACAATGGTTTGATTTTGGAGTGTCCTTCTCCTTGAAGAGCTGCTTACTATAGCTAAAGAGTCTCTTCTACTCTTACCAAGAGGAAAGTAGCCACTGACCAATTACAGTGCAGTAGTTAACCCCTTGGGTGAAGAAGAATTGTTTGGTAATTGGAGTGTTGCCAAGTGTATGAAGCCAGATGGGAATGTGTAAAGAATAGACCAGACTATTCGGTGTATGTGTCACAGGACCCCATAACTCTTTAACGGTAGTATCTCAAAGGGTGGCTGGTGACTTGGCCAACCTGTAAGCATTATTATTATTATTATTATTATTATTATTATTATTATTATTACCAAGTAGGGATAAACATAATGACTTGGTTGCATTCTCTATCTAAAATAATACTTTTGTACAGGAACATTCCCTCTTCCTTGCTTGCTGTCCAAATTCTTTCAACTTTTTTTGTATAGAAACTACTGCTGCGTCCCTCAGTTAATGGCCTCCTTGGCCCCAACACCAGCACATTTTCCCAAATCCCAATAAGAAAGTTAGCAGCAGAAATTAAGTAAATGACGAAGAGAACGCAACTTACCAACTGTGATTTTGTGCTGGCTGTGACAGCCAATGATAAGTGTCAGTTATTTCAGTGTGCGTAATTATTTTGACGATACTTATTAGAGCAGTGTAATGTGATATATTATAAATATGCTATTAACAAGAATAGTACCAAGTTTCACGGTAAAATTACCGTTATGCGAATAGCATAAATGTATGTATTCTAATGACAGATATTCCTAAGTGATGTCAAGTGATGGACCACCTCTTCCCTGCCACCTTCACTCGTAAGTACCGAATTGTTCTAAGCAATGTATTCTCAAGGAAGATTTATACCTTTGAAAACACGTAAAATAGGCCTAACATTGTTCTGGTTGACGTTTTTGCGAGGCATTTTCATATAAAACTTTACCAGACATTCAATGCTAAGTAGGCCTAGTCTGAAGCCTTGCCAATAGAAAAGTAGTCTAAAGTAGGTTACTAATGAATGATTTTAGCACATCTTCTGGTTTGGTTAAATAGGCTGCCGGAATCGTTTTATGACGCAAAATTTGACCAAAGTGTCTTGTGAAGAAATCAATTTGTCTGTAGCTGAAGCTTTATCAGCCATCTAAAACCGTTAAGGGAACAGGTCGGTTTTATTATAGTTTCGGTCAAGACAGTATTTTCTTATAAAATAAGCTTTATTTCTATAGGAAAACTCCCGTTTTCTTCGAAAATTACCCTTGTTTTCACTGCAAATAAATAGTTATTGAGATGTACCCTAATATATTAAGCGACATTGGGGTGCCACTCAGTGGGAACGAGTCGTTTAGGTGGGAGAATATACAGGGGAATCGATACATAATGGTAAAACAAACCTTTTCATCTGCATAAATAATTCTCTTGGACACATAATAAGTCCATGAAAAATTACAGAAATTATCTGCATCCTGTGCTCGTGAGATATTGTTCATTTGTTTTTTAACCTACAATTCGCAACTTTTGCTACTGCTCATTTTATGTACATAACTTGTTGTGTATTAACCATTTTAAACTCTCTGCGCATTTGTTCCTGATCGTTTGTGTGTACATGACTTGTAATGTATTAACCACGTTAATCCTTCTGCACTTTAGCCACTCCTCCATTTTCTTTCTACTAATAGGATTACTCCTATTCATTCAATTGTACATAGCCTCTCTCCCTACCTCCTTCCAATGGGAGACGAGATACCTTTTTTTTCCGCAACATTCAACTATGCTACCTTGTTTTTTTCTCCAATATTCAAGTATTCTACCAGAATTGATCCTACTAATTCTTTTTGTTTGTGTTCACAGATGCAATACACCTATATATATATTTCTCATCCAGATAAGTTTAAAAGTGTTACCTTTTCATTTCGCTACGTTTTGCCCGTGATTACTCGATTACATAGTTTGTTCATAAGGAAAATATTGTACCTGCTTTGGATAAGTTTTGTTCTGAGAGGCCTTATATTCATAGTTTCATTTCTTGTTAATCAATCATAGCTCATATATATGGAAACTGACCATGTTTGCCCAATTTCTCTCGGAGGCTATTAGACTGTAGGGGATAACCTTTGATTCACATCTCCCAACAATATGGTGAGACACTTGAGTTTAGGTAAGGACGTGGCATCCTTCGGGGGAAGTTGCAGTGGGTCCATAGGCATCCCCCAATAGGTAAGGACACGGCATCCCAAGTTAGGTTGGGTTGGAAACCTTAGGTCAGATTGTATTCCTGTATTTTTTTCCTTTGCGAAATACGGTTTTTAGGCATTAAAAAATACATTTGGAATTGCAAATGGCAGCTAGGTCCTAATACCAAAAAATTGGAAAATTAATAAGGATATTTTAAGGGGCAAAATATTCATATGCAACAAAAGTTACATGCTTATAAGAAACGATTTGATTAGTGTTAATATTTACCCTTAGCTGTTCTTTTTCTTGCAAGTAACAAATGATCCATTCACTAAGTTAGGCCCAGTACAGACTATGATTCATGATGCGTGCATTATTGAATGGATACGTTGAAAAACGACCTTTTCAATACGAAACCAAACCGTACCACCAACGTGTTGATGGGCCAGCTCGACTTCTGAGTGCTCACTGTTGAGTCAGCGTTCAAAGTAAAAGTATGTTTGCTCAACTCTCCAGCGTCAATGGCTTAACTCTGTGCCTTCTATGGAGTGCACAACAACCAACATTTCATTTTATTTTAATCAAAAATAATAGTAATAATTTGAATAATAATTATTTTATTGGTTTTAATGATATCAATTTTATTAATTTTAATAATAATCACAGTAGTCTTTCCAGAGTTTTCTGGTAGAAAGCATTGGCATACTGTACATCTTTCTATGAAAGCTGAACTGCAACAAAAAGTAACTTTTCCTGGTAATTAATTTTCTCTCATAAATATATATATATATATATATATATATATATATATATATATATATATATATATATATATATATATATATATATATACATATATTATATTTTTCAATATTAAACTTAGCCGGTGATTATATAGCTGCAACTCTGTTGCCCGACAGACAACTCTACGGTAAAAACTCACCAGCGATCGCTACACAGGTTGCGGGTGTGCCCAACAGCGCCATCTGTCGTCCAGATACCCAGTACTCAATGTAAACAAAGACTCAATTTTCTCTCTGTCGAGCTATCGACAAGACGTACTTACTCGCTGTTGCTAAACTGGAGTTTTTTCACAACTAATTGGTGAAGTACTTTATTCTAGTTTTGAGCTTTCGCTATGCAGGTGTTTTATCTTCATCTTAAATCTTGAACTCGTTTTGGATAGATTTAATTATGGTGACAAAGAGAGTATGGACTTTCTTTCACTTTTAAATGGCCGACCCTTCCCTTAGACGGAAGTGTGTTTAGGCTTTTAGTATTTATATCACGTTATAGATTTTCCTCTATATATTTTATATCTCTCCGCCTTTATTAGGCCTCTTCGATTAACTTTCCATTTATTATAAACATATAAAGATAATTTTAATGTTTTGTTTATATAGACCTTTCCTGAGAATAGGCGGTCCTAACTTGGAAACCGAAGTTAATCAACGTTGAGCCCTTTATATCGTAATTAGCTTTTAAAGAGCTAAGGATTTAAAACTTTTTAAATGTAATATTTTATGAAAGATTTTCTTTGATAGTCTTCGTACTGTTTTCAAAGATGAACTAACGTTTAGTTTATTTATGCTACGCAGTTGTTGACGTTCAGGACGTTCAACATGCGCTCTATCGTTACGATTGAGAGAGAGTGTATCACGGTTTCACTTTGCAGTAAGAGTAAATCGATTCTGACGTTTTGTTCATTCTTTCTTAGCTTAAATGTTTTAAATTCTATTTTAAAGGAACTTTTTATTTGAAAAACCTTTCAGTTTTTTCCTTTAGTCAAATAACATGTTTTTTTTGACGAAATATAATTGGGCTCTTCTCTTAGGTGCGAAATCAAGAGAGAAAGAGAGAGAGAGATAGAGACGGAGGGAGAGAGAGGAGAGAAAACGTTCCGTTCAACCGGGTAACGTTGTTCTCGAGTTACTCTCGTCCCTAGTCGCTGTACGGGGAGGAAGGATAAAACGTTTTAGTTTTTTATTCTCGACCCCAGGCTATGTGCGGTGAGAGATTGAAAACGTAGTTATATGAACTAGTGTTTAGTCTCTTTCCCAGCCACTGATTTTTTTATCTTAAAATATGTTCTGTTTTTTGCTGGTATTAATGAGCTTGCATTATACGACTGATTTCGCAATTACTACCTTTTAATGAAGGGTAGAATTGCATGTTTCAGGTAGAAATCAGTAAAAGTTTCGATTTCAGTGAAATAAGTGCAAAACAGAAAATCGAAGTGATAAAGTGATATGCGCAAAGTGTTATAGTGTTGCGTCCGAGGGTTCATCTGTTCGTGCCTGTCGTTCACCTAGTCCGGGATCTCTTGCATGCTCCCAAGCCCAGGGGAGAAGTAATGTCAAACGACTTATGGGTTCGAGAGGCCTTGACCAACGAACAGACATTTTCCCTCTATGGTATCGGGTGTATCTTACCAGATCTCCCCTACCATAAGACGAGAGAGACGTTGTTTCTCCTCGTCATCCGAAGGCTTTTCGCATAAGAAACCTGTCACAAGGTTTCGAAGCCCTTAAGCGAAAGTCAGTCCTTTCAGGACAGGTCCAGCGTCCTGGTTACAACCATTAGGACAGCTCTGACCCTATGCAGTCATCGGATAACTGCTCGCCGCCTAACAAAAGCGTAACACAGACTCCGAGAGTCTTTTTTTGTAGGCAAAGTGTTGCGGTCACAGACGTTACCCTCGTCTCTTACCACAACCATTTCCGTTGGGTTGTATGGCAAGACATGCAGTATATGCTTGCCTCCCTTATGGAAGACTATTCTGCCGATTAGTCCGTTGAGTCTAGCCGTTTATCTCATCGATATCCTGGCTTTCAGCCAACCTAACGTTCCTTTGTGCTTACTGTTGACGTTGGCGTAGCTTAGTCACGTCAGTCAGGTTGTTTAGAACCACACTCGATGCGGTCTCGTGTGGTTTTTCAGCCGCATTTGGACGTTAGGCCACTTGCTGATGCTCCTGTTGACGTTCAAGACGTTCACTAACAATCGGAGTTGACTTGTTTTAACGCTGTGCGTCAACCTCCGCATTCTAGAGTTGTTTTGACTGCTCAGTCTAGGCAGTCAAAGCAGTCTCGAGTGGACGCTGTGCGTCCTCACGCACTTGTTGTGGTTGACAGTTCAGTTGTTGACAGTTCACAGACTGTCAAGCAGTTACATGACGTTGCGTTCTGGTCCGCTACTAATGCACCAGTGAGTGTGGACTCTGCTTGTAAAGCATTGCCACCACGGTAGGTCTCTCCCTTGCTTGAGACTCAGCTTTTATCGGACAAGGTTCCTGTAGATGAGGAAGTTGCTGTTCCCCCTCCTACTGATATTCCCTTGAGGACTCTTGTCAGATGGAGAGGAGCCTAAAGCTGCTTAGCCTCCTATGGACTTTAATTAAATCATGATGATTTTTTTAAGGATCTTTGTCCGGATCTTTTTGTAACTGCTGCTCCTCGTTCGCCTAAACGTCAGAACTTACTCTAGGCCTAGCTACTTCGAAGCCGTTGTTTTTAAGCTAGTGCTCTCTCGCTCTCCTAGAGAGCTTTACGTTGGCTAGGCGACTGGTTTTTCACCAGGAGGAGTTTGGGGGATACAGCCTTTGCTTTCCCTTCTTTTAAACTGGTTTATAGAGCGAGAGTCTGATATGACACGAGAGAAGTTCTCGGCTTGGGAGTTCATGCCTCTGCCCAGATAGACTTCTCAATTCTCGTAGACTCTCCCTGGCGCCTGGCCAGGAGACGCTCCAAGTTGTTTACAGGTCAACTTCACAGCTGTTTTCGAGCCTTTGAAGTTTTGCTGTACAATTATGTCACGCATAACAAGGCTTTCAGGGATGGTAAACGGTACCGCCTCAGTCGCTAACCCTGTCTGTTGCCACACCTGCTCCCGTAGACCCTAAATGGGCTTTGCTGCAAGACATGCAGTCCAAGCTTGCGTCCTTGATAGAGGACTTTCATGCGGAGAAGGTTGCTACCGAACCTTCTGGCCAACAACCTTCCAACCGGTCGGTTGTGCGCCCTGTTGACGCTGAGGTAACCTACTCGCGTCTGCCAGTTGAGGTGGTTCCTCCACCGATGCGACCCAGTGTGGGTTGCCAGCCGCACGTTGACGTTAAGCGACGCTCGGAGGTGGTTGTTGACGTTCAGGACGTTCAACAACCAGCAGAGGTGACTTGTTTTGACGCAGTGCGTCAACCTCAGCAACCCGGTAGGGTGTTGACTGCACAACCCAGACGGTCTAGACAGTCTCGGGTTGACGCTGTGCTTCCTCGCGCACCCATGGTTGTTGACAGTTCACAGACTGTGCAGCAGTTCCATGATATTGCGTCCGGCTCCGTCACGCATCCACCAGTGCGACCGGACTCAGCGAGCCAGACGTTGCCCACTCCGTTGCCGTTTCCTCATCAGTTTTCGGATGAGGAACCCTCTGATGAGGACGTTGCTGAACAACAAGACGATCAGCCCCCAGAATAGATCAAGCCCTGCTATCCATCCAGAAGATGCTGAAGAAGGAACGCTGCTCAGTCAGGCTGTGGATGAGTCTGGTAGGGACGCTGTCATCCGTGGAACAATTTGTGTCACTAGGAAGACTACACCTCCGTCCTCTTCAATACCATCTAGCTTTTCACTGGAAAAAGGACAAGACGCTAGAAGCGGTCTCGATCCCGGTTTCCGAAAAGATAAAGTCTTGTCTGACTTGGTGGAAGGACAATATCAACCTAAGAGAGGGTCTTCCCCTGGCTGTTCTGACTCCCAACCACGTTCTCTTCTCGGACGCATCGGACGTGGGCTGGGGCGTGACACTAGACGGTCGGGAATGCTCAGGACTGTGGAACTCGAGTCAGAGGAGCATGCATATCAACTGCAAGGAGCTGTTGGCAGTACATCTGGCCTTGAAAAGCTTCAAGTCTCTCCTTCGAGGCAAAGTGGTGGAAGTTAACTCGGACATCACCACGGCCTTGGCGTACATCTCCAAACAAGGAGGTACCCACTCACTGACGTTGTACGAGATCACAAGGGACCTGCTCATCTGGTCAAAAGGTCAAGACATCTCCCTAGTAACGAGGTTCATCCAAGGCGACTTGAACGTCATAGCAGATTGTCTCAGTCGGAAAGGGCAAGTAATTCCAACCGAATGGACCCTCCACAAGGATGTGTGCAAGAGACTTTGGGCCACTTGGGGTAAAACCATCCATAGATCTCTTTGCAACCTCGCTGACCAAGAGGCTTCCAATCTATTGCTCTCCAGTCCCGGACCCAGCAGCAATACATATAGATGCTTTCCTCCTAGATTGGTCACATCTGGATCTCTACGCATTCCCACCGTTCAAGATTGTCAACAAGGTACTGCAGAAGTTCGCCTCTCACAAAGGGACAAGGTTGACGTTAGTTGCTTCCCTCTGGCCCGCGAGAGAATGGTTCACCGAGATACTTCGATGGTTAGTAGACGTTCCCAGTAGTCTTCCTCTAAGGGTAGACCTTCTACGTCAGCCACACGTAAAGAAGGTACTCCAAAGCCTCCACGCTCTTCGTCTGACTGCCTTCAGACTATCGAAAGACTCTCGAGAGCTAGAGGCTTTTCGAAGGAAGCAGCCAGTGCGATTGCTAGAGCAAGGAGAGCTTCTTCCATTAGAGTCTACCAATCGAAGTGGGAAGTCTTCCGAGACTGGTGCAAGTCAGTTTCTGTATCCTCGACCAGTACCTCTGTAGCTCAAATAGCTGTTTTTCTCTTATACCTGAGAAAAGGACGATCCCTTTCAGCTCCCACTATCAAGGGCTACAGAAGCATGTTGGCATCGGTCTTCCGGCATAGAGGCTTAGATCTTTCCAAACATAAAGATCTGCAAGACCTCCTTAAGTCTTTTGAGACCACCAAGGAGCGTCGTTTGGCTACCCCTGGATGGAATTTAGACGTGGTACTAAGATTCTTCATGTCAGACAGGTTGGAGCCGTTACAATCAGCCTCCCTGAAAGATCTCACTCTTAAGACTCTTTTCCTGGTATGCTTAGCCTCGGCTAAAAGAGTCAGTGAGATTCATGCCTTCAGCAAGAACATAGGATTTTCGTCAGAAAAAGCCACTTGTTCGCTACAACTTGGTTTTCTAGCCAAAAATGAGCTGCCTTCTCGGCCTTGGCCTAAATCTTTCGATATCCCCAGCTTATCGGAGATCGTAGGCAATGAACTAGAAAGAGTCTTATGCCCTGTTAGAGCTCTTAAGTTCTATTTAAAGCGTACCCAACCTTTATAAGGCCAATCTGAAGCTTTATGGTGTTCAGTTAAGAAACCATCCTTGCCTTTGTCAAAGAATGCTTGGTCAGACTTTATCAGATTGTTAATACGAGAAGCTCATTCACATCTGAGTGAGGAAGACCGAACTTTGCTTAAGGTGAAGACGCACGAAGTTAGAGCTGTAACAACTTCCATGGCCTTTAAGCAAAATATATCTCTGCAAAGTATAATGGACGCAATCTATTGGAGAAGCAAGTCAGTGTTCGCGTCATTTTACTTGAAAGATGTCCAGTCTCTTTACAAGAACTGCTACACACTGGGACCATTCGTAGCAGCGAGTGCAGTAGTGGGTGAGGGCTCAACCACTACAATTCCCTAATTCCATACCCTTTTAATCTTTCTCTTGAAATGTTTTTATTGTTGTTTTTTGGGTTGTCCGGAAGGCTAAGAAGCCTTTCGCATCCTGGTTGATTTGGCGGGTGGTCAAAGTCATTTCTTGAGAGCGCCTAGATTAGGGGTTTTGATGAGGTCCTGTTGTATGGGTTGCAACCCTTGATACTTCAGATCCTAGGGGTCGATCAGCATCCTAAGAGGATCGCGAGGCTCCGTAAGGAAGACGTACTTAAAAGGCAGAGAAATTGTTCAAGTCGACTTCCTTACCAGGTACCTATTTATTTTGTTTTTGTTATTTTGATAACTTCTAAAATGAAATAAAAACTCTTAGCTCATAATAATGTAAACATATTGCTGGTCTCTACCCACCCCCCTGGGTGTGAATCAGCTATATAATCACCGGCTAAGTTAAATATTGAAAAATGTTATTTTGATAATAAAATAAATTTTTGAATATACTTACCCGGTGATTATAAATTAAAGGACCCTCCCTTCCTCCCCAATAGAGACGCAGTGGGACGAGGAGAAAATTGAGTCTTTGTTTACATTGAGTACTGGGTATCTGGACGACAGATGGCGCTGTTGGGCACACCCGCAACCTGTGTAGCGATCGCTGGCGAGTTTTTACCGTAGAGTTGTCTGTCGGGCAACAGAGTTGCAGCTATATAATCACCGGGTAAGTATATTCAAAAATTTATTTTATTATCAAAATAACATATTAAATATTATGTATATATTATATATTATATATATTATATATATATATATATATATATATATATATATATAATATATATATATATATATATAAAAATAAGGGGCAAAATATTATATATATATATATATATATATATATATATATATATATATATATATATATATTATATTTATATATATATAAATATATATATATTATATATATATATATATATATATATATATATATATATATATATATATTTATATTTATATATATATAAATATATATATTATATATATATATATATATATATATTTATATATATATAAATATATATATATATATAAATATATATATATATATATATATATATATATAAATATATATATATATATATATATATATATATATATATATATATATATATATATATATATATATACATAAAACGAGATAAGGCCACACTGATTTTTTCTTTTGCCAACTTCGTTGCGGCGAAGGTTATTTTCTGATAGGCGTATGTTTGTATGGATGTGTGTGTGTGTTTGTGATTTGCCTAACTCAAAACTATTTGACTGAATCTCATGAAATTTGGTGAGATGATTGCCCATGATACAAGGACAATTTGATTTTATTCAATTTTGGGAGTGGTTGGGTCAAATGTCAAGGCCAAGGTCATGAAAATGTAATAAACGAATGACAACACTCAAACATTATTTGACCGAATCTTATGAAATTTAGTGGGATGGTTAGCCATGGTCCAAGGACAAATTGATTAGATTTTGGGAGTGATTTGGTCAAAAGTCATTGCCAAGGTCATGAAAAGGTATAAAACGAATCACAAACCTCAAAAACTATTTGACTGAATCTCATGAAACATTTTGGGATAATTAGCCGTGAGCCAAGGACAATTTGGTTGGATTTTGAGAATGATTGGGTCAAAGGTCAAGGTCATGAAAAGGTGAAAAAATTCTTTTTCCCTATCGGGTTAAATTTTTATCCGATTTGCATGAAAATAATGCCAACATGTGCATAATTCAATTGTCTACTATGTGATATACAAGATGATATAGTGATGTCATTACCTATGTATACTCCGCTGATAACGTATCCTATATTAAGACAAAGGTCTGCATTTTTCATAGGAACATAATTGTACAATTATTTGGTTTTAATGGTGAGTATAGAAAAATTATATCTGGTGTTCCTCCGGGCACTGTTCTTGACCCATTACTTTTCATACTATACAGTACAGTATATGCATGGCATGTGGTTTGGCATAGAAAACAAGCTTGTTGAATATGCAGATGATGCTACATTCTTTGCCTCATCTCTCTCTCTCCTGAATGTAAATATGGGGTTGGTGAATCCCTTAATAGAGATCTAGCTAAAATTAGTGCATGGTGCAAACTATGAGGTATGAAGTTGGATGCTAACAAATTTCAAAGTATGATTGTAAGTAGTTTAAGGACAGTGACTCCTCAACATCTAGATCTCTGCATTAATAATGTTTCTTCAACTCTATACCACTCTTTTTAAACTTTTAGGTATGATTCTGGATTGAAAATTTACCTTAAAGAAACACCTGCTGTCTGTTTCTCCATCAGTTGCAGAAAATTTGTTTTTTATTGAGAAAGTCTTATAAGATTTTGGTGATCAATTCATCCTGAGGAAACGTTTTAATTCTTCCATTGAGACTTGTTAGGAGTATTGTTCTCCCGTCTGGTCATCAGCTACCGAATCTCATCTTAATTTGATTGGATAAAACTTCCTGTCTATTAAAGTTCTTATTCATGATCCAGTTATCAGTCTGAAACTATGTTCAGTTAGCTCTTCATGGATGTTGGATGAGATTTTTCATAATTCTGACCGTCCTTTGTATTCAGATCTTCTCAGAGTGTACCATCCTGTACGTAGTACAAGGGATGCTGTTAATTCTAACTATCTTGCTTTCGTCTTCACAAGGC
>NC_090729.1:110467959-110477959 GCF_036898095.1 Palaemon carinicauda
ATTACTTGCTAAGCTACAACCCTAGTTGGAAAAGCAGGATACTATAAGCTCAACGTTTCCAACAGGGAAAATAGCCAAGTCAGGAAAGGAAATACCTCAAGAGAAGTTTAAGAACAATATGACATTAAAATATTAGCTAAGAAGATTAGTGTCACTTGAATGTTATTTCATGATTGTACAGTAGACACTAACCCGGCATTATAGAATATATGTCTAAAGTTAACAAACAAACTTGAGAAAGATAGTTTTTTATGATGATAATTGTGAAGGGTGTTGATAGGAGTGAATAATTACAATGATTTTTATAATACTATCTTTCTTGCCCTGCGCTTAAATAACTTTTCGTTATGGAAATGTATTAATTTCTGATTGAATAGGAAGTTCAAAGGTAATATTATTTCAACTTAATCGGGAAATATAACTATGTTAATAGAGATAATCATCTGTATTATAAACAGACAATGAAGTCTTAAATATATCAAGTATTTGTTGATGCTGACGTATTAGGCTAGTTGTTTTGTGAGAGATCAGAGCGCTCTTGTGTTTGTTTGTTTTCAGATAAGTTTGCAGAGCAAAAGAAAATTTATAGATGGAGATATATGATATTATTATTACTATTATTATTATTATTATTATTATTATTATTATTATTATTATTACTAGCCAAGCTACAACCCTAGTTGGAAAAGCAAGATGCTATAAGCCCAAGGGCTCCAATAGGGAAAATAGCCCAGTGAGGAAAGGAAATAAGCAAATAAATAAATGATGAGAATAAATTAACAATAAATGATAGGGATATGACATAACTAGATATCTGTGTATTGAATAGAGAAAGCCATTTACTCATAAGTCATATGGAATTAATAAGCCTTTTTATCACAACTCTCCAACTGAGAAAAATATTGATTGGTCATCAAATACAACACAGAAACACTTCGCCTCAAATGAAGAAAAGAATCCATCTGTTTGCTGTACTTTATAATACCCACAAACTTTAATACAATTAAAAAAAAGAGAGAGAGAGATATAGAGATAGAGATAAATGTAAAAGTGGAGAGAATCGGATGGAGAAATACTATGAATTATAATAAAACAAATTGTAAATCCACGCAGTTAGAGAACAGGAAAGGATGTCAAACCTAAAATAATTGCAGTGTTGGTCTATACGGTAACTAAGTATATACTGTAAATGAAGATGAAAATGAAGTGTAGGACATACTCCCGAGGTAATTTCTCTTATGCTGGCAATTACATCCGCAATAAAGTTAAATGTGAGATACATTATCCCTCGTATGTCTGACATCCACTAGACTAGAGGTAATGAAAGTTTCTAAAGAATTTCAACCATTTTTTTTATGAGTTTCTCGATGGGCTGAAAAGAGGCAATTAGATTTTGAGATGAATCGTAATGCAGATGTAGGAATGTTTCTCCTGGTATTATTATTATTATTATTATTATTATTATTATTATTATTATTATTATTATTATTGTTGCTTGCTAAGCTACAACCCTGGTTGGAAAAGCAAGATGCTATAAGCCCAAGGGCTCCAACGGGGAAAGTAACCCAGTGAGGAAAGGAAATAAGGAAATGAATAAGCTACAAGAGACGTAATGAACAATTAAAATAAAATAGTTCAAGAACAGTAACAATATTAAAACAACATGGTATTGTTCATAACATGTACTGAAGGCATTACTAGCTGTGCATACTCCTCAGTACTTTATTTACCCGCCATTGCTACACTTCCCTTTCGATCTTAATGCCCATCTACTTCTGACTTTTACTTCAACGTGCAACTGTGATGTGTTATCTTACTTGTACCGTCTCGGGGAATGGTCTCCCAAGTCACAACCTTGTACTAGATGGTCCATTATATATATATATATATATATATATATATATATATATATATATATATATATATATATATATATATATATATATATATTACTTGCTAAGCTACAACCCTAGTTGGAAAAGCAAGATGCTATAAGCCCAGAGGCTCCAACAGGGAAAATAGCCCAGTGAGGAAAGGAAACAATGAAATAAGAGAAGTAATTAATGCTTAAAATGAAATATTTTAAGAACAGTAATAACATTAGAATAAATATTTCCTATATAAACTATTAAAAACTTTAACAAAACAAGAAGAGAAAAAAGACAGAACAGCGTGCCCGAGTGTACCCTCAAGCAAGAGAACTCTAACCCAAGACAGTGAAAGACCATGGTACAGAGGCTATGGCACTACCCAAGACTAGAGAACAATGGTTTGAAATATATATATATATATATATATATATATATATATATATATATATACATATATATATATATATATATATATATATATATATATATATATATATATGTGTGTGTATGTGTGTGTGTGTGTGGTGTGTAATTGGTCCGAGTAATTAAGTGATATCACAAGCAACTGTGATCCGGAGTTCAATCCCTGCTCAGGTATTATATGAAATCCACTGCAACCCTTGTGAGCTAGCGATGGGCTAAGTGGCACTCTGGCCAGGGAGTACTGACAATTTTGGGTTCCGAGTTCGATACTGGCTGTCTCCAGCATATCCACCTAGTAGTGAATGGGTATTAGTCATAGCTGGGGTCAAGGGAAAGGGAATATGCTTAGTAGCCCTACCTAAAAAGACTAGCGGAGTAAATAAAAGACTACTAATCCAAAAGGAAACGTGTGTATAGTGAAAAAAATTACAAATACTATATAAGCATTTCAATCACTTCGGTCGATAATCACCAGGTTCCTAATTCAGTGAGGCAGATTAAATTATTGTGAAACGACCCCAGCTGTGTAGAGTTTTTGGAGAAAGAGGCTGTGCTGGAACGCCTGACCAACTTATTTACGTGTTTGGGTTAAAGTTAATTAAATATCTTCATGTTTGGAAAATGGGATGAAACTTGTTCTATTTGTTCTTAACCAATGGACTACATCGTATCATAATCTGACCTAGAAAAATATCTCGGAATACTGGTAGATTTGGTTAATTTGTCAAAAATCGCTTATGAGAAAATTGCATTCTGGGGTTATCCTGCTTGAAACAGTATTTTTTCATGTTTTTATTGTTTTTATCTCTGGATATGGTAAGTCTCGATGCCTTTCTTTGTACTGAAGACCTTTGTGCCAAAACTTGTCAAATGCTTTTGTGAAACTAAGTTGTTTTTATTTAGTTTTAAGACGGTTGCTTCGTATGTTGCAGATAGTGTTGTGTCTGGGCTTCAAGCTTGTCAAGAGAGTTCTCCTACTTGAGGGTACACTCGGGCACACTATTCTATCTTATTTCTCTCCCCCATGTTTTCTTTGAAGTTTTTATAGTTTATTTATGAAAGATCTATTTTAATGCTGCTACTGTTTTTAAAATATTTTATTTTAATTGTTAATTACTTCGCTTTTAGCTTATTTCCTTTCCTCACCGGGCCATTTTCCCTGTTAGAGCCCTTGGACTTATAGCATCCTGCTTTTCCAACTAGGGCTGTAGCTTGGCAAGTAATAATAATAATAATAATAATAATAATAATAATAATAATAATAATAATGATAATAATAAATCCATATGGGTGTTTATTTAGATAATGGTTAATTTCCAGATATCTTCGTGGTTCACAATTCATTACTTTAGCTGTATGCCTTTGCTTTTAAATCAAAGCAAGGGACTAATGTTATAGGGCTCAAAATGTGTTTCATGATAGTTTCTTTATACAATGCCGGCCTTACTTGATGGACTATTATGAATTATTTTACAGCCTTTTTTTATATGAGACGTTAATTTTTTTTTTTTTTTTTTAACCAGGTATAACGTATAGCCTAATGTATCTTAGACGAGAGTTCTTTGTTAAATACGCTTTTAATTCCCGATCTGAATGTTTTAAGCGCATTCCCTATTTAGAACACGTGGTTTTAATCTCAGTTTCCTTAATGGTGCAGAGACGATTTGAGTTTCTATTATGTCATGGCAATTGTCATGTTACTGTATCCATAAAGATTTCCATATTGATAACTGTTTATAGAGTTTATAGACTTTCATTGCTATTTTTGGTCTTTTGTCTGAATTGTTTTCTTTTACTTTTACCATGAATGGCAGACAAACATACGCGATGACAGGCAGGGCAGCCGGTCGGGACTACGGTCCACCCCAACGCCAAAGCAAAGTCCTTCAAAAGAAGGCAACCGTGTTACCCCATACGAATGAAAAAAAAAAAAAAAACACGCTAATAGACGAAGAAGAAGAAGAATGGCAGATAATCTGCAGGAGTGATTAATATTCTTAAAACTTTTTGACTCTCGGTATTTGCGTGTGTAACCATCAGGGATAAATTTGGACATAGATACATCTTTACCTTTGTTGGTGGCGTCCGAGACCATTTGTGTCTGTTTCCTTATGCCCCACGAAGGAATGTCTGGTATTCAAATTACCGGTGGTGTCTGTGGATTTCTTGTACGAGAAAGGTGATATATCTTTGGTATGAACGGCCTTCGAGGGGAGGGACATATTGCTCGTATGGTTATTATGAATTCCTTATGGTTTAATCGTGCATATGCATGAACTATAATAATCTGTTACCTGATGGTGTATGCTTAGCATTTATTATTATGCCAGCATGTCTTTCCTTAGTCAAGTTATTATTATTATTATTATTATTATTATTATTATTATTATTATTATTATTATTATTATTACCTCCGCCAACGAAGTTGGAAGGAGGTTATGTTTTCCCCTCCGTTTGTCCGTTTGTTTGTTTGTTTATGAAAAACTTCCCGGCCACAATTTTGCTCAAAAGTAGTGAAACTTCCAGGGATTAATTGTTATGTTGAGACGTGGAAGTGATTCAATTTTGAAAGTCATAGCATCCTAGGTCAAAGGTGAAGGTTAAGGTCGAGCAAAAGATGGACCGAATTGACCCTAACCTTAACCCCAAGCTGGCACATGGTTGTCACACAGACTTAAAAAATAATACGCCTACGGTCGTAGATTGATTCTGGGAAAGGCGGGTTGGTGTCGAGAAATACGCTGCCGTGGCGGAGGTCTGCACTCTCAGAGGGCTTTTCGAGTTATTATTATTATTATTATTATTATTATTATTATTATTATTATTATTATTATTATTATTATTATTATTATTATTCCTGACCAGCTTTGCATTTTGTTTGGTAACACAAAAATGAATGTGGCTGTGAGTCGAATTTGCCTTTAAAAAATATTCCCGTATTTGGAATTAAAAGAGAATGATCAAATTATTGTAGATAATTTCTTTGTCTGAAATAGATAAACTAAATTCTTAACATCCAAGGTTTTTCATTAACAACCAAAACCATATTATAGGTATAGGGAGTGAAAGAGAGAAATTGAAATGACATGGAGAATATACTGTGTATATATATATATATATATATATATATATATAGAGAGAGAGAGAGAGAGAGAGAGAGAGAGAGAGAGAGAGAGAGAGAGAGAGAGAGAGAGAGAGAGAGAGAGAATTTTCATGTCTATCAGTTTCCTTATCTAGCTTTTTTATAGCCATTTAACATGAAGGATTATATATATATATATATATATATATATATATATATATATATATATATTATATATATATATATATATGGAAAGAGAGAGAGAGAGAGAGAGAGAGAGAGAGAGAGAGAGAGAGAGAGAGAGAGAGAGAGAGAGAGAGAGAGAAACTTCGATTTATAGTACACATCTAAATCTATGAACGGAAGGGGTTTAATGCCAGAGGTCCAGCTGTAAGATTGACGTTATACTCACGGAATTTCGAATTAAAGTAGCGAGATCTGCAGATGTGCGATGAATCACCGCTAAAAGGACCATCGTCACTATGAGCGGTACCGCTCCATTCCTCTTCGCGTAGTTCACCATTTTTCTATATCTCTTGACTGGGTTTGTCACAATAATTCACTATTTTAAAGCAATTTTTATATTCAGAATATACCATTAACTTGTATATGTAATTTTTCTTTAGTTTTAATTACATATTTTCACTATTAGATGTATGTTTATTTTCGTAGCCAACCGTTTGGTGATGTTTTTGGATTAAAATGAGTGTTTTAACAAGGGGTGAGTATTTATGGGAAACAGGTTTGAGTATTTATTAAAGTTTACGTAGCTCTGCAAAACGTGGCTTGTATCGCAGCGGGGGGTGAGGATGCCCTGAGATTTTCAACTCGCCACGAGTTCCTCCAACTTTCCCCTTGGTTTTCCTCCAATTTTCCACTTGGTTTTACCTGTAAGTTTACCCTTGGTTTTCCTCCAACTTTCCCCTTGGTTTTCCTCCAATTTTCCACTTGGTTTTACCTGTAAGTTTACCCTTGGTTTTCCTCCAACTTTCCCCTTGGTTTTCCTCCAATTTTCCACTTGGTTTTACCTGTAAGTTTACCCTTGGTTTTCCTCCAACTTTCCCTTTGGTTTCCTTGAACTTTCCCCTTGGGTTTCCTCTACGTTGCCCCTTTGTTTTCCTCCAAGTTTCCCCTTGGTTTTACCTGTAAGTTTACCCTTGGTTTTCCTCCAATTTTCTCCTGGGTTTTCCTCTAACTTTCCCCTTGGTTTTCCTCCAATTTTCTCCTGGGTTTTCCTCTAACTTTCCCCTTGGTTTTCCTCCAATTTTCTCCTGGGTTTTCCTCTAACTTTCCCCTTGGTTTTCCTCCAACTTTCCTCTTGATTTCCTCCAACTTTCACCTTGGTTTTCCTCCAACTTTCTCTTGGTTTTCTTACAACTTTCCCCTTGGTTTTCCTCCAACTTTCCTCTTGATTTCCTCTAACTTTCCCCTTGGGTTTCCTCCAACTTTCCTCTTGATTTCCTCCAACTTTCACCTTGGTTTTCCTCCAACTATCTCTTAGTTTTCCTCTAACTTTCCCCTTGGTTTCCCTCCAGTTAAAGGAATAAGAGGGGAAGCATTTTCTTAACAGATGTTAATTCTCTCACCACTCCACTTCTCCTTTCGTCTTCCTTCCTCTTCTTCCTTCCTCTTCTCTTCTTCTCGTAGCGGGAATATCCCTCGGGTGTTATTCTAAACCCTCTCGTTCAATATTTTTCCAACGAGGGGAATTTTGGCTCATTTATTTTTTCAGAGTAGTGTCCACTGACTGACACTCCCCTCTCTTGACTCTGTCGTTTCTTGTCTTGTCACTTTTTGGGCAAAAAGAAGTCACTGGCGGAAGGGGATTTTTGTGAGCGAAGTAGGCACTTTCACAGGGGGGGAAAATTTTGAGTTTAGATTATTTCACACTAAAATAGTTTTAGTTTAGATTATTTCACCACAATAATTTAAGCTTGAATGATTTCACACAAATCATTTGAGTTTAAATTACTTCACACTTAAATAATTTGAGTTTAGACTATTTTACACTAAAATAATTTGAGTTTGAATTATTTCACACTGAAATAATTTGAGTTTAAATTATTTCACACCAAAATAATTTGAGTTTGAATTATTTCACACTAAAATAATCTGAGTTTAAATTATTTCACACTAGAATTTCACATTCATTAATATCTTTATAATTTAATTTTATGGACTGTGTTTTTTTTTTATCTTTATTTAAGACTAGCAAAATTTTCACGTAACTTTTTGATGATTTTAATTTTAGTGTACATTACAATTTTGTAGTCTTAAGTTCACTTCACTTCGTGTTTCTATTGCATAGTAGTGTATAATCACCTTCGTAATCAGCCTTTAATGAAGCACATCAATTATACGATTCTATTACCATAACTTAGATATCAAATTATATGACATAATTACATCAAAGATAAAGTAATTCACAACTCTGCACAGCATAATCTTTAAATCGTAACTTCCAGATATTTTAGTAGAGAAATGTTGTGGATATTCGTTGTTGTATGAACTTCATAGGATTATGTACTGACTAAATGTCTACATCTTTCTACGAGCTTAGTTGTATTTTGATAAAGCATCTTAGTCTTCTTGATTTGCTTGTGTTTACAGGCATTGCGTCTCGTTACTCAACAGTTTCCGTCTCTTGTGTAATTTTGTCTCTGGTTAAATGGGGACTTGAGGCCTCGTGGCTACGCTTGTTCCTCTCCAGATCTGTAAAGGAAATTGAAAAAAATCGTTAAAAGATATATCCTTTTATCACACTTTAGGAATTTTAATGTTATTCTCATTCTTATAAAACTCCCTGGTCAGTATCAAGTTGTTTCATAGATTTATAGTTATGATTTGAATAAATTACTGAAAATAAAATGTGAAATAAATGAAGAAAATATGTAAATTTTCTTTGCATAAACAAGCAGTTGTTTTATTGTAGATAATGTGGTTCCATTTGTAAATTCCATGGTTTGTGGTGGCCTATGTGGTAATGTCCTTGACTTGTGATCGTCAGACTTGGGTTCGAGTCCTGCTCAAACTCGTTAGTTCCTTTGGTCTCTTTAACAGCACCATCCTTGTTAGCTAAGGACGGGGGTTTTGGGGGAGTGTATAGACCTATCTGCTAAGTCATCAGCAACCGTTGCCTGACACTCCTTGGTCTTAGCTTGGGGGGAGAGGGGGCTTGGATACTGATCATATGTATGTGGTCAGTCTCTAGGGCATTGTCCTGCTTTATAGGGAATGTCACTGTCCCTTGACTCTTCCATTCATGAGAGGCCTTTAAACCTTTGATCACTACCAGCAGTGTGCCAGTAGATTAGGCTGTGAATGTGTATCAGCTTTGGCTGAGAACAGGACACGAGCTATTAATTTCGCCCCTAATTATGCGAGGACCGGAAGGAGCTCTATCCCTTTGACACCAAACTCCCCAGAGAGGGAAATGGCTCATGGGGATATACTGTATATATATATATATATATATATATATATATATATATATATATATATATACAGTATACATATATATATATAAATATATGTATATGTATATGTATGTATATATAAATATATGTATATATATAAAAATATATGTATATATATATATATTGTATATATGTATATATATACATATATACATATTATATATATATATATATATATATATATATACAGTATATATATATATATATATATATATATATATATATATATATATATATATATCTATATATATATAGTAAATACTTGATATAGGGGGAAACTATTTTAACCAGCTCATATAGGCAATGTATTTTAACTATCACACTTTACAGACAATTATGACTTAAAACTACCAAGTTCCACTTTCGCATCTTCCTCTTATCATAGTTTACCCAACGATAAGAAGGAGAAATTACTCTTCAATTTATCCCTTACCATAAAAAGACTTTGGCTAACTGTTACCAGGACGACCAAGAGGCCAACGGTCGCCTCAGTACATGCTGTTAAAATGAACCGTTTGAACGTGGATGCCTGTAACACTCGATGGAGCATCGCTTTGAGCATGTAAATATATGCAGATGGACGTCGGTGGGAGTCTCGCACTATTTGCTTAGCGTCTTCTGGTAAACAAGAGCATATGATGGAAAGTAAAAGGGTGTTTTTTTTTATTTGCCTTTACTTACCGCGCGAGTGTATCTCTTGCTTATGGATGAGATTTACGAAGGGACGGGATTTTTTTATATCTTAATTATTTACTTTTCTCTTTGTAACGTTGATGTCTTGTTTATGAATTTGGTCTGGTTAATTACCTTCGCCTACGAAGATGGAAGGAGGTTATGTTTTACCACGTTCGTGTGTTTGTTTGTGAACAGCTTCCTGGCGACAATTTCAATCGTTGACTAATGAAACTTGCAGGGATTCACTGTTATGTAAAAAGCTGGAATTGATAAAATTTTGAAAGGTCAAGGTCACGGTCAAGCAAAATGTCCAATTCACGCATATCAGCCACAAGTTTGGACATCGTTATCATAGAGACTTCAAACTTGGTTCATATTGGAGTGTATGAAAATCCATGCCAATTAATACATCTCAAGGTTATAGGTCAAGGTTAAGGTCAAGCAAAAGGTCGAGAAATAAGCTGCCGTGGAGG
>NC_090729.1:110488138-110490638 GCF_036898095.1 Palaemon carinicauda
GAACGAATATAGACCTTTTTAGTCTAAAAAGTCCAATGTGACTAGTCATATCTAAGCAGTAAATATAGTGTACTTAGTGGCAACCTAGGTCACGGGTACTTATTAATAATATAAATAAAGATATACATATATTCACACATATTATATACATATAAACATTTAAAACATATAAATATAAATATATATATAGATCATAAATATACAAACACCACACACACACACACACACACACGCATATATATATATATATATATATATATATATATAATATATATATATATATATATATATATATATTGGTGCTGGGATTCAAATATGAAATCTACAATAGACGTCAAATTATAATTAGAAAAATAAAATTTGTGCAAGTAATGCATTGAAATTAAAGTTTATTTCAACACTTTGTTGCTTTAGGATACATAATACAAAAAAGTACTCTCTCTCTCTCTCCTCTCTCTCTCTCTCTCTCTCTACTCTCTCTCTCTCTCTCTCTCTCTCTCTCTCTCTCTCTCTCTCTCTCTCTCTCTCTCTCTATGAAAAGAAGAGGGGAACTTTAAGAAATACAAAGTACCAAAAATCATCGGAATAAAAGTAATATCCTAATAACAGCATTGAAAACAAATAAAGAATTTAGCTAAAAAAATGTATATACATTCCTGAAAGTATAGCTTCAATCAAACAAAAATAAAAAAAAATGAGATCTGAAAAAACTTGGCGCAAATAATAATTAATAAAAAGATTAAAATAAAAAATAAAAGACTTCAAGAATTCATGTTTTGCCTCTTCCCTCGTAAAATGGCAAATAGAGTCGTTAAGTCTAATCCCTTTATAAAGAAAATCGACCAAAGCAACTTAAATCTGTCCTAATTTCTTACAGTGTATGTAGATGATATTTCATGCCACCGCCTCTGCAACGAGTTGAAATAACGCTCATCATCTTTAAAAATATTATTTTTTATTATTATTCTCTGTAGTGTTGTTGTTGTTTAAATAACATACCAGACAATTACTACAGTCTTAACTTCACTGCTAAACAAGTAAAGCGCAACAAAAATATTAACAAACGCAAACAAATAAATATGCACAAACTTGCAATCAGAGCAACAGGCGGTGGTACGGATAATCTTGCAACACATCAGATAATATCACAGACGACAAAGGTCACAAAGAGATTGAAATGCTAATCTTGTACACTGAACTCAACACACAAAAATGAGATAAAGAGTTGATTTTGCATATATGTATGTAAATGTATGTATATATATATATATATATATATATATATATATATATATATATATATATATATATATATAAACAATGTATAAGCATGTATATATATATATATATATATATATATATATATATATATATATATAAAAACAATGTATAAGCATGTATATATATATATATATATATATATATATATATATATATATTTATATTTATATATAAACAATGTATAAGCATGTATATATATATATATATATATATATATATATATATATATGTATATATATATATATATATATATATATATATATATATATATATATATATATATACACATACATATTTTACAACGGGTAACAGTATAGTGAGAATACAATTAACTTCAATTTCTCTCTCTCTCTCTCTCTCTCTCTCTCTCTCTCTCTCTCTCTCTCTCTCTCTCATATATAACGGTCCGTAACAAACAAGGTGTTCACTGTTTATTTTTCCAAGACAGGCCTAAATCGCTAACAACGTTCCTAATATGGAAGTCAGCACTCTTGCTAGTGACACTAATAACGTTTATTTCTCTGTATTATTATAAATAAAAGAAACAGGAAACTCTTTAGCCATGAAATACCTACAGTTTATAAACTTTTTTTTCTGTCAAGTAGGTGGCCATGTCTCAAGCACATATATCTTTCATAAGTCGATGAAAAATATAAAATAAACAAAATGCATATCTTTAAGCATGTGCAAAAATACGCTTTACATAAGTGTGCCATTTAACTATAAAAAGACGAAACCAACTATGCAATCAGGAGCGCGAGAAAAAAAAATCATATATATACAGTAGTCACAATAATTTCGGCGCAAGAGAATGGCCCATATCGGCAAACTCAAACTCATGAGAAGTGGCTAAACATTGTTTTATTTATTATTATTACTTGATAAACTACAACCTTAGTTGGATAAGCAGGATGTTAAAAGACCGAGGTCTCAAATAAGAAAAATAGCCCAGTGAGGAAAGGAAATAAGGAAACTAAAAGAGAAGTAATTAACAATCAGAATAAAATATCTTAAGAACAGTAGCAACATTAAAATACATCTTTCATATATGAAATATAAAAACTTAAAAAAACAAGATGGAGAGAAATAAGATAGAAAAGTGCGCCCTCAACCAAGAGAACTCTAACCCAAGACAGTGAAAGACCATGGTAAAGAGGCAGTACTAAGTAATAATATTTTATCACTATTCAAAATAATATTCTTTTCTACTAACTACGAA
>NC_090729.1:110498138-110503138 GCF_036898095.1 Palaemon carinicauda
TTATCGACCTTTTGCTTGACCTTAACCTTGACCTATAACCTTGAGATGTATTAATTGGCATGGATTTTCATACACTCAAATATGAACCAAGTTTGAAGTCTCGGTGATAACGATGTCCAAACTTGAGACTGATTGCGTGAATTGGACATTTTACTTGATCGTGACCTTTGACCTTGACCTTCCAAAATTAAATCCTTTTCATCTTTTTACATAGCAGTTAATCCCTGCAAGTTTCATTACTCAATGATTGAAATTGCGCCCAGGAAGCTGTTCACAAACAAACACACAAACGTGGTAAAACTTTTGCTTGACCTTAACCTTGACCTATAACCTTAAGGTGTATGAATTAGCGTGGATTTTCATACACTCATATATGAACCAAGTTTGAAGTCTCTATGATAACGAAGTCTCTGTGATAACGATGTCCAAACTTCTGGCTGACTATGTGAATTGGACATTTTACTTGACCGTGACCTTGACCTTTCAAAATTTCATCAATTCCAGCTTTTTACATAAGAGTGAATCCCTGCAAGTTCCATTACTCAACAATTGAAATTCTCGCCAGGAAGCTGTTCATAAACAAACACACAAACAAGGGGTAAAACATAACCTCCTTCCATCTTCGTAGGCGAAGGAAATTAACCAGACCAAATTCATAAACAAGACATCAACGTTACAAAGAGATAAGTAAATAATTAAGATATAAAAAAAAATCCCGTCCCTTCGTAAATCTCATCCATAAGCAAGAGATACACTCGCGCGTTAAGTAAAGCAAATAAAAAAAAAACAGCCTTTTACTTTCCATCATATGCTCTTGTTTACCAGAAGACGCTAAGCAAATAGCGCGAGACTCCCACCGACGTCCATCAGCATATATTTACATGCTCAAAGCGATGCTCCATTGAGATTTACAGGCATCCACGTTCAAACGGTTCATTTTAACAGCATGTACTGAGGCGACCATTGGCCTCTTGGTCGTCCTGGTAACAGTTAGCAAAAGTCTTTTTATGGTAAAGGATAAGTTGAAGAGTAATTTCTCCTTCTTATCGTAGGGTAAACCATAAGAGAAGGATGCGAAAGTAGGACTTTGTAGTTTTAAGTCATAATTGTCTGTAAAGTGTGAGTTAAAATACATTGCCTATAAGAAGAGATGGTTAAAATAGTTTCCCCCTATATTAAGTATTTACTATATATATATATATATATATATATATATATATATATATATATATATATATATATATATATATATATATGTGTGTGTGTGTGTGTATATACATAAATATATACAATATATATATATATATATATATATATATATATATATATATATATATATATATACAGTATACATATATATATATAAATAAATATATACATATGTACATATATTTTTATATATATACATATATTTATATATACATATATATAAATATACATATACATATATATACACACATATATATCATATATATATAATATACATACATACATACATATATACATATATATATATATATATATATATATATATATATATATATATATATATATATATATATATATATATATATATATATACAGTATATCCCCATGAGCCTTTTCCCTCTCTGGAGACTTTGGTGTCAAAGGGATAGAGCTCTTTCCGGTCCTCGGATAATAATTACGGGTGAGATTAATAGCTCGTGTCCTTTTCTTAGCCAAAGCTGATACCCATTCACAGCCTAATCTACTGGCACACTGCTGGTAGTGATCAAAGGTTTAAAGACGACTCATGAATGGCAGAGGCAAGGGACAGTGACATTGCCCTAAAAGCAGGACAATGCCCTAAAGACTGACCATATACATATGATCAGGGTCCAAGACCCTCTCCCCCCAAGCTAAGACCAAGGAGGGTCAGGCAACGGTTGCTGATGACTTAGCAGATAGGTCTATACACTCCCCCAAAACAAGGATGGTGCTGTTACAGAGACCAAAGGAACTAACGAGTTTGCGCGGGACTCGAACCCAAGTCTGACGATCACAAGTCAAGGACATTATCACATAGGCCACCACAAACCACGGAATTTACAAATGGAAGCACATTGTCTACAATAAAACAACTGCATGTTTATGCAAAGAAAATTTACATATTTTCTACATTTATTTCACATTATTTTATTTTCAGTAACTTATTTAAATCATATCTAAAAATCTATGAAACAATTTAATATTGAAAAGGGAGTTTTATAAGAATGACAATAACTTTAAAATTCACAAAGTGTGATAAAAAGATTTATTTTTTAACGATTTTTCTTTATTTCCTTTACAGATCTGGAGAGGAACAAGCGTAGCCACGAGGCCTCAAGTCCCCATTTAACCAGAGACAAAATTACACAAGAGACGGAAACTGTTGAGTAACGAGACGCAATGCCTGTAAACACAAGCAAATCAAGAAGACTAAGATGCTTCATTAAAGTACAGCTAAGCTCGTAGAAAGATGTAGTGCATTTCGTCAATACATAATCCTATGAAGTTCATACAACAACGAATATCCACAGCATTTCTCTAGTAAAATATCTGGAAGTTACGATTTAAAGATTATGCTGTGCAGAGTTGTGAATTACTTTATCTTTGATGTAATTATGTCATATAATTTGATATCTAAGTTATGGTAATAGAATCGTATAATTGATGTGCTTCATTAAAGGCTGATTACGAAGGTGATTATACACTACTATTCAATAGAAACACGAAAAAGTGAAGTGAACTTAAAACTACAAAACTGTAATGTCCACTAAAATTAAAATCATCAAAAAGTTAATTGAAAAATTTGCTAGTCTTAGATAAAGATAAAAAAACATAGTCCATAAAATTAAATTATAAAGATATTAATGAATGTGAAATTCTAGTGGGAAATAATTTAAACTCAGATTATTTTAGTGTGAAATAATTCAAACTCATATTATTTTAGTGTGAAATAATCTAAACTCAAATTAGTCTAGTGTAAAATAATCTAAACTCAAATTATTTTAGTGTTAAATAGTTTAAACTCAAATTATTTAAGTGTGAAGTAATTTAAACTCAAATGATTTGTGTGAAATCATTCAAACTTAAATTATTGTGGTGAAATAATTTAAACTAAAATTATTTAGTGTGAAATAATTTAAACTCAAAATTTCCCCCCCACTGTGAAAGTACCCACTTCGCTCACAAAAATCCCCTTCCGCCAGTGACTTCTTTTTGCCCAAAAAGTGACAAGACAAGAAACGACAGAGCCAAGAGAGGGGAGTGTCAGTCAGTGGACACTACTCTGAAAAAATAAATGAGCCAAAATTCCCCTCGTTGGAAAAATATTGAACGAGAGGGTTTAGAATAACACCCGAGGGATATTCCCGCTACGAGAAGAAGAGAAGAGGAAGGAAGAAGAGGAAGGAAGACGAAAAGAGAAGTGGAGTGGTGAAAGAATTAACATCTGTTAAGAAAATGCTTCCCCACTTATTCCTTTAACTGGAGGGAAACCTAGGGGAAAGTTGGAAGGAAACCAAGAGATAGTTGGAGGAAAACCAAGAGAAAGTTAGAGGAAATTAAGAGGAAAGTTGGAGGAAACCCAAGGGGAAAGTTGGAGGAAAACCAAGGAGAAAATTGGAGGAAACCCAAGGGGAAAGTTGTAAGAAAACTAAGAGAAAGTTAGAGGAAAACCAAGAGAAACTTGGAAGAAAACCAAGGGGAAAGTTGGAGGAAAACCAAGGAGAAAATTGGAGGAAACCCAAGGGGAAAGTTGTAAGAAAACTAAGAGAAAGTTAGAGGAAAACCAAGAGAAACTTGGAAGAAAACCAAGGGGAAAGTTGGAGGAAAACCAAGGGTAAACTTACAGGTAAACCCAAGGGGAAACTTGGAGGAACACCAAGGGGAAACTTGGAGGAAAACAAGGGGCAACTTAAGAGGAAAACCAAGGGGAAAGTTCAAGGCAAACCAGAGAAAGTTGGAGGAAAACCAAGGGTAAACTTACAAGTAAAACCAAGTGGAAAGTTGGAGGAAAACCAAGGGGAAAATTGGAGGAAAACCAAGGGGAACGTTGGAGGAACTCGTGGCGAGTTGAAAGTCTCAGGGCATCCTCACCCCCAGCTACGATACAAGCCACGTTTTGCAAAGCTACGTAAACCTTAATAAATACTCAACCTGTTTCCCATAAATACTCACCCCTTGTTAAAATAAACACTCATTTCAATCCAAAAACATCACCAAACGGTTGGCTACGAAAATAAACATACATCTAGTAGTGAAAATATGTAATTAAAAACTAAACAAAAATTATATATGCAAGTTAATGGTATATTCTAAATATAAAAATTGCTTTGAAATAGTGAATAATTGTGACAAACCCAATCAAGAGATATAGAAAAATGGTGAACTACGCGAAGAGGAATGGAGCAGCAGCGCTCATAGCGACGATGGTCCTTTTAGCGGTGATTCATCGCACATCTGCAGATCTCGCTACTTTAATTCGAAATTCCGTGAGTATAACGTCAATCTTACAGCTGGACCTCTGGCATTAAACCCCTTCCGTTCATAGATTTAAATGTGTACTAGAAGCATAGACTCCTTTAAGGAGTCTATGACTAGAAGTCTCTCTCTCTCTCTCTCTCTCTCTCTCTCTCTCTCTCTCTCTCTCTCTCTCTCTCTCTCTCTCTCTCTCTCTCCATAAATATATACATACATACATACATACATATATATAAATATATATATATATATATATATATATATATATATATATATATATATATATATATATATTCATTCATATCAAATGGCTATAAAAAAGGCTAGATAAGGAAACTGAGTGACATGAAAATTCTCCTCTCTCTCTCTCTCTCTCTCTCTCTCTCTCTCTCTCTCTCTCTCTCTCTCTCTCTCTCTCTCTCTCTCTCTCTCTCTCTCTCTCTCTCTCTCTCTATATATATATATATATATATATATATATATATATATATATATATATATATATATAGATAGAT
>NC_090729.1:110513138-110674874 GCF_036898095.1 Palaemon carinicauda
GATACTGTAGTTAGAGCTACCTACAGGATGGTACAGTCTGGGAAGATCTGAATACAAAGGACGGTCAGAATTATGAAAAATCTCATCCAACATCCATGAAGAGCTAACTGAACATAGTTTTAGACTGATAACTGGATCAGGAATAAGAACTTTAATAGACAGGAAGTTTTATCCAATCAAATTAAGATGAGATTCAGTAGCTGATGACCAGACGGGAGAACAATACTCCTAACTAGTCTCAATGAAAAAATCAAAACGTTTCTTCAGAATGAATTGATCACCAAAATCTTGAAAGACTTTCTCAATAAAAACAAAATTTTCTGCAACTGATTGAGAAACAGACAGCAGGTGTTCCTTTAAAGTAAATTTTTAATCCAGAATCATACCTAAAAGTTTAAAAAGTGGTATAGAGTTGAAGAAACATTACTAATGCAGAGATCTAGATGTTGAGGAGTCACTGTCCTTAACCTACTTACCATAATTCTTTTAAATTTCTTAGGGTCCAACTTCATACCTCATAATTTGCACCATGCACTAATTTTAGCTAGATCTCTATTAACACACACATCCATACAAACATACGCCTATCAGAAAATAACCTTCGCCGCAACGAAGTTGGCAAAAGAAAAAATCAGTGTGGCCTTCTCTCATTTTATGTATGTATGTATGTATGTATATATGTATATATATATACATACATATATATATATATATATATATATATATATATATATATATATATATATATATATATATATATATATATATATATATATACATACATATATATACATATATATATATATATATATATATATATATATATATATATATATATATATACATATATATATATATATATATATATATATATATATATATATATATATATATATATATATATGTATATATATACTGTGTATATATATATATATATATATATATATATATATATATATATATATATATATATATATATATATATATATATATATATATGTATATATATACTGTGTATATATATATATATATATATATATATATATATATATATATATATATATATATATATATATATATATATATATATATATATGTATATATATATATATATATATATACATATATATATATATATATATATATATATATATATATATATATATATATATATATATATATATATATATTTATATATATATATATATATATATATATATATATATATATATATATATATATATATATATATATATTTATGAGAGAAAATTAATTACCCGGAAAAGTTACCTTTTATTGCAGTTCAGCTTTCATAGAAAGATGTACACTCAGTATGCCAATGCTCTCTACCAGAAAACTCTGGAAAGACTACTGTGATTATTATTAAAATTAATAAAATTGATATCATTAAAACCAATAAAATAATTATTATTCAAATTATTACTATTATTTTTTATTAAAATAAAATGAAATGTTGGTTAAGCCATTGACGCTGGAGAGCTGAGCGAACATACTTTTACTTTGAACGCTGACTCAACAGTGAGAACTCAGAAGTTGAGCTGGCCCATCAACACATTGGTGGTACAGTTGCGTATTGAAAAAGTAGTTTTTCAATGTATCCATTCAATAATGCGCGCATCATGAATCACAGTCTGTACAGGGCCTAACTTAGAGAATGGATCATTTGTTACTTGCAAGAAAAAGAACAGCTAAGGGTAAATATTAACACTAATCAAATCCTTTCTTATAAGCATGTAACTTTAGTTGCAGATGAATATTTGGCCCCTTAAAATATCCTTATTAATTTTCCAAATTTTTTGGTATTAGGACCTAGCTGCCATTTGCAATTCCAAATGTATTTTTTAATGCCTAAAAACCGTATTTCGCAAAGGAAAAAATACAGGAATACGATCTGACCTAAGGTTTCCAACCCAACCTAACTTGGGATGCCGTGTCCTTACCTATTGGGGGATGCCTATGGACCCACTGCAACTTCCCCCGAAGGATGCCACGTCCTTACCTAAACTCAAGTGTCACACCATATTGTTGGGAGATGTGAATCAAAGGTTATCCCCTACAGTCTAATTGCCTCAGAGAGAAATTGGGCAAATATGGTCAGTTTCTATTTATATGAGCTATGATTGATTAAAAAGAAATGAAACTATGAATATAAAGCCTCTCAGAACAAAACTCGTCCAAAGCAGGTTCAGTATTTTCCTTATGAACAAACTATGTAATCGAGTAATCACGGGCAAAACGTAACGAAATGACTAATACATGACAAGGTAACGCTTTAAAACTTATCTGGATGAAAAATATATATAGGTGTATTGCATCTGTGAACACAAAAGGAATTAGTAGGATCAATTCTGGTAGAATACTTGAATATTGGAGAAAAAAAAACAAGGTAGTATACTTGAATGTTGCGGAGAAAAAGGTATCTCATCTCCCATTGAAAGGAGGTAGGGAGAGAGGCTATGTACAATTGAATGAACAGGAATAATCCTATTAGTAGAAAGAAAATGGAGGGGTGGCTAAAGCGCAGAAGGATTAACGTGGTTAATACATTACAAGTCCTGTACACACAAACGATCAGGAACAAATGAGCAGAAAGTTTAAAATGGTTAATACACAACAAGTTATGTACATAAAATGAGCAGTAGCAAAAGCTGCGAATTGTAGGTTAAAAAACAAATGAACAATATCTCACGAGCATAGAATGCAGATAATTTCTGTAATTTTTCATGGACTTATTATGTGTCCAAGAGAATTATTTATGCAGATGAAAAGGTTTGTTTTACCATTATGTATCGATTCCCCTGTATATTCTCCCACCCTAAAACCCCCGTTCCCACTGAGTGGCTCCCATTGTCACTTAATATATTAGGGTACATCTCAATAACTATTTATTTGCAGTGAAAACAAGGGTCATTTTCGAATAAAACGGGAGTTTTCCAATAGAAATAAAGCTTACTTTATAATTAAATATTGTCGTGACCTAAACTATGATAAAACCCGACCTGTTCCCTTGACTGTTTCAGATGGCTGATAAACCTTCGGTTACAGACAAATTGATTTCTTCACAAGACTTTGGTCACATTTTGCGTCATAAAACGATTCCGGCAGACTATTTAACCAAACTAGAAGATGTACTAAAATCGTTCATTAGTAACCTACTTAGACCTACTTTTGGCTACTTTTCCATTAGCAAGGCTACAGACTAGGCCTACTCAGCATTGAATGTCATATGAAAATGCCTAGCAACGACGTCAACCAGAACACTGTTAAGTCTATTCTACACGTTTTCATAGGTATAAATCTTCCTTAAGAATACATTGCTTAAAACAATTCAGTACTTACGAGTGAAGGTGGCAGGGAGGAGGTGGTCCATCACTTGACCTTACTTGGAATATCTGTCATTAGAATACACACATTTATGCTATTCGCATAACGTTAATTTTACCGTGAAACTTGGTACTATTCTTTTTAATAGCATATTTATAATATATCACATTACACTGCTCTAATAAGTATTGTCAAAATAATTACGTACACTGAAATACTTGACACTATCATTGGCTGTAACAGCCAGCACAAAATCATAGTTGGTAAGTTGCGTTCTCTTCGTCATTTACTTAATTTCTACTGCTAACTTTGTTATTGGGATTTGGGAAAATGTGCTGGCGTTGGGGCCAAGGAGGCCATTAATTTAAGCACCGAAGTGCAACTGATGGACACTGCAGTAGTTTCTATGAGAACAAAGGTGAAAGAAGTTGGACAGGAAGAAAGGAAGAGGGAATGTTCCTGTACAAAAGTATTATTTTAGATAGAGAATGCAACCAAGTAATTATGTTTATCCCTACTTGGTAATAATAATTATAATAATAATAATAATAATAATAATAATAATAATAATAATAATAATAATAATAATAATAATAATAATGCTTACAGGTTGGCCAGGTCACCAGCCACCCTTTGAGATACTACCGTTAAAGAGTTATGGGGTCCTGTGACACTTACACCGAATAGTCTGGTCTATTTTTTACACATTCCCATCTGGCTTCATACACTTGGCAACACTGAAATTACCAAACAATTCTTCTTCACCCAAGGGGTTAACTACTGCACTGTAATTGGTCAGTGGCTACTTTCCTCTTGGTAAGAGTAGAAGAGACTCTTTAGCTATAGTAAGCAGCTCTTCAAGGAGAAGGACACTCCAAAATCAAACCATTGTTCTCTAGTCTTGGGTAGTGCCATAACCTCTGTACCATGGTCCTCCACTGTTTTGGGGTAGAGTTCTCGGGTACACTATTCTATCTAATTTCTCTTCCTATTGTTTTGTTAGAGTTTTTTTATAGTTTATATATGAAATATTTATTTTAATGTTACTGTTCTTAAAATATTTTATTTTTCCCTGTTTCCTTTCCTTACTGGACCATTTTCCCAGTTGGGGCCCGTGGGCTTATAGCATCCTGTCTTTCAGACGAGGATTGTAGCTTTGCAAGTAATAATAATAATAATAATAATAATAACAATAATAATAAAAGTTTAAAGCAGAAAATAAATGAAATTTCAAGTAAAATGTTACTTGCCCAGATTAGGTCAGATAGATCAGGTGGAAAATCTAAAAGAAGTATATGTGGACCCAAAAATAAAAAATCACAATAGGTTACTTTCTTAACCTCCCAAAACCTTTTAAATGGATAGTATCATAACAGAAAATGCATCACATAAAAAGGTTTCACATTTATAGCACATTTAAATCTGATAGGAATTATATGATACAGATTTGATTGGATTTGTGATTTTATGCCATATTACACAGCGCCATGGCTGGAATAGGGCATTCAGTGCCAAGCTGCAATTGTTGGTTGGAAATCTTCGCAGATAAGCTATGGAGCACAAGTTGAAATAAGTTTGACAGTATGTTAGAGTAGAAGACTAAAAGACGTGAACAGCTATGGGCAGAAGGGATACTTTAGTGCATATTTTTTAGCGAAGCAGATTTGCACCGACTCGCAGCGGTGCCCTTTTAGCTCGGAAAAGTTTCCTGATTGGTTAGACAAGATCATTCTAACCAATCAGCGATCAGGAAACTTTTCCGAGCTAAAAGGGCACCGCTGCGAGTCAGTGCAAATCTGCCTCGCTAAAAAAAATTGACTATAGTAAGTGTGTTTTCTTGAGGTATACTAGTAGCACTATCTCCCAACAGGAGTTATGTGATATGTAAAATAAACTAGATAAGGATATAAGGATGTTATTCCCTTCAGTATTAAAAAAATAATTCTATAAATAGTTTTATATTTGGCATACTAAGAATCGTGAGTATAATTACGGAACATCTAATGATTAGGCGTGGTGTGTTGGTAGATTTATACCCATTCAAACTATAATGATGATAATTTTAAAACTGATGGTTTTATTCCACTGATGTCTTGTAATTAAAGCAATAAGTAACTTAACCTTGACAGCAAAAAAGAACTCTTAGCATGACAAACTGTAAATTAATCTCAATATTTTTGATTTTCCAGAACCATTATAAAATATTTACAATACATGTTGAACATTGCAGGCCCAGTCATCTATAGAGCGACCTGAAAGAGCTGCCTTAGAACCCCCAACTGTAACCTCTTTAAAACCACCAGAGAGGTATAGTATGATATTCATCATTTTCTTTGTGCTTTGTTCTAGAGCCTCATATTTCAATTGTCTTTTTCAATTATAAACTTTATAATTTGTCTTGTTTAAACATATACTTTTAGATTTTGTATGCAACATTAAAATCTATTAATGATAAAACTTAGGTTAGGTGCATTCATTCAATTGCACTGCTCAAATCCTTTAATCAATCAAATTTAAATATTGTACAATAATTAGTAGAAAGACGTGTAAATTCAATTAAATATATTAAACTTTCTAAAAAATTCCTATGCATTATAATAAAGGACCGAAATAAAGTACAACATAAAAGCCAGATCTTAACATTCAAATTAAGATACTGTTAAACTATACCCAATATGATTTACAGAATCTCAGGGGATGATCACAACACAGGAGGTGACTCAGTGCAAAGCGAACATAGTGGAAGTCACATACCTCCTGTGGTTGCCAGTCGATCTCCTAGCAGCAGTTATCCTAGAAATTACAAAAACCGATACATGCATGTTGATACACGTTTCAGTCACCCTCTGGCACCTGTGGCTACGGCTTCTTCTGGATTCCAAGGGGGACACTTGGGAGTCAATGCAGGAAGGCGATCTCCGTATGGCACTCAGCAAAGACCATTAGTGCCACCTCCAACTCCTCACTTGTTAAATGCAACTACAGTACCAATCTATTATCCACCTGACTGGAACCCACCTGTGCCTTTTATCCCTAGAAAGGTCTATGGGTCTGCATGGTATCCTCCGGGCGATAGAAGTCGTACAAGAAACCCTGCAGAATATGATGAAACTGGAGTTCCAAAACCATCTTATACAAATGGCCAGGAACATGGAAATGATCAGTATAATGGAGGTGGGTTATGGGGAGAAAGAGAAGAGGAGCAATCAGGAATATGGGAGCAGCCAAAAAGGCATCCTGACCATTCTCATGGACATCGCAGCATTATGGAAGGTAGATTACGAACAGATACTTTTGGTCACCAAATCTCCGAGGACCTTTCCCATTTAAGTGGCAGGTAAGTATTCAACAACGCTGTGATTATTTGTCTGGCTTAACTGCTTAATATGTGTTGGCATTATCGCATATATTTGGTGATGTGGGAGTCATATAGAAATCATATGATCATCCTGAGTTCATATATGTATTCTAAACTTACAGTAATAGCATCTGAAATTCCTTAAGCATTCTTCAATCTCCCTTTCCTCAATGTGCACCAAGTCATCTATGGTTACTGATCTGACACTGAACTAAAACTCAGTATGATTAGTGTTTTCTGAATATACAGTATAAGCAAGGTCTGTAAACTACAGTTTATCTGGAATGCATCCACTGTATATTATAGTTACAACATTTCCCAACACATTATTGACCATTAGTGTTTTCCTAGCTATGCCATTATGAAAACCTGATCACTTAAAATTTCAGAACCATGTTCATGCTACACATCTGTAACCCTACGAATTATCAACTGTGATTATTTAAAAAAGAACACGATAACACATAATGTAGCTTTTAAGTACTCATTATATGAAAATAAAGGAAATTAATAAACTATATAGGATATGTCACCCACCTTTTATAATCCAACCAGCTTTCCTGAATGAACCAACCATGTATGCCCCCCTCCTTTTCTAAGCCAACCAGCTTTCCTAAAAGAACCAACAATATATGTCCCCCATTAAATATATTAGGCCCTAATCAAAGTTGATATCTATATTATAATTCAGTGGACTCAACCATAAGAACTATACCATATACTGCACAAAAGCTTACAACCAAATTTATGAAAATGGGCCAAATACTGTTACCATACATTCTTAGGATTTATCATCTTCATACTACAGTACAGTATTCCCAAAACATTCCTTTCATTTTCATCTAATTACAATAGGATGTGCATGAACTTCAGTCCACCTTCTATCATATCTCTTATTCCTTCTTTACTTATAATGTCTCATTAACCTCTTGTATAACCTTATAATTATTTTCTTAAAAATAGATTGTGCAAATAAAAAATTGTAACTAGAATAACCCTTACCATTTTAATTTTACTAAGAAACACTTCATACATAAGTTTATCTATTTTTTCAGGCACCCTTCACAAAGAAGCAAATCCAGAGGAAGCCTTCCGCAAGAAGATGAAGATATCCATATAATACATCAATCCCCATTGAATCCTCATTCACATCTTCAGTCCCCTGGTGTCCGAGATGAGCCGCCACCTCTCCCTCGAGGAAGGGAGACAAACCCTTCCGATAGGTTGTGGAACCCTCCAGCAACTTACGGATCTCATTTCAATAGTGGACAAATGCGTCCAGCAAATGTTCCTCCACAGAATCCAATAACTTATGGAGAAGTTGATAGGAATCATCATCACCGATCTCATGGCATTCCACGAAATGGTGGACACAGGATTCCTAACACCGAGTTAATTTCTTCCTCAGAGAGAGGTATGCACAGACCTTTGTCAGGTTATGATATTTTGCAAACACGCAACATGTCCACCTTTTTGAACAACCCAGACTTGACGGCATCTCGTCCAGAAGAGAATACTGATGATCATTTGAAAGTTATGCGAGAAAGACCCACAGATTACTCAGATATACCTACACTAATGACTAGAGCTGAAATGGAAGATGAACTGCGGAGACATTCTGGAGGAAGTAATAGAGGGGGAAGGAAAAATAACAGAAGAGGTAAAAATAAAAATAAGGGAAGGAAGAACAGAAATAATCGCAAAAAGAATAAAAAAGATAGACAGCCAATTATTTCGACTACCCTCGTCACACCTCATTCAGACATGACTGATTATACCGCACAGGACGTGAGTCTCGTGCATAATCTTGCTGCATCACCAACACCCTCAGTTTCCTCAATAATATACGAGGGACCTATAGGAGAACGTGTCACTGATAAGCCTCAGAGTTCAACAACATCACACCTTCCAACAAAATCTGCTGAAATTTCTCAAGGACTTCCCATACACACTATTCTGCCTAACCAACCGGTCACTGAACATCATTTGGAAGTGACCCAAAATTACGAATCTGATAAAAACACCAAATTTATTCAACCAACTTTACATAAAACAGAGCTCAAGCAACCTGATTCATCATCTCCCCCAACTACGGTACCTTTTACTCCACATGTGCCGCTAATGGAAACAACAAAACATACCCTTGCACCAACAGCTACTTCTCGCGTCATAGGCTCCCAGGGGGCAATTTTACCAGCATTTCTTACCACAGAACTCAGTTCATCCGTGAAGACAACACCTCTTCCAAGCTCTGTAAGTCCAAAGGCAGGAAGTCTAACAATGCCCCCTAGTAAACCTTCAGAAGTCTCAATTATAGCATTTACTGTCATGAAGATTCCTAAGCAAAAGCCCAAGGAAGAAACTGTACTTGAAGATGTCATGCCTGTCAAATCAGGACCAAATCATCACATACCACGCAAACAGCATCACAATTTTCCATCACACAGAATGGACAATAAACCAAGACTCTATCCATCAGTGTCACCAAAGAAAATTGAAGAGAACATGGTCATCAGGACCCCCTATATCCGGGAAGAGAGCAAAAACAATTACACATTCCCAGTAAGAGGCTTTATGATCATTACAGGTATCATGGGGGCTCTAGCAGTGTTTACCCTTGTAGTGCTTATTTCTTATGCAATAATCAAGTGTTCTAAACAACCTGTTGTTAATAATTATCAAGTTTCTGAACAAAAATCAACAACACAGTGATGGTAAATTTCTGTATAGTTCAATATGTGGGTAAGCATGAAAGAGTGAATGTATCGTGTGAATTTTATATATTGCATATTTAATATAATTATTATGTAAAGTATAGAATAATACTTATGTAATGATACTTATGGTGTACATTATCCTTAAGATTTCATTCAGTGAATGAAAATGTTATTACTTTATTAAAAAAAATACCTAGCTTCTTAATATAACAAAGCATAATTTATTCAATCAAAACTATGATAATTGCAATAAATAAATCAAGATAACCTTTAATACATTATTTCAAAAAGTAGTCTGATTCAAAAAGAATTTAATCTACTTCAAATGAATGGTAGAAAATGGAATTGTAGTCCATTCCTGTAGCAAAAAATGATATATAAAATAAAATTGTCAAAAAGTCTGTTTACCAGAATTCACATTTACCCTTAACAATCCAATTATTGGACTTATAATAAACAGATGGAATAATTTTTATATGGTGCTAAATAAAAAAAACCTCATATACTAAAATACTGTGACTACTCTTATTAGGCATATGCAATTATTGTCATTAATGTATGTATATACATTTAATATTCAGACCATTGTTTTAAAAAAAATTGTAACAAATGACCCCAAAATCATTACAGTATTCCATCCATCCATATACCAAGGCACTTCCCCCAATTTTTTGGGGTTGCCGACATCAACAATGAAACAAAACAAAAAAGGGGACCTCTACTCTCTATGTTCCTCCAGCCTAACCAGGGACTCAGCCGAGTTCAGCTGGTACTGCTATTATTCCACTAAAAATAACCTTATGATGACACATCAAAGAAACAAAGGCTTGGGCAAAAAAAGGATTTTGAGCGAAGCGAAAAATCTATTTTTGGGTGAGATAGCCATGGCGTCCTGATGGAAGGTTCCTGTTTGGTAGCTTCCTTGGGTATAAGACTACTAAGATATTCCCAGAGAATTTAACCACAGGTTATCACAGAATTCTAACTTCTGGAGCGAGTATCTCAAAGGTTTCCCTTTAAGACATCGTAATACAACAGGGGACACGCATGTCTGAACGTGCCACATAGCTATCTTCACCCCGAACAGAGTTAATGCTTCGGTGTGTAAGGGCTGAGAATAGCTGGGAGCCGTTCCACAGCTAATCTCACTCGTGGCTACTACTGATACTCGAGACGTAAACAAACGGACGCCATTGCTCTGATGACGTCACGCCCGTCTTTATCCTGACGCCAGTTGCTGCCCATCACCATGATACAATTGTGTAGGGTGGGAACAAAACTGGATGAAGTAGTAGGGAGGGTCCATCAGGACGCCATGGCTATCTCACCCAAAAATAGATTTTTCGCTTCGCTCAAAATCCGTTTTTTGGGCTCAAGCCATGGCGTCCTGATGGAAGAGTACCAGAGAATCAATGTATCGTGGTAGATTTTCCCCCAGTGTTAAGTGCCTAGGCATTGACAAAACAGCAAAGTAATCTTAGGTAAAGAACCATAGGAACGAGGTATCCTGCCCCCCATTGGTAGGAAGTTCCCATGGGCTATGCCGACGTCAAAGTGGTATTGAAGGGCTATTCATCCTGACAGAAGAACTTTTAAGAACTTAGAGATGAAGCAGAATGTTTGATATTTGTATAGGAACATTCTGAATTAGGCCAGTGGTGGTTGGGCACTGTGTATAGAGTTCATCTCTTGGTTATCAGAAGTAAGTATTCGTGTAGGAACCTTACTGAGACAGGGTGAATATAATTTAGGATTAGACATCTTAAATTCTTCATGACCATAAGAGAGGAGGAATAAATAAAACTATGACAGTATGTATTTCATAGTAGGTAGGAGCTGAAAGAGACGCATAAGTAATAAAATAGAAATTTTATTTCACAATGCAGAAATTAAATAATTTACAGCAAAAGTAAAGTTCATTTACAGTAATAATAATGTACATAGAAATAAAGGCTTGCTCTTGAATCTGAAAAGGAATTTCAGGATTAGTAGGTACTCGTTCTCGAGGAACGCAAGTCTTTAAACAACACATCATGCTCAAGGCATGCGGCACTTGTGTGACACTATGACATTTCACCTGGGATAAGAACAGTTATAAAAGCACTAAGTGTTTTTAGACATCACTATGAATCGCTCGAGGGTCAACATAGGCACCCGAAGAGTTAGAGTCCCAAGTAACTCACTGTTCTACGCAGAGTTAGGTGCAGGTTTCATAACACTACCTGCGGCTACCACAAAATGTTTGACTTCGTGCACTTGTTTCGCATAATGTTTAAAGAAAACTCGCGAGGACTTCCAGCCCGTAAAGTTTTTAAGGCTTTCAAAGTCCATGCTCTGAAAGAAGTTCAGAGACGATGCCACTTTTCTAGGATCATGACCAGCGGGTGTACTGTTCGGATCCGCTCTGCGAATGAAGTAGGTGATTTTCGCTCTTAATTGTTTCAGTGACAGGTCGCTGCCCGATGTTTCTCCTTTGAAGAGTTGGCCTCCACCAAAGTTCGAAGTTCTGCGAAGATAGACCTTGAGACTCTCTACTGGACATAGAGAGACATCCTCCTTCAGGGGGCATATTCTCCAAGGGCCCCATCTTTTGGTGGGTAATTCGTTTTTAGCGAGAAACGTCGGATCAGGGGAGAGGGTCACTTCTCCTGAATCGGCAAACAGGATGTGTCCCTCTTCTCTTGATAATGCCACTATTTCGCTGACTCGAGCTCCCGAGGCGAGAGCAAATAAAAATATAACTTTCTGAGTCAGATCCTTGAGGGGGCATGAATCGTTGTCCAAGTTGGAGGCGAAATGGAGTACTTTGTCTAGTGACCAGGAGATCGGTTTCGGAGGGGGTGCTGGGCGTAGGCGAGCACATGCTTTTGGTAATTTGTTAAAGATGTCGTTGGACAGATCAATTTGGAAAGCATATAGAATTGGTCTAGTCAAGGCCGATTTGCAGGTTGAAATCGTATTGGCTGCTAATCCTTGTCCATGAAGGTGAATGAAGAAGGACATACAGAAATCAATGGTGATTTCTTTAGGATTTTTTGCCTTGACAAAGGAGACCCATTTCCTCCAGGATGATTCATATTGCCGTCTCGTGGATTCGGTCTTGTATTCCTCTAGGAAGTCTAGACTTTTCTTCGAGATCCCAAACCTCTTCTTTGCGGCAAGGGAGAGAAAATCATGAGATGAAGGTCCTTGATTTTCGATGATGAAGCGAAGACAGTCGACTTCTGTACTTGTTGAGAGAGAACTGGGCCCGGGAGAGGGATCAGCTTGGGCTGCAGCTCCAGGACCAGGGGGGTACCAGTTGCTCCGGGGCCACTTGGGAGCCACTAGGGCCGCTGTCCCTTTGAAGGTTCTCAGTTTGGAGAGGACTTTCAACAGAAGGTTGGTGGGAGGGAACAGGTATATCTTGGACCATCTGTTCCAGTCCAGTGACATGGCGTCCACCGCTTCTGCTTTGGGGTCCTCGTACGGGGCTACGTACAGAGGAAGTTGATTGTTGTCGCTCGTTGCAAAGAGATCTATCTGAAGTTCTGGGACTTGATGAGAGATGAAGGAGAATGATCTTGCGTCTAGAGACCATTCCGACTCTATCGGGTTTGTCCGAGATAGAGCATCCGCTGTCACATTGCGGAATCCTTGTAGGTGAACTGCAGACAGGTGCCACTTCTTCTTCTCCGCCAGACGGAAGATTGGGAGAAGCACCTGATTTATCTGGGGCGATCTTGAGCCTTGGCGATTGAGACAACGAACTACCACCGAGTTGTCTAGGGTTAGACGGATGTGGATCGAGGGCGGCGGGGATAACTTCTTCAGAGTTAGAAGGACCGCCATGGCCTCCAAGATGTTTATGTGGAACGTCTTGAATAGTGGAGACCAGGTCCCTTGAGCCTGTTTCAGGTGGGAGTGACCTCCCCAGCCTTCCAGTGAGGCATCCGTGTGGATGTTGAGTGATGGAGGAGGGTGTTGGAGAGGAATGGACCTTTTCAGGGCCTTTGCTTCCGACCACGGCTTTAGGAGGCGTCGAAGTCTGTTTGGAAGCCGTCTCTTGAGGTCTCTTCGAGCGATGGATGCCGAGCGTCTCCAGACTCCCGCGGCATCCTTTAGCTGTGCGCGAAGCACTGGGTTTGTCACTGAGGCGAATTGTAGAGAGCCTAGAACTCGTTCCTGCTGTCGTCTTGAAATGCGTTTGGATTTCAGTAGTCGCTTGACAGACCCTGCTATTTCCTTCCTTTTCTTCTGGGGGATGGAAAGGCGGTGTGACTGAAGATTCCAGTGGATTCCCAACCACTGAAACTTCTGAGCTGGAGAGAGGCGAGATTTCTTCTCGTTGATCTTGAATCCCAGGTGTTCTAGGTACTGGGTAACTTCGTTGCAAGACTTTGCACACTCTTCGGGCGATGGAGCCCAGACTAGCCAGTCGTCGAGGTAGGCCATCACCTGGACGTTTCTTAGGCGGAGCTGTTGTACTATGGCATCCGCCAGCTTTGTGAAGATCCGAGGGGCCACATTGAGGCCGAATGGCATGGCCCGGAAGGCGTAGCTTTTCCTTTGGAGTCGAAATCCTAGGTAGGAGGAAGCGTGATGGTTCATTGGAATGTGCCAATAGGCATCCGCCAGGTCTATAGAGACCGTGTAGGAACCTTGAGGCAGAAGGGTCCTTATTTGTTGAAGCGTCAGCATCTTGAATTTGTTGTTCTCTATGAACTTGTTGAGGGGGGATAAGTCCAGAATGACTCTGAGTTTGTCTGAGTCCTTCTTGGGAACGCAAAACAGTCTCCCTTGGAACCTGGTGGACTTTACCTTCCTTATCACCTTCTTGTTCAAGAGGTCTAGAACATATTCTTCCAGAATGGGGGTCGATTGTTGAAAGAACCGCTGGAAGATTGGGGGTGGTTGCGTCCAACTCCAGCCTAGACCGTTCTTGATGATGCTGTGTGCCCAGGGATCGAAGGTCCAACGATCCTGGAATTGGCGGAGTCTTCCTCCCACCGGAAGCACTTCATTGCTTCTGGTGTCCCGAGGACTTGTTGCCTCGGCCGCTAGCTCCCTTTCCTCCTCTACCTCTGGAGGGACGACGAGATGCGTCTCTGCTTGCACCCCTGGACGAGCCTCTACCTTTGGCATGAAAGGTAGTGGATGGTTGCTCAAAGGCAGGGGTGAAGACCGGTGACTGTGACAACACCGGTTGGGGGACCAATTGAAAGGTCTGTTGTGGTTGGGCAACCACTTGGGAGGTAGCGGGTCCCGGAAACTGACGTCGTTGCTGACGTTGCTGGGGTTTTGGCTTTTGCGGTTTCCTCTTAGGCTGAGGTCCATCGTCCTGAGAGGGTTTCCTTTTTCTGGACATGCCCCACTTGTGGAGAAGGTTCCTATTCTCCGTGGCGGCTCTGTCAGTTATTTCCTTGACAAGGTCAGAAGGAAACAGGTGCTTTCCCCAGATGTTGGAGGAAATCAGCCTCCGGGGTTCGTGTTTCACGGTGGCACCGGCAAACACGAATTCACGACAGGCTCTACGAGCCTTTATGAAGTGGTACAAGTCCTTCATTACCGTCAGTAAGTGGGATTTGGCTAGTACCATGTAGTGATCTGGTACTCTTGTGTCACAGGCCATCACTTCCAGTTGGACTTGATGAGAAAGAGATGCCGCAAGCCTCTCCTTCGTGTCTTGTTCCCGGCGAAGGAGGTGATCATTGAGCTTAGGGAGGTCTTCATTAAACTGACGTCCGGCGACGTCAGGATCGAGCCTACCCACGACGAAAGTATGCTGAACATCTTTCCAGTGTCGAGCGTCAGGGGGGGTCACGATGGAGAAGGGTCTGCACTCCTCCAGTGCAGGGCAGGGTTTTCCTTCTTCCGCCGCTTTAAGGCATGCAGCTAAGGCCTTTTCCAAGAAAGGAAGAACCGCAGTGTCAGGTGCGACGTATGTAGGATGCTTCTTGCTCAAGGCTGGAAGCTTAGAGCAGGTAAAGCCCCTACTCTTAAATGCGGAGGCTAGCATAGCCTGGGCCTTTGCGAGATCGAACACTATCTCTTCTTTAGGTTCGGTCTCTTCCTTCGAGGCAGGTTCGGAACGAAGCCGGACGTAACAGTCCGGGTAGGCCTCGAAGCTTGGGAAGAACTCCACATCTTCCAACAGGACCGTGCCGATCTTGTCACTAACAAAGATCCTGCCGGTCGCAATAACCATATGCTCTGCATACCTCCACGGGTTGGCATGAGAGCAAGCTGGGAGATCCTTGACCGAAATCTTCTTCGGTTCTCTGGATCCAATCATTGACCTGATGGACTCCTGGTTCTCCTTCAGTCTGTCGTCCATGACAGCTCTAATCAGCCGGATCAGTTCTTGGGTAGAAGAGGAAGGATCCGGGGTCGAGGAGGTAGACGGAATGGACATTTCCGTCGGTGTAGGAGTAGGAGGAGGGATGGACGAGGGAGCAGCTCCAAGCTCCGACTCGGTGTATTCCACCTTGTCTTCGTCCTCTTCGGCTCCTTGAGCCATAAGCGTCTTCTCCGTGTCTTCCGAGACGTCTGAGATCTGTTCATCATCCTCGGAATCTAAACGACACTCGTGCATGGACTGAGCCATGACCACATCAGGTTCCACCGTAATTTGGACAGTGGGGATTGCTTCTTTTGGAACCACTGAGTCAGGGGAGGCCTTAGGGAACAACAGGGACCTCAGTTCTTCGGTGGCCAGGTACGGTCCAGTAGCATTTTTCTGAAAGCCACGCACCCACTTGCACAGCTTTTCACGAGAAATGTCTCTAACCTCCGCTGAGGGAGGGTTATGGAAGGCCTCAACTAGGTGGGCCTGGCAGACCGTACAATCCAGTGGATTCCAGAACTTCAAATCCCCTTTCTTGTCTGCACAAGGGGCGTGAGTCCTGCAAGCCGTATGCCCGTAAAACTGCGGGCGTTTCACAGCGCAGAAGGCGAAGTCACACTTCATCTGCTCCTCCTGTGGAAGAAAGAGAAAATGAGTATGGGGGAGTCATAAGAATGGCTCTTAAACTAAGTTAATATTAATCATTAATTTTAACTTAAAGAAGGTGTGATGCATAGAGAATGAAAACAGTAAAGGAGAACACGCTCCATGCATCTCGCCCGGCTGGTTACCATAAGCTTGGTCCTGGGATAATCCAAATGACCGAGATCATTGGATATAGTTTCCTAGGATTCCCATTATTTGGAACTCCATGGAAAACCAAGGACAAAATTGGGATCGAATTCATTCGGTTCCCAGTTAAGAGCCAGAAGGCCTCATTAAAGGTAACTGCTTCTGGCAACCAGCCGTGCTAAGATGCACATAGCATGCTGGAATTAGAAGAATGCAAAGAGACAGCATGATCACTAATAGAGCAGTACTAGGTACTGATCTTAAAAGCAAAAGCAGCTTATCTATTTGCCATGTAGGGCTATCCTAGTCTTATGATAGCTACAGTGAGGGGGTGCAAGTATTCTTGACGCCTCCGAGGCATCCGGCAAGCCGCCGGCATGCCGGAGCTCGCTCCAGCATAGATTCTGGCATTAGAACAGACAATTTTCAAAAGTCAGTTAGATACCAGGATGGCGGCCGCCGGCACAACGGCGGCACGCCGGCAGGAAGCGGCGGCTCCGGCAGTCGGAGGATGCCAGGTTGGTGACTGGGATAAGGATGGTACAGGTAGTATCGGGTTGCCGGCAGTATATGCCGGCACTCCGGTGATCGACCGGCAGGCGGACGATTAGATAGGAGTAGGAGAGCCGCCGGTAGCCGGCGGCAGCCGGCAGTCCCTCGGTACACGGGGGGCTGGCGGCAAGGGTAGGGAAGTCACCAAGAAGGAGGCAGGTATTGCCGACAGTAGAGGCGGCAAGAGACCGGCACCCGGATAGATAGAGAGACAGGGGGAGGGGGGAAGGGATGCAGGAAGTACCGTCAGGGTTCCAGACATCCCTCCCCCTCCCTGAGAGGGTGTACCCATGATAGAGGCAGGCTCTAACATCCATGAGCAGGGGTCACTAGGGACCGGGAGCTAGGTAGCCCAAGGGAGGGCTAGGGAACACCCAAGAGGGGGGGGGGGGAGACTCCCATATGCAGAACTATACTAGTAACTAACCTTATAGGACACTATGAAGGTATATGTACCAGAGCGGACTGCACAAGGAAGCTCGGGTAGCCCTACTCATCCACCCTAAGGAGGAGTTGTAGGACAGGGGACAGATGAGTATAAACTAACCTAAGCATAGGCTAGGCTATACAAGAGATAGGTGGGGAGGGAGAAGAGAGAGGTCTTCCCAGGAAGGGTTTCTGTACCAGAGCGGCCACTAAGGGAAGGGAGGACACTCCCTAACCTAAGATCAGGCTGATCGGCTAAAACGGTGCAAGAGTACAGTTTCAGCATGGAACAGAGAAACCTTCCTAACCCGACCTAGAACAGGGCTAAAAGTCCTGAACTAGGCAAGGAAGAAGACATATCGCTATCGCAGGAAAGTCATAGACTATCCTAGCCATAGAGGTAGGCTAGCCTAACCTCACTCTCAGACGCAATCCTAAAGGGGGTTCATTCCTTTAGGGAGGACCGAGAGGCGATATATACTCTATTAGACAATTAATCCCTTTACTCAGAAAAGGGATCAAGGCTAAATAGAGGGAATGCCAAGGCAGGGGATGAAGGAAGCATATAGGGGTCCTAAGGTTAGGTTAGGCTAGAAAGAATCACTGACTAGCCTATCCCCTATATGGTCCCTGAAGGCGAAAACATTTGCATCACTGTCAAAAGTATTGTAAAATAATAATGCCACTATCTTCATAACTTAGTCTAGGATCACTAATAAATCATGCATGAACACTTGTATGTAGGCTCCTGGCCTGGGGGCTATAGTAGCCGACTGGTATGAGGTCAATCGATGACCGATAAAAAGCGTCTAAACACGATATAAAAGTTCCTAGCTATGAAGACTAAATAAACTAATGTATTCGATTAGTATATAATGCCGGAAGCGTTGTTGTGGCTAACTAAATAAGACATGCAAAACAACAACGACGCCATAAAATGGCGGGTCCGGTAGAGGCACAGCTCTGCCACAAAACATCAATTATTTCGCAAAATAATATTTACTTTACGGCCAGAGCTTAATTAAACAATACTGGAACCTTGTACTCAACTTTCCAGAAGAAGGCGAGGCTGAAGGTAACGACATAGCGAAGATGCAAAGCGATAAAGATAACACAAGGGAAAATCCGTCTAAGTAGGGCAGCTACTAAACAAAGGATAAAGACGGGCGTGACGTCATCAGAGCAATGGCGTCCGTTTGTTTACGTCTCGAGTATCAGTAGTAGCCACGAGTGAGATTAGCTGTGGAACGGCTCCCAGCTATTCTCAGCCCTTACACACCGAAGCATTAACTCTGTTCGGGGTGAAGATAGCTATGTGGCACGTTCAGACATGCGTGTCCCCTGTTGTATTACGATGTCTTAAAGGGAAACCTTTGAGATACTCGCTCCAGAAGTTAGAATTCTGTGATAACCTGTGGTTAAATTCTCTGGGAATATCTTAGTAGTCTTATACCCAAGGAAGCTACCAAACAGGAACCTTCCATCAGGACGCCATGGCTTGAGCCCAAAAATGCAGTCTGTGAAACAACACTTCTGAGGCAGACTTGCTTTGACTGAGGCTGAAACCTGGTAGATGAGGGCTGTGTTGATGAATTGTATTACTAAACATCCTTATTAATGTTTATGGGGAACAATAAGATATATACAGTACTCATATGTGCACAACAAAGTTATTATCTTAAATATAAATTTAAGATAAAAAATTATCTGAGAAAGATTTCAAGTGAAAGCCATACTTTCTTCTACTCCTCAAGAGTAGCACCTTAGAATGTTCTCAGCAGAGAAGATTGTTATTTAAAAGACACAGGTACAAATCCTGCTCGAGAGATTTAGTTTAGTTTACTCTTATTTACAAGTCCATTACATTAAGGTTCATGTCTAGTGAATGAAATAGGAATTTACTATGTAATCTGTAAAGTAGGCCTACTGCCATCTGAGAGGTTTTATGAAAATATACTTCAGGCTAATACTTGTTATTTATAACATTGTTCCCCTCCAAAGACCAAAATACTCTTTAGGTGATCCACAATATATCAACTAAAAATGCCTTATTTTAATATACCATATAATTCACATGCTATACTTTAATCTCATTTAATAAATATTATCTGCAAAACAGGGAACATTGCAATGTTCATGAGTGTTGCTGACGGAAGATAAATTAACAGAGAAGAAATGGCAAGAAAGCTAAGAGTTTGCAGAAACATTTGCCAGAGCACGGTATACGCTTTTATTTATTTACTGAGACCAGTAACAAAGTGAATCAACCATATGCAGTGCTCTGCCTGCAAACTGTAAATTTAAAAAAAAACTTAATTGAAATTCTTACCCAATACTATACTTATATGCCTCTATGCTTCAGTGTGTAACTTTCTACAAGAAAAAGTCTTGATATAATTAGAAGTAAGGTACTTCCATTTAAGATATCCTCAACCACTCCATGGAAATTACCAGAAATATCTTTTTGTAAATATCTTATTGGTGTTAAAAAGAATATGACTGACTTAGAAGCCAGGTCTCTTTTTATGGAATATGTTGCAGAACATAAGGAATTAACTTTTATATATACCGATGGCTCCAAATCTGATGCTTGAGGTGAATTTGGAGTATATAGTAATGATTTTAATTGTGGACATGCATTTTCTTTAACAGATTCCATATTTACTGCCAAACTGTATGGCGTACTAACAGCTATTGAAAAAATAGCATTGGAGGAGGAGGAGGGTAATTTTACCAGTTTTAGTGATGCAAGAAGTCCTTCCAGCTTTAGAAGTTTTTAATTCCAGTAACCCTTTAGCTTTAAAGATTTTAGAATGGCTTTTTATTATTGGACTGAGAGGTATAACAGTTGAATTTTGTTGGGTTCCAGCACATGTAAGTGTCTGGGAATGAGAAAGCAGATTTACTGGCAAAGAATGCTGCATCCGAGTTGCTACCAAGAGGGTATCCCATTCCTTGTAAGGATTTTGTACTTATCATTAAGAAATTGTTTTATAATAATCAGCAACAGCATTGGGATAGTCTAGATGGAAATAAAATGAGAGAAATAACAAATGTTATATCTCCTTGGATGTATAACATGATGCCCCTAAAGTGGGAGATGTCTCTTTGTCGTCTCTGCATTGGTCATACTCGGTTGACACAACACAAGTTTCTGATGACTGGGCAAGGTCAGCCATTTTCCGATGATTGGCTGGTAACGATGACAGTGAGACATTTGTGGATCAAATGCCCCACTTATAGTACCGAAAGAAACAGATACCTTTTTGAGGCTCAAGGTGAAGATGGAAGGTTCATCTTTGCCAAGATTCTCGACCATGATGTGTAGTACCATACTAGTGGTATTTCTAAATTTATTTCAGAAGCACATCTGAGAGATATTTAACTGTTATAAGGACCTTTCTGATTTTATTGTTTATGTTGATTTTCCATTTATTTATTTCTTTATTAACAAAAAATAATATCGGCGTCAATGACCTTAGATGTCAGGATGCCAGATAACTCCTAATCAATCAATCAATCAATTCTACAAGAAAATGGGATAAGAGCTTCGGAATTTAAATGGGTTAACACCAACCTCATCATCAAATGATGATACTGTAACCGTACTAGTGTATTTCTGGGTCGATCTGTGACGCCCGGTGAAAAAGTCCTTCTTTGTACTTTTTCTGATATAAATCTTCCAAATATACCAGAGAAAATTAAAAGCATGGAATGCAGAGGTTACAACCTTCGCGCGAGCACCTTGTTGGTGTCGTATATCTAACAAGGGCGTTTGTAAAACACTATTCACAGGCTGTCTTCCATTTAGATAATCCCTTCATCAAAGGGGGAGGGCCGTGACAGGCCCTAGAGAATACAGTTGGGTTACCTTACCGACACCTACCACTCGCGCTCACCAGGTCATCCTTCTGCAAGAACATATGGCTTGGCAAGGAAAGGGTGGGTCCGTACAAAAATAACCGGGAAGGGTTTCACCGGGCGTCACAGGTCTCTCCCCAGAAATAGATTTTTCCTTCGTCAAAATCCCTTTTCTGGGTCGACCTGTGACGCCCGGTGAAAATGTACCAGAGAATGCCTTCCAAGCCCAATAAATTAATAACATAATGAGGAGAATACAATCACCATGTACGACAATAATATGATATAATAAAGTAAGTAATCGTCCAATTACCAACCAGCCAAATGACATAGGGAACGTAAGGTTAAACAATTATGACGACAAGGAACCAACTGAGTGTCAAATCGCAAAAGGCATCAAACCTTACATGTCTAAGTATATCCAAACATTAAAGGAACGGTAACTACAATATTGATAATGTTTCTTTAAATATGTATGACTCTTTCAAAATTTTAGGTGTGATTCTCGACAGTAAATTTACTTTTGAGAAACATATAAGGTCTGTGTCTTCTTCAATTGCACAAAAAATTGGCTTATTGAGAAAGTCTTTCAAGATTTTCGGTGATCAATCTATTCTGAAGAAGTGTTTTAATTCTTTCATTCTACCTTGTTTTGAGTATTGTTCTCCTGTCTGGTCTTCAGCTGCTGATTCTCATCTTAATTTGTTGGACAGAAACTTACGGTCTATTAAATTTCTTATTCCTGATCTAGATATTAATCTCTGGCATCGTCGTTCAATTAGTTCATTATGCATGTTGCATAAGATTTTTCATAACTCTGACCATCCTTTACATTCAGATCTCCCTGGACAATTCTATCCTGTTCGTAATACTAGGCAGGCAATTAATTCTAATAGTCAGGCCTTCTCCATCACGAGGCTCAATACTACGCAGTACTCTAGAAGTTTTATTCCAGCTGTTACCAAGTTGTGGAATGATCTTCCTAATCGGGTGGTTGAATCAGTAGAACTTCAAAAGTTCAAAGTTGGAGCAAATGCTTTTTTGTTGACCAGGCTGACTTGAGTCTTTTATAGTTTATTTATGACATATTTGTTTTTGATGTTGTCAATAGTTTATATATGACATGTCTGTTTTGACGTTGTTACTGTTTTTAGAATTATTTATTGTTAATTTGTTCTCTTCATTTATTTATTTCCTTATCTCCTTTCCTCACTGGGCTATTTTTCCCTGTTGGATCCCCTGGGCTTACAGCATCTTGCTTTTCCAACTAGGGTTGTAGCTTGGATAGTAATAATAATAATAATAATAATAACAGTTAAACCATAGGAATTAAACATGGCAAATATCATAGGGCTAACGAACTACCCAGGAGAACGGCGACGTGGTGTGAGTGGCGGGTAGGAGGGAGAAGAGAAGAGATGGAAGAAAGGAAGAAAAGGAGATTAATGGGGAGGGATAAGGTTCCCCTCTGCCATCGTCGGGTATTTAAGGGCCTGTAAGATCTTTAGATATTGGCATTTGACAACCATAGGGGATTTCCAACCCGTATATTTTTTAAAATCATCAAAGTCCCTGTTCTGGAAGTCATTGTTGGAGGCATCTACTGTCCGTATATCATGAGCCTGGGGGAATGATTCCGGATTAGTATGTTTAATGAAGTAGAGGATTTGTTGCCTGATATCGTGAATGGAAATAGTACCTCCTTGTTCCCTGATAACCAAGGGGCCAGACGAGCGGGTGGCAGTTCTAGCTAAAAAGGGCCTTGAGAGTGTGACTGTACACGGAGAAAAATCCTGGGGATGAAGAATAACCTTCCGAGGGGAGCACCTATTTTGCGGATCCTCATTTTTTAGCTAGGAAAGCTTTGTCTGGAAAAGGAGTACTTCGGCTGAAGGGAGGAAATCTATGTTTTCCGAGTTTCGTGAGAGAGCTGCTAGTTCTGATGTTCCATCACCTGAGGCCATAGCCGTTAGAAATAAAGTCTTCCTAAGAAGAGTGATATAAGAGCAGGATTCATTGTCCGTGTCCATCGCAAGTTTGAGAACACCGTTCAGAGACCAAGAGTCCTTTTGTGGCCGAACCGAAGGTCGAAGCCTAGCACATGTTTTTGGGATTGATGAGAAATAGGAATCAGCTAGGTTAATGTTGAACCCAACAAGGAAGATCTTCTTCAAAGCTGACTTGATGGTGGTTAAAGTGCTAACTGTTAGGCCTTTGTCAAATAGGAACCTCAAGAAAGAGATGGCTAAATGCGGGGACATACGAGTATGGTCTGAACTCTTAGGGAATCTGCTAGTTGTTAACGGCCGAATCATATTGGCGAATTGTCTAGTCCCTTTTGTCCCATTCGATGAAGAGATCGTTTTCCGGTTCAATGTTCGCGTCCCTACGAGCTGCCAACTTCCTGTAGTCCACAAAGTTAGAGTTTTGGCTATCCTTGAGTAATCTGACACAGTGAGTTTGGATTACTCGGGTCAGTTTGAGGAACGGGATCCGGATGGGACTGAGTTTCAACTCGAGGAGGAGAGGAAACCAACTGTTCTTGGCCAGTGAGGTGGTACTAAAGCCACTGCGCCCTGGAAGGAGCGTAGTTTGTGTAAAAGTTTTTAGAAGATTCCCTGGGGGAGATAGGGAAATCTTCTTCTAATGGTTCCAATCCCGGGGTAATGCGTCCATGGCATAAGCCCGAGGGTCCAGGGTTGGGGTCACATAACAAGGAAGTTTGTGATTCATCTGAGTTGCGAATAGATCTACCTGGAGGCCTGGAACGAGCCTGAGTATCCACCGGAATGAAATTATGTCTAGAGACCATTCTGACTCCAGTGGATTCGTCCTGGATAGTGAGTCCCCTATCACATTCTGGCCTCCCGCTAGGTGAGGTGCTGACAGGAACCAGTTCTTTTCTGTTGCCCAGGCGAAGATAGTGACCAGGATCTGATTCAGGTTGGGTGACTTGGATCCTCCCCTGTTGACGTAGTGTACTGCGTCTGTGCTGTCTGACACTACTCTGATGTGGGTCGACCTCGGAGGAGAGTCTCTCTTCAGGGTCAAGAACACTGCCATGCCTTTGAAAACATTGATATGGGACTGTTTCATGGCGAGTGACCAAGAACCTGAAACATCTGATGTTCGGAGTAATCCCTCCATCCACTTAGAGACGCGGCTGTATGGAATGTCACTTGTGGAGGTGGGAATTGTAGAGGAACTGATTTGGAGAGGTTCTTCGGTTCGGACCATGGGTGTAGTCTCATTTTCAAGACAGAGGGGATCTTTTTTACATTACAGTACATTCTTAATTTCTTTCTTGCTATGATCTGATTTCATACAGTTTTCAGCCAATTATTTAATAGTTCTTAATACCTATTGGAATGAATGTGGAGACTCCCTGTTTAATAATGTTAAATTAAGAAAAAATTGGTAATAATACAACCAGAACTGGTCTCAACCTTCCTGTACCTTTAGGAACTATAAAGTTGAATTTTAATAATTTGTAATTTCTATACTCACCTGATGTTCATAACGCTTCTTCTCTAGATGACTATTATATCGACATTTAACCTTAAAGTTAAATGCAAATTTTCCCATTTTCTTTTCTTTTAATAGACATGTCCCTCTAGTAAAGAAATTAGACACTCTAGCAGTTAATGGCAAGCACTGAAGTGTCATAGTCTTTGTTCTTCAGTTCTAAAGTCTAAAGTACTCTCTATTCCTTGATGTCCCAGGTCAGTGGGGAGGAGGGTGGGCATGTATATGAACATCAGGTGAGAAAAGAGATAGATTAAAAATAAGATAAAAATGTATAATAGTTAAAATTCTAGACAAAAATTGCATAGATTAATGGAAAGCATCTCAAAATACAGCTTGAAACAAGGAACCCCAAATTGTTTTTCTAATGATAATTGAAATATAAAAAAAACTATAAAGTAATTGAACTCAAAAGATTTAAAAGACTTCAGTACATTGTCAGCAATTCCTTTTGGATCTACAGCCAGCAATCTTGATAAAAAAGCCAGGACTCTTCAATATAATGTCCATTGAACACCAACATGGTACGCTTTTGAACTGCCGCTAAAATTCTTTCCAAATTTCTTCCAAAAATTAAGATATACTGTATAGGTTTACTCTTAAATTTAGAACCTTACTCAACAAGGCTTTTATAAGATTGGATCCAATTCTTGGCTATTTCTGTGATCAAGCTTTCAACTAGAAGAGACATTGGATTTTTGAACAAATGATGATTTGGAATTATAATTGCACATAAAAAATATAGGCACACTATCTGTAATGATCACAGTTTGTCCAAAATATACTGAATAGCTCTTACCAGAGGAAAAAAAATTTTTCAGATGAAATGTTTACAATCATTTCTAAAGGGAAGTGAAAAAATTGCAGCAGACTCTGAAGGAAAGCAACGACAAACTCATCTTATGCTGCCAAAGCTCACCTTAAAAGATAGTGCTTGCAGTTTATTATGCATTAGGTGAAGACAATGCTAATTAAAAAAAACATTTAAGCTGTGAAATTTATAAGAGAGGTTTTCCATAGATTAAAAGATTGAACTCTCTAGATATGGTAAAACAATATCCAAATTCTAAAAATTAAACCTAATAATTGGAGATATTTTAATAATGAAAGGTTTACAGACATCTGTTATAATCCCTGAAAATCAAAGGTCTATTCCAAGAAGCTTGAGTAACAAATTAAGGGTTTTTGGTAATATTGGAGAAAAGGATGAGAACACTATTGGAAAGTGAGTAAGGGGGGCCGAAGGCTAAAAAGACACTAAGTAACCCTTCCAAAGGACACTCACTACCCAAGGCTCATCTTTGGATCTCTGCCAGGTACCTATGGCACAACAAGCAACTACCTATTCTTGGCAGCAGGAGAGGAGGAAGCAGGTTAGGTGAATCAAAGGGCTGTCCATGCACTGGCTCCCTCTGAGAAGTAGTTACGGGTGGTCCTTATCGGGGTCTAGGAAAATCGCTGGAGGCTTTCCTAGCCCCCAAACACTGCGAGCATGGTTGAATCTAAACTGGAACATGAATTTTGCGAGGCAGTCCTCCACATCCCCACTGCTGCATGCACGTGATTCCTTGGAAGGAGAGAGATGTGGCTGGCTGCACCGACATGTTCTGAAGCAACAGACCTACCTCTAAACTAACTTGTTTTAAGAATCTGAATACCAAGGAATCCTTCCTCTCAAAACTCTGTTGGCCTACTAGTTGCGGACTGGTGTCTGGAAATTCCCTGCATTCTCACCAGACAGCACAATACTCTGTACTTCTCCAAACATTCAGGGGTCAAAACAAGAGACTGCTTGGAGGGAGGCTATGGATGAAAAACCATAGTCCCCAAATCAGAGGGTGTGATGGCCATGCCTTCTTTCTTGAATCTCTCAAAGGCAAATTCCCAATCAGTGCACACACTGATCAACCTGAAGAGGTGTTGACACAACAAGCTTAAGCTTGCATAGAACCTTCTCTGCTTTGAGAGTGGAGGGGGGGCAAGATCTTGTTTGACTAACTAGAAGAGAGTTCTCAGATCAATAGATTTAATCATCAACTCGATCCATGGCCAAACTAGCCAGATTTGACCCAGGCAGCTCCAGGGAAGGCTTGAGCCCTTGAGAGGACTTAAGTACCATTCAATGACAAATTTTTTGTCAAAGGCAAAGTCTAGGTCACTTAACTCTGACTGTTGCAACCATAAATGAGTGCAACAGCATCCACAAAGAAACACTCTTAGCCGGGACTGTCCACCTTCGTTGGCCAAGTTCCAAGGGCCAGTGACTTAAGGGTAGACAAGTCTCAAGTACCCTCCTACACAACAGGGGTAGAAGGGTCTGGCAAATTGCTCTGGTGATTCATTCCCTCCCCAAAAGAATGCTGTACAATTCTTCTTCTTTGTCTGCATCTTTTCCCACTTTTATGTGGGGTCGACGTTTCTGGCCAGCGTTCTCCATCTACCTCTGTCCCACACTTCTTCTTCTTTGTCTGCATCTTTTCCCACTTTTATGTGGGGTCAATGTTTCTGGCCAGCGTTCTCCATCTATCTCTGTCCTACACTTCATCACCGGTTAATCCCTTTGATCGAAGGTCATCCTTGATACAGTACATCCAATTTCGCTTTGGTCTCCCTCTCCTTGTTCTCTGTACCTCCATTTCCATCACCTTCCTCCCAATATACTGTTCATCTCTTCTCATGATATGACCATACCACCACAGTCTTCTTTCTTGGATCTTATCTGATAGTTTTCTAACTCTTGTGGTACCCCTAATTACTTCATTCCATATCTTATCTCTTCTTGTCACCCCACACATCCATCTCAACATTCTCATCTCTGCCACATCCAGTTTCTTCTCTTCTGTCTTCTTTATTGCCCATGTCTCCGCTCCATACATCATTGCCGGTCTCACAATGGTCCTGTGCACTATACCTTTCAACTTAACCCCTATTTTCCTGTCACATAGTACTCCACACACTTTTTTCCAATTCTTCCATCCTGCTGGTATTCGGTGGTTTATTTCTGCCCACAGATCACCATCCTCTTCAACTGTACAATAGTTCTGTCAAAAGGACAAAACCAGCAACATAATCGGGGACGGAAGAAGGCCTGGCAAGGCCAACAACAGCATGGGATTCCTTGGCACTGATCACTGCAGAGTTCAAAAGAGTAGCTCATACTCTTCCCTATGCGCATCGGGGCGGGAAGGATGACCAAGGTCCCTCCGTCTCCAACACTTGGTCTTCCATTGTGTGCTTTCGAGTTATGCCATCTCAATTTGCTCAACCAAAGTAATGTGGGTTGATGAAGGAGGAGGAGTTCAATGTCCAGGTAGGAAGGGAGGTAGAAACCATCAAAGTTCCATTTGGCTACTGGGATATCTAGGGAACCTGACCCATAGGATTAGGGCCCAGGTGCATTTCCGGGTTTCCTCAACCTCTTCTTCTTTTTCTTCTTCTCAGAAGTGTCTGAATCGGAGTCAAAAGTCAAAGAGGAAGACAAAGAAGAGAAATAGAAGGAGGAAGAAGAATGTGCATGTTTATTTCCCAACCTTCACATCAGGCTCTGTAATCAGAGGTGTCGAGGTCTGAATGAACAACAATGATGATGCTTCCCAGAGGGAAAAAACCACAAGGGTTGCTCCAACAGGAACCACAGCACTGGGAAACCCTGTCATGGGAGAGGGGTAAGCACACTCACCAAGGCCTGTGACACAAACACTAGTGAGGCGACAGGCAAAGAGGGAGCGGGAGTTACGGGCCTCAGACTACTGGGCACAAGGGTCGAGGTGACGACACGGGTGATGTACGGGGAAACATCCGTCATCCCTTAGGGGTGACATATTCTGGAGCTTTCTAGTCAGCTCCAGTGTAGCAAGACGAGCCTTTACAGTCTATTGGACTGGGAGGAAGGGGGTACCACTGGGGACATCACGGGAGTTACTAACCCTGGAGACATGTTTACCATGCCTTTCACCACTGGTGTCACTCAGGGAGGCACTGGGGACACTGGAAGAGAGGTAGCCTAAGCTACCTTCTCTCTAACAAAGTTACAGAAGGCTTACCTAAAGGACCTAAGGAAGACCGAGCCTTCTTTAGGTCAAAACTTGTTCACAGCGGTATGCACAGTAACAAAGAAAAGCCTCCAACCTCCGATGAGGTGTGTCGAACAATGGGGGAACCCCTCAATCCACCAGAACCTGAAAGCCAGTCGACAGAGCTCTGAGGGCTCTTTGCATTTGAAGCATACTCCCTGGGGACCTAGCTAGGGGCGTAAGCTCAAGAGCAGCGGTAGCAGATGCTCTCAATGAACGGCCAGAAGAAAAAAGACCTGCTCAGTGTCTTGTTGGCCATTGCTATGGCAAATCACGGAGATTAAACTTTCTTCTTCTCACTCAAGGCATATGCCTGTCACTAAATAGGAGGCCACAGCCTACACTTAGCACAGGGTGATGATTGCAAGCAAGAATCTCGTTTACATCCATACACTTAATAGCCAACATTCACTCACTGAATTAAAAGTTTTCTTAAGCGTATAACAGTACGTCTGTACTTATGGTTAAAACAAAAGTGATGAACTTCTGACAGGTGGGGGTAGGGGCAAGAATGCCCTCGCTGACTACCTGTCGCTAACTACCTCATTAACAGTTTCAACAGCTGTTCCAGGTTGTGCTGAAAGCATATCCCATTTAAAGGAAGAAAGATTTGTCTATGCATAGGAACAACTGTTTTTTTTCGATAACTTACTGAAATTCATGTTAACAATCTGAATTCGATAAAGATTGGGCTACATAAAAAAGGGCTCGTGGTTATAAGTTCAATCTTTTAATTTCTAAGTTATTAACAAACAATTTCCTACATGAGGATACTCTATAAGGAATCTCCTCATGTTCCCTAGCATCAAAGCAACATGTCTTTTATAATTAAGAATGGTAAGGTGCTGCTCTACTCTTTCAGTCATATAAATTTTCATTTACTTTTTACTTTAAAACATTGGATTTTAATAACTGTAGTTTAACTGATGAAACAAACAGTCCTTTTCTTTTGTCAATACAGTAGCCAAAAAATGGTGAATTAAATCCTTAAAGACTATTACTAAAAAATTTCAAATTCTTCATGTTTAATTATATAAATCTACATAACTGTGATTACAAGAACATGCTTAACAACTTTATTCTAAAATCAATATAAAATAACCTGGTTTTACAATTAAAATGACCAAAACTTACATTAGAAACTTTGTGGGTAAATTTGACAAATGATTCTATGATTCCACAAAAAAAGAACCACTGTCACAAGAACCTTACACACTGAAATTCAGAGATGTTCATCTAATTTTGCAGAATAAACTTTTGGCTCACCATTATAGCATAGATAATGAAAAAATAGTGCATACAGTATTCATCATTTTACCAGTAAAGGTATGCAAAACTACATGTAAGCGATCAAATAAATCTACATGAAGTTAAACTTATGTAAAATTAACATCTGGACAATCATAATCTACTTGACTATTCATACTGCGAAAATTAAACCACCTGAAGCAGAACAACCACTTCCTAGGAAGATCAGTTATTGCCAATAACAACTGATTTTGCTTCCAAGGAGGCTTTTGCAGATGTGTAAGTAATATTAACAAAAGAAGGAAACTTACCACAAACATTGAATAATCAGTAAAAAATATACAGTATCATTTTGTCAGTAAAAATATCATGCAAAACTACATGTAAGAAATCAAATAAAACTATGTGAAGTACAATTTATGCCAAATTAACATTTGGACAAACCTACTAATATACTTCATGACTTCATACTGTGAAAAGTAAACTACCTGAATAGAGAAAACCACTTTCCAGTTAGAATGGTTATTGCCAGTAACTATTACATATGCCTCACATCAGCTTAAATGTTGCACAAGAGTAAGTATACATCAACAAAATTAAAAATAAACATATACATATTGTATAACAAATACAACAAACAGTATTATGCAAAGGTTACTTTACCAGTAAAAATATGCAAAACTAAAACTAAATGTAAGCAATCCCTATAAAACTAGGTGAAGTATAATCTATTCAGGATTACCACCTAGACTTACTCCATTTACATCATGACTAATTATACTGTGAAAAGGTAAACTACCTAAAGATAAACAACAAACTTCCAAGGAAGATCATTTATGGCCAATGACAACTTCATAATCTTCCAATGAAGCTTAAAGGTTACATATATATTGTATAATTAAACAAAAACATATGTATAACTTGAGGGAACACACTTTAGCAGACTAATACAGACCAGAAAAGCCATAAAAGTAAATCTCTTCAATTACAAAGGGAGAAAGAAAATACTTAGAACACATAGGCAGAATAAATCATATTTTCACATCACCGTAACTAATAAAAGTTTGATATATAATCTTAACCTACGTACTTGCATAAACATATATTAAATTCATATGGGTCAGGTACTGAGCAAAAATTTAATAAAATAAAAATGTTAATATTCAATTAAGTAGTATCTGGCAAACCGACATTCTGCAGTTCCTAATGAAGTAATGCACTGTCCCTTATCAATATATTTCTTGGATGCATAAAATCCACCCTTGCATTAGAACCATTATCATAATTATCAACAGCTTAATCAAATCACTATGTTAAGATTCTCAACTCTCCTATGGCTAATCTGAAGGGTTTGTGCAACATCATCATACAGCATAGATAATACAGTAACATACACATAAAAAAAAACATTGAAATAATCTAAGTGATTCTACCATCTCATTGGCATCAGGTTGGCAAATTCCTCATATCACCTTAAGGATCAAACTCTTAACTGTTAACTGTAAAATTAAAAAAAAAAATCATATGATAACAAAAAGTTTACTTCTGTACAGCCATAAAAAATAAACAGATCAACAGTCAGTGTAATGAGTCATATCAATGCACATCAGTAGTTCTTCAATACCCAAAAGTAGAATTCCTCGCAGTCCTCTGTATTTCCTCAACTCATTTGCCTCCACTTCTGGAGAAAAGTTTGCCAAATTTCAAGAAATTATGAAAAATTATACATTCCATAGCACCAACCCACCTTGATTTAGGGAGACAAAATAAATTCATCATAGATTATGTTTTGCAAAAATGATCATGGTAAATGATAATGACAACATAAAAACTAACCATTTCTCACCTAAAATCACTTCCACCAAACAAAATATGTTATTTTCCTTAGTAAAATAAATTTTTGAATATACTTACCCGATGATCATGTAGCTGTCAACTCTGTTGCCCGACAGAAAAATCTAAGGTCGGGATACGCCAGCGATCGCTATACAGGTGGGGGTGTACACAACAGCGCCATCTGTCGAGTAGGTACTCAGGTACTTCTTGTCAACAAGAACTCAATTTTCTCCTCGGTCCACTGGTTCTCTATGGGGAAGAAGGGAGGGTCCTTAAATTCATGATCATCGGGTAAGTATATTCAAAAATTTATTTTACTAAGGAAAATAACATTTTTCAATATTAATCTTACCCGATGATCATGTAGCTGATTCACACCCAGGGGGGTGGGTGGAGACCAGCATACATGTTAACATTAGAAGCTAAGTATCCTGTATTTCATTTTAGCAGTTATTCAAAATAACAAACATAAAATAAATAAGTACCTGGTAAGGAAGTCGACTTGAACCATTACTCTGCCTTTTTAAGTACGTCTTCCTTACTGAGCCTAGCGATCCTCTTAGGATGCTGAGCGACTCCTAGGTGCTGAAGTATGAAGGGCTGCAACCCATACTAAAGGACCTCATCACAACCTCTAATCTAGGCGCTTCTCAAGAAAGAATTTGACCACCCGCCAAATCAACCAGGATGCGGAAGGCTTCTTAGCCTTCCGTACAACCCAAAAAACAACAATAAAAAGCATTTCAAGAGAAAGATTAAAAAAGGTTATGGGATTATGGGAATGTAGTGGTTGAGCCCTCACCTACTACTGCACTCGCTGCTACGAATGGTCCCAGGGTGTAGCAGTTCTCGTAAAGAGACTGGACATCTTTGAGGTAAAATGATGCGAACACTGACTTGCTTCTCCAATAGGTTGCATCCATAACACTCTGCAGAGAACGGTTCTGTTTGAAGGCCACTGAAGTAGCGACAGCCCTAACTTCATGTGTCCTTACCTTCAGCAAAGCAAGGTCTTCTTCCTTCAGATGAGAATGGGCCTCTCTAATCAAAAGCCTGATGTAATAAGAAACTGCGTTCTTAGACATCGGTAAAGCAGGTTTCTTGATAGAACACCATAAAGCTTCTGATTGTCCTCGTAATGGCTTTGTACGTCTTAAATAGTACCTAAGAGCTCTTACTGGGCAAAGTACTCTCTCCAGTTCGTTCCCAACCAAGTTGGACAGGCTTGGGATCTCGAACGACTTGGGCCAAGGACGAGAAGGAAGCTCGTTTTTAGCTAAAAAACCAAGCTGCAAGGAACATGTAGCCATTTCAGATGTAAAACCTATGTTCCTGCTGAAGGCGTGAATCTCACTGACTCTTTTAGCTGTTGCTAAGCAAACGAGGAAAAGAGTCTTCAATGTGAGATCCTTAAAAGAGGCTGATTGAAGCGGTTCGAACCTTGCTGACATCAGGAACCTTAAAACCACGTCTAGGTTCCAGCCTGGTGTGGTCAACCGACGCTCCTTTGAGGTCTCAAAAGACTTAAGGAGGTCCTGTAGATCTTTGTTGGTGGAAAGATCTAAGCCTCTGTGGCGGAAGACCGCTGCCAACATGCTTCTGTAACCTTTGATCATAGGAGCTGATAGGGATCTTACATTCCTTAGATGTAAAAGGAAGTCAGCTATCTGCATTACAGAGGTACTGGTTGAGGAAACTGCATTCGCCTTGCACCAGCTTCGGAAGACTTCCCATTTTGACTGGTAGACTTTGAGAGTGGATGTCCTCCTTGCTCTGGCAATCGCTCTGGCTGCCTCCTTCGAAAAGCCTCTAGCTCTTGAGAGTCTTTCGATAGTCTGAAGGCAGTCAGACGAAGAGCGTGGAGGCTTGGGTGTACCTTCTTTACGTGCGGCTGACGCAGAAGGTCCACTCTTAGAGGAAGAGTCCTGGGAACGTCCACTAGCCATTGCAGTACCTCGGTGAACCATTCTCTCGCGGGCCAGAGGGGAGCAACCAACGTCAACCGTGTCCCTTCGTGAGAGGCGAACTTCTGTAGTACCCTGTTGACAATCTTGAACGGAGGGAACGCATACAGGTCTAGATGGGACCAATCCAGAAGAAAGGCATCCACGTGAACTGCTGCTGGGTCTGGAATCGGAGAACAATACATCGGGAGCCTCTTGATCATCGAGGTAGCGAATAGATCTATGGTGGGCTGACCCCACAGGGCCCATAGCCTGCTGCAAACATTCTTGTGAAGGGTCCACTCTGTGGGGATGACCTGACCCTTCCGGCTGAGGCGATCTGCCATGACATTCATGTCGCCCTGAATGAACCTCGTTACCAGCGAAATCTTTCGATCTTTTGACCAAGTGAGGAGGTCCCTTGCGATCTCGAACAACTTCCTCGAATGAGTCCCTCCTTGCTTGGAGATGTACGCCAAGGCTGTGGTGTTGTCGGAGTTCACCTCCACCACCTTGCTTAGATGGAGGGACTTGAAGTTTATCAAGGCCAGATGAACTGCAAATAGCTCCTTGCAGTTGATGTGAAGTGTTCTTTGCTCATGATTCCACGTGCCCGAGCATTCCTGTCCGTCCAGTGTCGCACCCCAGCCCGTGTCCGATGCGTCCGAGAAGAGACGGTGGTCGGGGGTCTGAACAGCCAATGGTAGACCTTCCTTGAGAAGAATGCTGTTCTTCCACCACGTCAGGGTAGACCTCATCTCTTCGGAAATAGGCACTGAGACCGCCTCTAGCGTCATGTCCTTTCTCCAGTGAGCAGCTAGATGATACTGAAGGGGGCGGAGGTGGAGTCTCCCTAACTCGATGAACTGGGCCAGCGATGAAAGTGTCCCTGTTAGACTCATCCACTGCCTGACTGAACATCGGTTCCTTCTCAGCATGCTCTGGATGCATTCTAGGGCTTGACTGATCCTGGGGGCCGACGGAAAAGCTCGAAAAGCTCGACTCTGAATCTCTATACCTAGATAGACAATGGTTTGGGATGGGACGAGTTGGGACTTCTCTATATTGACCAGGAGACCCAATTCCTTGGTCAGATCCATAGTCCATCTGAGATTCTCCAGACAGCGACGACTTGACGAAGCTCTTAAAAGCCAGTCGTCCAAATAGAGGGAGGCTCTGATGTCTGCCAAGTGAAGGAATTTGGCAATATTCCTCATCAGTTTGGTAAACACAAGAGGTGCCGTGCTTAGGCCAAAGCACAGGGCTTGGAACTGGTACACGACCTTTCCAAAGACGAACCTTAGGAAAGGTTGGGAGTCTGGATGGACGGGGACATGAAAGTACGAGTCTTTCAGGTCTAACGAGACCATCCAGTCTTCCTTCCTGACCGCTGCTAGGACCGACTTCGTCGTCTCCATTGTGAACGTCTGCTTGGTGACAAAAGCATTGAGAGCACTGACGTCCAGCACCGGTCTCCCACCTCCTGTCTTCTTCGCTACCAGGAAGAGACGGTTGTAGAAGCCCGGGGATTGATGGTTCCGGACTATGACTACCGCTCCCTTTTGTAGCAAGAGCGACACCTCTTGTTGCAACGCTAGCCTCTTGTCCTTCTCCTTGTAGTTGGGAGAGAGGTTGATGGGAGAAGTTGCTAGAGGGGGACTGCGGCAGAACGGAATCCTGTACCCCTCCCTTAGCAACTTCACAGACTGAGTGTCTGCACCTCTGTTCTCCCAAGCCTGCCAGAAGTTCTTGAGCCTGGCTCCCACTGCTGTCTGGAGAGGTAGGCAGTCAGATTCTGCCTTTTGAGGACTTGGAACCCTTCTTCGATTTGCCACGATGACTGTCGGCACGGGTACCTCCTCTGCTGGAGGTTCTGCCACGAAAGGGCGGGATGAACCTAGACGCTGGTGTGTCCATCCTAGGTCTAGGCACGGAAGGTAAAGCTTTGGCCTTACGTGCGGAGGACGCCACCAGGTCATGGGTATCCTTCTTGATCAACGAGGCAGCCATCCCCTTGATCAGCTCTTCCGGAAAGAGACACTTGGAAAGCGTAGCAAACAACAACTCCGACTTCTGGCAAGGAGTGATCCCAGCCGACAAGAAGGAGCAAAGATGGTCTCTCTTCTTAAGCACTCCCGACACGTACGAAGCCGCAAGCTCACCAGACCCATCCCGAATGGCTTTGTCCATGCTAGACATGATAAGCATGGCAGAGTCCTTATCGGAAGGGGAAGTCTTTCTGCTTAACGCTCCCAAACACCAATCGAGGAAGTTGAAGATCTCAAAAGCACGAAAAACTCCCTTCAACAGATGATCCATGTCAGAAAAGGACCAGCAAATCTTAGATCGTCTCATAGCCAGCCTGCGGGGAGAGTCAACCAGACTTGAGAAGTCGCCCTGGGCAGAGGCAGGAACTCCCAAGCCGGGTTCCTCTCCCGTGGCATACCAGACGCTAGATTTGGAAGCAAGCTTGGTAGGCGGAAAGATGAAAGCAGTCTTTCCCAGCTGCTTCTTGGACTGCAACCACTCTCCCATAACCCTCAAAGCTCTCTTGGATGAGCGTGCGAGTACAAGTTTGGTGAAGGCAGGAGCTGCTGACCGCATGCCTAAAGCAAACTCGGAGGGAGGAGAGCGAGGGGTTGCAGACACAAACTGTTCCGGATACAAATCCCTGAACAGGGCAAGGACTTTCCTAAAGTCTAAGGAGGGAGGCGTAGACTTGGGTTCTTCTAAGTCGGAGTGCGGATCGTCCAAATGCGCAGCTTCGTCGTCATCAGATACTCCATCATCCGAAAGCTGAGGAGGAAGTGGCAAAGGTGGAGCAGAAAGCTGAACGGCTGAATCCGGCAGCACGGGTGCATGCGTAGCTGCTGTGGATCCAACATCATGCCGCTGCTGGTCAGTCTGCGAGCTGGCAACAACAAAAGCGGAGTGCTGGTGCGTGGGAGGGACTGCCGTGGGTTGCGGAGCATGCTGCATGGGTTGCGGAGCATGCCGCATTGCGTCAAAACACGGCAGCTCGACAGCACCTTCCCACTGCTGATGCGGTAGCTCACGCATGTCAACGGAGGGTGCAGCATGAACATGCGTCTGGCAGGGTCGACTGCGCATCGGTGGTGGAGCTCTCACAGGTGGAGTGTGGGAGCAGGCAGCCGCAGTATCTGCTGAGCGCACAACCGTGGCAGGTTGTAGGTTAACTGGTGCAGTGTCAACCTTCTCAGCACGATACTCCTGCATGAAGGAAGCAAGCTGAGACTGCATAGTCTGCAGCATGGACCACTTAGGGTCTACCGTGGTTGGTGCGGCAACAGACGGAGTAGTTGCCTGCTGCGGAACCACTCTACCTCTCTTGGGAGGTGTGCAGTCTTCGGAAGACTGCGGCGAGTCCGAACTGACCCAGTGGCTACACCTGGGCCGTTGGACTCGCTCGGAAGGGACCTTACGCTTGAGAGGTCGTGAGACCTTGGTCCAACGTTTCTTCCTCGAAACTTCTTCCACAGACGAGGAATGACAGGGCTCATTCGTCTGTTTGTGGATGGGACGATCTCTGACAAATACGTCCGCAACCACTGAGGGTACATCCGTACGCTGATCAAGGCCTGTCGAACCCTTTGGTCCTTCGACATTGCTTCTCCCCTGGGCTTGGGAGCTTGCAAGAGGTCCCGGACTGGGAGGACGACTGGCACGAACAGATGTACCCTCATGCGCAACACTGACACTGACACTTTTCACTTCACTTGCACTCACTACACTTCCCACTGCACTTTGCGCTTTCAACTCTTTGACATCTGCCAAAAGTTGATTCCGGTCATTAGCTAATGACTCCACTCTGTCACCAAGAGCCTGAATGGCACGCATCATGTCCGCCATGGAGGGTTGAGCACTAGTAGCAGGGTCGGGAGTCACCACTACAGGGGAAGGAGTAGGTTGAGGGGCATGGGGAGAGGAAAAATCTAAAGAGCGAGAAGAACTCCTCCTGATCCTATCCTTCTCTAGCCTACGTGCATTCTTTAGGAATTCGTTAAAATCGAATTCCGAAAGCCCAGCGCATTCCTCACATCGATCTTCCAATTGACAGGATTTACCCCTACAATTGGAACAAACGGTGTGAGGATCTATGGAGGCCTTCGGAAGACGCCTAGAACAAGCTCTAACGCTACACTGCCTGTACTTAGGGACTTGAGAATGGTCAGACATCTTGAATTCTAGAAATAGTCAAGGGGGAAATCCAAAATCTAGCAAAGTTCATTAACAATTAATCCAAATCTAATCAAAAAGCTTGATAAGCTAATGATAAAGGTTCCTGAATAGCGAAGGCTAAAATCTAGAGCGAATACATCACCAAATTCGTGAAAAACAACTCCAGAAACAACAGCGTATCCAAGTAGGTCTTGCCGGTGGCATGACAGAGGAAAAATTGAGTTCTTGTTGACAAGAAGTACCTGAGTACCTACTCGACAGATGGCGCTGTTGTGTACATCCCCACCTGTATAGCGATCGCTGGCGTATCCCGACCTTAGATTTTTCTGTCGGGCAACAGAGTTGACAGCTACATGATCATCGGGTAAGATTAATATTGAAAAATGGATAATTTCAACTTAACAGAAAATTGGAAAGGTACATAGAACAAATGGTGTACTCTCAAGACTTAATTCTCCTTAAAATGCTAAAACTTCTGCCCCAAAAAACTGCAGCATCATATTTTTTTGTACTAAAAGTAAGTCTTTCACTGAAGCACATGATATTCCTTCCCTTACCACCAAATAATTTCCATACTTTCCAGTGGTATTTACATCCTTTCATTTAATTATGTTGACACACTTCTGTACTCTTCTCCTGCATTAATTTTTCACTACTTTCCAGATTAACAATAATTAATCTAACAAAACCATTAAGCTCATCATTTTTGCAAATATGTTTGAATCTTCCCATAGCACCTATAAATCCACATCTTTGTGCATGGTGAATAATTTTTATATAGCTGTTAATTTCTTAGTTTATATCATAATAGATAGCTCAAACAGTAAACCTTGCTGTCATCCTTCTTTACAATATTCTTTATTCACCATTCAAATCATCCGAAAAATTCAATTTAAAATATAAATATGGCAAGAAAAATACACAGCTTGGCACACACAATCAATGACAAACAAATTCTCCGTAACAAGTCACAATAACAATAGTAATGATCAAAGGCACAAATATTTTAGTTTTTAACAAATAAACTTATTCTATTGTAAAAATTTTATTACTGTAGGACTGAAATCTAATTTGGTAGAAGGCACAAGAAGTTGGTGATTCATATGCTCATCAAATTACACAAAACTGATTATAGAAAACAAGGAAAAAAACATATATTTCAAGAAATAGAAGCATAAAAACATCTCCCAGTGAGAAATTAAATTGCTGCAATAAATTCAAAACTGACATGCCATCATATTAAAAGGAACACTTCCAACAAAATTGTCACATGTATTGTAATAAAATATTTTGACAAAGTGATCATGAGAAAGCAAGATGTCATCCCTTTCTCAAACTGTTAATCACAGGACTTGAAACCAAATGAGAACAAGCCTGTGATCATTCAAAAATCTTTATGGTTCTATTATCCATAATGATATTCTTTATGAATGTAAGAGAATATGTTGTGAAATATGTTGACAATATTCAATGTGAAGCTATACAACATTGCATCTGAACAATACTTGGATGAGCAACAGCCAATGAATGAAAAATATTATAATCATTTCAATCAAAGCTGATGCTGAAAATAAACCTAGGTAACCTAGTTATAATAACAAAGGGGTATATGCAAAAGAGAGAGAGAGAGAGAGAGAGAGAGAGAGAGAGAGAGAGAGAGAGGAGAGAGAGAGAGAGAGAGAGAGAGACCTTCAGATCCATGACAACTGTGCATCATGCCTATTTAATGTCATGACTATCCTTCTTGAAAAAAAAATAGATGGTTCTCATTTCTTTCATTAGGTATTATTGAATAATTTGGGCTGACCAAAGAAAACTCTTTAATAGATCTGGCCCAAGGAGTTTGTCTATAATACTGTACTACATTTATCATTTTATTAAAAAACTACAATTCCTAAGATTTTAATAAACATTTTCATTAGTATGTTTTTTATCTTATTTGGAATGTCCTTTTCTGTATCACTGATCTTATTGAAGGAACCCCCTCTTAGTATTTACCTCCTTCATTCCAGTCAGTGCCATAAGAATGCTATACTGTACAATTACTCTACAATACATTGATGTCTGAGGACAAATTCTGAAATTATCCTTCTGAATTCTCTCATTCCCAAGTGATCCTAGCTGTATTCAGTACTGTAGTTTTTTCTCAACAGTGGTTCCTATGATTGCCTGCTGATTCTGTGATAGGCCTTGAGATCTAAAAGTCCTGGGTGTTATAGTTAAGTTTCAATCCAAATATCCAAATAAATAGCATTAATACCTCCTAACCAGTTCATGTGTATAAGGCAAAATTAAAGGTACTGGTAAATATTTACTGTTTCACCTCATGATAATATGGCTATTTAGGTATTCTCATTTACGTCATCTTTTCCATCCAAATCGACTTTTTTCAGTGCAACTTTTCCTGGAAACATTCTACTGTCATGTAAAAAATTATCTATTTACTACAATCTTCCCTTAACAATGGAATACTACATCAGTAATTCTGTTTTCTGGGATGACCGAGGTTGTGAATACATTCAAGTTGTAAAAAAGTTAAGGGGATATGTACTAACCTAACCTAAATCAAGTGTCCTTAATTAATGGGGAGGTAGGGTTTTACCCTTGCTGGATCCCATTGTTACAATAATATTAAAGTAATTTTTTATGCAACAATGGAATTTTCCTGGGATGAGCTGCACGGAAAAAAAGTTGATTGGAAAGAAAAAAAATACCTTTATACTCACATTAAAATAAAATGAAAACCATAAATACTGTATATACCAAATTAAATAACATTGTTGTCTTGTCTGGAAAGATTAGGTTTTCTGAAAAGTAGACAAGAAATTCTTAAATTGAAGTAATGTGATTCTTTAGATCCTATATAAGTACCTTGATAAAATGGATTCCTACTAAAATTTCAAATGACAGGAATAACTAGGTTCTTGCCTTGCTCTAATGTTTCCTGACTTTGAGGTCGGTCAGTCAGTCAGTCAGTCAGTCAGTCAGTCAGTCAGTCAGTCAGTCAGTCAGTCAGTCAGTCAGTCTCTCTCTCTCTCTCTCTCTCTCTCTCTCTCTCTCTCTCTCTCTCTCTCTCTCTCTCTCTCTCAGGGATCATATTCCAGATCAATTTCTCAAGGAAATCTAGAACTTATTGGTTTCTAGATAAAATATATTTAGTTTTATAGATCAATCCTATAATCATTCTTCTTCTCTAGACATAGTGTGTGCTGGCTTATTTCATCTCCAAGAGGGTTGAGCCTTTCAAATACCATCATACTGCTTTGACTTACATTTTAATAAAGCACCCAATACATTATTGAAATCTCACTCAATTATCTTCAATCATTCTTTTTGTCACAGATTGCCATCTTAATTTCCTTAATGCAAGATATACTGAGAATCTTTTTTATCTCACTGATAAGAGATCCTTAGCTCAGGAAGGCTGCAGGATATCTTTTGTTAACTCCCTTGGTATTCAAAAACATTTGATATACATCAGCATAAGGATGCATTAATAAAACTTCATACTAGTGGCTTTCCTTCTTGATCTTATAAACTTACTTCCGCCTTTTTATATACAGTAACTATATATCTATCATTGCTGATGGTGAAATATCTCATTTCTTCCCAATCTCCACAGGTTTTCCTCAGTTTGATCTTCTCACATAATCTCCCCTCTTTCTTAAGCAATGACATATCAACAGTTACTCAAATTTATATTGCTGTTTCTGTCAATGATTTAATATTCAATACTTCTTTTAAAGTCACCTCCCAGACCTCTCCTGTTGCTTGTACTCGATCTCAAATTGCTCATGCTCCATCTATTGAACAAAGATCTCAAGCCTTGAAATTAAATTCAGTCTTCAAAATACAATTTCTTCCTCTTTATCTCTCATATAAACTTTCAAATATCCCACTTGACAATAATATAAACGAATCTGCCCGTTCTATCAACAAATTCACAACTCAAATTTGTTTAAACCTGTCTTGAGAAACCCTTCAATTTCTAACTGATGCACTGTCTTCTAAATACTTTATATTTTTAGTTGACATTTTGCTTCTTTGTCTAAAACAATTCTAGTGAAGTACAAGACACAAGATGAAGTGCCTTTTCAGTACTATTCCTTGTAATGATGAATAAAATTAACAAAAACCTTTTATAATTATAGAAAATGGACACTAAAATACTATACACTTAACTCTTATCAGATTAGGCAATTATAAATACTGAAGTTCATTAAGACAAGGTTGAAGCACTGAAAATGAAGGCAGTGCAAGTTCACCTATATATAAATGAGGAAATCTGTAAGTATGGGGAGACAAAAAGAGGTAGAAACTGTCTTTTGAAGAATCTGAACTAGATCCTAATCGTGGGTTTTAGGCTCTTATTTAGTGAAAACAATCCCATTTGGCCCTACTCTTACTTGGATGGAAATTAAGACTGTCAGTTCACCTGCCTGCATGGAACAGCAAACATGGGAGTCAGAAACCTAATGAATCACTTCAATGCCCTGAATCTATTCATTACTAAGCTCAGCACAAAACCTTGGGACTGTATTACTTGACTATGGTAAAAACACTTCTTCAAATGGGGATGGGAAATCAAAATAATTCACTCACACCAATTAAATGTACTGTAAACAGTAATCAGAAGAAATGAAGACTATGGGAAATGAGAAAGTTAAATACTGAACACAAATCCAATTAATGCCAGAAGTTGGAAGATGCTCCACACAGCATATGACTAGGAAAATACAAGAGGAGCTGTGTAAAGTGATAAAGGGTGTTCTTGCAAAGGAATGTCCCATCTATCACAACTGTCACAATTTTAAAATAATAATGAAAAATGTACAACTTTCTCTCCCTTTATGCTAACATAATTGAATTTGATTAAATAAACACTTGTAATTCATATGTAAAAGCCAAAACTACTGACTAAACCTTTAATCATTAAACAATGGCAAGACTATTTAAGCTAGATTGTCTACATTGTATAAAAAATTTTTAATCATAAGGCTTATAGCAACCCAAATATTGAAATAAAGGCCATATGAATGTCAATAGTGTATACTAGTGCAATCTAGATATTATAACTTCATTAACACATGCAGAACATTGTCATAACAATAAAAACAGAATGTAATTATTGCGTAACAAATAGTATCTTAAATGTTCTCGCTGTCACTTTAAAACATTATATAAAACAAGTCTTATTATCATTATTTGTACATTATGAATATAAATTGTCAGAATAATTTGTTGTAATGACGGCTTATAAAACAAAAGCAATATTATGAGGGATGAAAAAACTACAGTATATAATGGTAAGTATTCTACAGCATAAAATTTCAAATATCAAAGGGATCTATGACCAACATAATTGTGCTCATTTACAATAGATTCAAATGATCCAACAATAAGCTCTTGACATAAGATAAAATACCAATTCTCTTTTACCTAAATTCTACAATGACTGAAATATCACTATATATATTGACTAAAAGTTTCTAAATCTTGAGAAATTTATCTAACAAAATCCCACTAAGCTAAGAAATATAGTGTTGCAATCAATAATTATTTTACACAATAAACAGCAAAAACTGAATTCAGTTCAAGATTATTCCTGCTGCAAAGATTTATACACTAACTTAGGATGACCACTTAAAAACTAATAGAAAAAATAACTTTAACATTTAAATTTAAAAACCAATGTTGAAAGCAAAGGAAAAATACATGATTACATCCAGATAATCATACATCTAATAAAAAAAAAGCTTGCAAAGTTCAATAAAAATAGCTCAAACATTTTCTAGTCTTGACCTACAGATGAATCACCCTTTTTCAAGATATATTAATGACAACAATGATATATATCCCAATCTAGAGTACATTTGACGTTCCAAAGCAAAAGTTTATTTGATACTTTATTATAAGTGTTAAGTGATCGTAAAAAATCATTTTATATGACAGAATATAATTGTAGGTTCTGAAACACTCAAGTGCTTGTGAAATTCATAACTAACATTAATTTAAACCTTCTGATCAAATACTACCTTACAAAACTTAAATTTTCCTTCTTAGAAACCATGAGACAAAGAAGATTCTACCATACTTCAGACATGGCATATTCTTCAATCTTTAAAAAAAACTACTTGTACATATTAAGGGTGCTATATTCATGGAGTCATTGATTGAAAAAGCCATAAAATTTAAAAAAGTCATAGATGAAGTAATGATCAGGTCTAATGGACCTAAGTAGGCTATGAAAGACTTCCAAGGAACTAACACCACATTTCTTGTGTTCTTTAAACCTCATAAACGTAAAAGATACTTCAGACCACTATAGTTGCAATCAGCTAGCTTTGCAGTAAAGCCCCACCCACTAGATGTGAGCTTACCCTTCAAGATGTACAATGTGCACTATAGGTACACTCTCAAGAGGGAATAATGTCACACTTCTAACACATCAAAATGATTACCAGTATAGAATAACTCTTTTATGTACATTTTCTTAGTACATGTATATAACGTATTTCATGTTCCACGGTTATTTCTGTTACTGAAAGTGTAGGCCTACTTTCTACTATGTTTGAGAATCAAAATTGTATGCATACCTAACTAAGTTGCTCATCATAAACAAGAAATATGTGAATGGTTGCAATTACTGTAGTCTGATTTTGTAAATGTATTAAAGTGGTAAAATCTATCTGAAATTAACATGAAATACCAGTAAAATACAACACTGACAGCCTGTGTTCTAATTAACACTGTCAAACATATTTTATTATCTACATATATATATATATATATATATATATATATATATATATATATATATATATACATATATATATATATACTGTATATATATATATATATATATATATATATATATATATATATATATATATATATATATATATATATATATCTATATATATATATACTGTATATATATATATATATATATATATATATATATATATATATATATATATATATATATATATATATATATATATATATATACTGTATATATATATATATATATATATATATATATATATATATATATATATATATATATATATATACAGTATATATATATATATATATATATATATATATATATATATATATATATATATATATATATATATATATATATATATATATGAGTACAGTATACATATTTCCTATTAATTCAAGTGCACTGAACAGAACATAAGAGTATCATCAACATAATAGAGTGCATCAGTTTTACCAAAGCAACCACGTGGAATAATTAATTATTTCTATATTACTTTACAGTATCTCTCTCTGTATTTAATATATCTTTATTTACATAAGGGTAATAATTTTTTTTACTTTAATTACTATTGGCGTACCTTCATAATAAATCGGCTATTCAAGAACTATTTCTATATTAATAAAATTTCAAGGGCTATTTCTATATTAATAAAATTTGAAAGACTATTTCTATATCAATAAACTTTCAAGGACTATTTCTATATTAATAAAATTTCAAGGACTATTTCTATATTAATAAAATCAACATTTTATTATGCGAGCTCATCTGAGAAAATGTGAACACTGTCAGTTGATTTTGTCTTCAGCTGATTTATAGATATGGCTATTGAGAATATGCACACATATAAATAACAAATAGTACTCTTAATGTACATAAAGATGATGTTATAAAATTTTTTTTACTCACTGTGTCCTTAGAAATTCAAAATAATTTTTGAAATTTTTCCTACATACCACGATAATAGGGAAACCATTTTTTTTTACATTCCATCGCCAATCACGTGGAACGAACAAATGAACAAAAGCACTTATACATCCAATTCGTAACTAATGATATTGATAACTTTTAGTAAACTGTATGAAAACTGATAATTTATAATATTGGTATTTCTGCTACATTTATTATAAGACATTTTGAATAAATTTGGAAATATCTTATAGCAAATATTACAGAAATATCAATATGTTATAGAGTATCAGAGTTTCACAAAGTTCACTAAATGCCATTAGTATTGTTAGTTATAAATTGGTTGTGTAAATGCATTCAATCACTCATTCTGATTGGTGATGAAATATAAACAAAACAATCATTTCTCTTTTGGGCATTGTATGTATGAAAAACATGACATTGAATTGGCTCTATTTACTTTATTTTGGATTTCTACAGATACAGTAAGTAAAACATTTGTAATAAGATCATCTTTACATAACCAAAACAAAGACTATACATATATGGTTTTGTTATTTAGCAGTAGTTTTTTTATTACATATATGAGATGAATTAATATAAATTTGACTTAATATTTTACCTTGTCTTAAACGCAGAAATATACGGTACAGTATTTACATTTATTTACATACAGTATTCATTAATAAATATAGTCTTGTATATATTTTTTTATCATTTTGTTTGATTTAAATAGTTGGAAAAGAAGTAGTAATTCCCAGATTGCAAAATAGTATTCGGCACTGTATTCAGTTTATTTTGATTTGGCCCATGCTATCAGTTATCTTTGTTTCTATGCATTCAATTTATTATACATTCTTTAATTATGTCATCTAAAAGTGAAAAAAAGGCGTATTAAACTCATTTGCTTGTTTTGATGTTAACCCAAGTGTTGGATGTATCCTGTATAAAATTTGGTAAGATTTTGCTTGATTTTATGCTTCAGGAAAATATATTTGATCTTCAGAGATAAAGGACAGCTTTTCAATAATCATTTATTATGAGGTTCCACTGTGTACAGTATATATATATACTGCATGTATTATATACAGTTGGTCCCCTTTCTACACGGGTTAGGTGACACAGACACAAGCGAAGAGCAAAAATGTGCGAATACTTGGTGCCCTAGGGTGGGTTAACTCAAACCCTCCCCAAACACAGACCATTGCCTAGGTGCAGTTGACTAACACGCTAGGTAACCCACTATACTGCATTACAATGATTTCAGTTGGTCTCTTTAATGATATTGTATTTCATACTACTGTGCTTTTCAGAGGCAATTGTAAATTATTAACACAACTTTAGTACAAGGTTAGACGACTCGTAACGTTAAAGTCATCGCCACGCCACCCGATGTAGTTTTTATAGTTTATATACGAAAGATTTATTTTAATGTTGTTACTGTTCTTAAAATATCTTATGTTGCTCATTACTTCTTTTGGAGTTTATTTCTTTATTTCATTTCCTCACTGGGCTATTTTCCCTGTTGGAGCACTTGGGCTTACAGCATCTTGCTTTTCCAACTTGGGTTGTACCTGAGCAAGTAATAATAATAATAATACAACAAAACGCTAGTTCGTATCTGACAACACTTCTTGATATTGTCGAGTATCATCATTTTTTTCCACGCCTATTGACGCAAAGGGCCTCGGTTAGATTTTGCCAGTCGTCTCTATCTTGAGCTTTTAATTCAATACTTCTCCATTCATCAGCCTCCTGGCTAGTATAGTGGTAACGTGCTTGCCTCGCATTCGCGTGGCAAGAGATCGATCCCCGCCCAGGGCCGTGAGTTTAAGCTGTTTACTGGGGAGGCTACTGCTGTGGTAGGGCACCACAGTGGGGGGTTGGGCTTGCCCGGCTGACGTTCTGGTGAGCATCTATTCTGATGGAACTGGAACTGAAACCAGACACCTTTAACCTTTAACCTTTACTTCACGCTTCACAGTCCTCAACCATGTAGGCCTGGGTCTTCCAACTCTTCTAGTGCCTTGTGGAGCCCAGCTGAACGACTGGTGAACTAATCTCTCTTGGGAAGTGCGAAAAGCATGCCCAAGCCATATCCATCTACTCCTCATCATGACCTCATCCACATATGGCACTCGAGTAATCTCTCTTGTAGAGTATAAAAGTCACTAATTGTTTATGATTAAAATGCAACCAAATTGAAAACAAAAGTACAAAGATGTTTTAATAAAGCAGAAGTAGCGTTTCAAAAATCTTGATTTTTTAGAAATTAGAATGCAAAAAAGTTGTGTGCTTAAACTAGTCGTTCAGTTGACGAAATCAAATACTGTTTTAAGCCCTAGCCTATGGTATTTCATATACAGTACAGTACAGTAAATACACTATCTATAGTTTTTTTCAATGAATGTAAGTATGAATGTTTATCATACTGGAAGGGAAAAAAACAAAATGACAGAAAAATTACTGAAACACTATTTTCTCCTTCAGTAAAAATTCTGTTATCTATACTGCTAAAAATTTCAAGTTTTTTTTTAAGTTTTCAGCCAAGTGATCATCCTAGCTCCACCTCATGTCTATGTACAGTATACAGTACTGTACTAAATAACATTAATAAGAGCCATATCAAGAATTCATACAGCAACTGTACTTTCTCTTAATATAGAAAATACTTTTGAAAATTATTATTTTGTCCTAGATTTTATTTATTTTACTTTTAATGACAAACCATAAAATATATTTCTCACATTTTTATGGATTCTTACTGTGTACATATATATCATTGATGTGTGGGATACCAAGATAAGCAAATGCAATTTTTTGATAATTACACTATAAACTAACAAACACTAATAATAAAGACAATACTTGACTCAAAATCTTTTTAAAATTAACTACATAACAGATTAAAGGAATATGTTAATCCTAATTAAAGAAAACCGTTTAGTTAGTAATCTTACAATGTGTATAAAAGCTGCCTTACGGTAATCAAACTTCCTTGGGTATTTTCATTTACACATAACTATCCTGTATTTCATGTTTCATAATTCACAGCAATCCCTCAGCATAGCTCCTTAAGCGCATCATGGATTTATAAGTATATCATATTTATAAAGTATCTATACCGTGGACTCCTTATATATCAGGTTTCTGAGGACAGATAAGTTTTTAATTTCCATTCTTTATTTATTTTTTCTAAATAGTCAGTTTTGGGCTTATAAAACCTTAAATTCATAGATAAAAAATATGAAAAATTATAAATAAAAAATATACCATATACCATATCGTATTTTTACATCGACTGTATTGGTTTCCAGCAATTAGTGAGAGGGTTCCTTGGAACTGAAGACCCACAATAGCCAAGGGATTACAGTATTACATTTTTGGGATACAGTATAAATAAGTCTGGGAATAATTTAGAATTGTATTCACTGTTATTTTGTTACAAGTACATAAGTAGACTGGCTTCTGATGCCAAACATTCAAAATCTATGCTAGGAGCTGCTATCGAGACATTAGTGATTCATTTAATATTGTAAATATTAGCTGTACACCATTTTTAAATCTTATTAATTTTTGTATAATCAACATAATCAACTGGCTTAAGTTCTTTCTGTGTAGGAACAAATGATAATCAAGAAGTTTGAAGAAAAATGAACAAGTCTAGGTTATCCAACACCCAAAAGATAGGACACTTTGTAATCAACCAGGAATTGCCAACAATTGTAAATAAATTATGCACAATGTTTGAAAGCATTTTTTTATTTTCCTTTTTTTACATTACTGCAATGTACTGTAGCTGTCAATGCCACTAACTAATAATAATTAACAGTAATAAAATGCTATTAACAAGAACTCTCCAATATTTCTTTCACGAATAGCTACTCGACAAGTTAACCAATTTGTAACTCGAATGAGTTACAGAACACAAATCATTGATGTCCAGCATATCACATTTTCTTTATCATTTTAAAAAAAGTAAAATTAAATTTTGAATTAAAATAAAATTGTAAAGGCAATAAATAAATGATTGAGTTGTTGAACTTTAAATGAAAACATTTCCGGCAGAGTTAACAGGATTGACTGAAAATCCAGTAATCTGGTCTGCCTATGCGAGACAATAAAATAAAAAGTATTAGACTTTCCAATGTAAACATAAATCAAGATTTTAATATTTCATTCGCTTATAATATGTGTACATGGATTTTAAGATTATTTCAAACTATGTACCATTAAATTGATATATTTTTCAAAATTTAATCGCATGAAGGACGATATAAACAATGAGAAATCACTACACTAATCACAGTGATTGCACTGCAAGTGTAGGAGGTCATGATATGAAGATTTTTATATTTTTGTAACATGAGTATGCACAGCTATTTTGAGTAACTTTGAAATACTATTTCATGACTTTATGAACTAAAGGAATTAGAGATTATTTCTTATGCAATACACAATTTCCCTCTCTTATGGTGTGTTTTATTGGAGATTTTAATAAAACAACATCCCAAAATTCCTTATTTTATTAATTCATTGAGTGTGTATACATATGTATGTATGTAAATATATATATATATATATATATATATATATATATATATATATATATATATATATATATATATATATATATATATATATATACATACATACATATACATATACATATATATATATATAATTTATATATATATATATATATATATATATATATATATATATATATATATATATATATATATATATATATATATATCTATATATATATATATATATATATAAATATAATTCTAATACTAAAGTATTTAAACAAAATAAAATTCTCATGTAAAGTTATTTCAACTGCTTTACTCTTCAATTTCAATAACAATGTAGTTTGAGTATAAAATAAATCTGGATAACTTGGGGATCTGGATAAAACGGGTCCGCTACAGTTTAGTGTAGTCTCCGATTTTTACACAAAGGAATAACGGATTAATGTTGAATATAAATCACTTGTTTAGAGACCAGACACAAGACTGAGGCCAATATAAACATGAGAAAATGTTGGCTGCACAACTTGACTTTCATCCGTAACTTTCTTCAATTTCAATAACAATGTAGTTTGAGTATAAAATAAATCTGGATAACTTGGGGATCTGGATAAAACGGGTCCGCTACAGTTTAGTGTAGTCTCCGATTTTTACACAAAGGAATAACGGATTAATGTTGAATATAAATCACTTGTTTAGAGACCAGACACAAGACTGAGGCCAATATAAACATGAGAAAATGTTGGCTGCACAACTTGACTTTCATCCGTAACTTTCTTCAATTTCAATAACAATGTAGTTTGAGTATAAAATAAATCTGGATAACTTGGGGATCTGGATAAAACGGGTCCGCTACAGTTTAGTGTAGTCTCCGATTTTTACACAAAGGAATAACGGATTAATGTTGAATATAAATCACTTGTTTAGAGACCAGACACAAGACTGAGGTCAATATAAACATGAGAAAATGTTGGCTGCACAACTTGACTTTCATCCGTAACTTTCTTCAATTTCAATAACAATGTAGTTTGAGTATAAAATAAATCTGGATAACTTGGGGATCTGGATAAAACGGGTCCGCTACAGTTTAGTGTAGTCTCCGATTTTTACACAAAGGAATAACGGATTAATGTTAAATATAAATCACTTGTTTAGAGACCAGACACAAGACTGAGGCCAATATAAACATGAGAAAATGTTGGCTGCACAACTTGACTTTCATCCGTAACTTTCTTCAATTTCAATAACAATGTAGTTTGAGTATAAAATAAATCTGGATAACTTGGGGATCTGGATAAAACGGGTCCGCTACAGTTTAGTGTAGTCTCCGATTTTTACACAAAGGAATAACGGATTAATGTTGAATATAAATCACTTGTTTAGAGACCAGACACAAGACTGAGGCCAATATAAACATGAGAAAATGTTGGCTGCACAACTTGACTTTCATCCGTAACTTTTTTGTTTTTGAAATTTTTAATGCATATATTTGTACAAGTTTGTATTGATGGAAGTTCATTAATTCAACGTTTATAGGGGTTACTGTGTGTGTGCACGTACGTGTGTGTATATATATATATATATATATATATATATATATATATATATATATATATATATATATATATATGTATGTGTTCGCATATCATTTAATTATCTCCTTTCATAATAAATTCCCTTAAATCAGATATACTTCAAAAATATAATTTCAACCGGGTAAAATAACCATTACTAAAATAATGAAGCTGGAATGAGAAACAAACTGACCAAATTAAAGAAACCATTATAACTAATAAGCTTCAAGTGATGGTCATGATGTATCAATGAGCAACACTCCCACTGCAAAGGTAGCTGAATGCAAATATAGCAGCAACAATTCTGTTTATATTGTAGAGTACATTTGTCTCTGTTTGGAAGTCATTCAAGAAAAAAAATATATGTTAGCAGCAACTCTTACATTTCATATAACTTTTAAATTAATAAGTAAATGATAACACTCATTTCCTTGTACAAGACATCATATTGCTGCAGATTTCATCATGACTTATAGTGGCTCACCGGGAAAGATAGTAAGAGGAAAAGTGGAAACTGCCCATTTAAGGTGCAAAAACAATTGAAATATTAAGGGATGGAGCAAATGTAATGTTAGCAGCAACTCTTACATTTCATATAACTGCAAAAATAATAATTAGATGATAACATTAATTCCCTTGTACAAGACATCGTATTGAAACAGATTTCATCATGACTTATAGTGGCTCACCGGGAAAGATAGTAAGAGGCAAGGTGGAAACTGCCCATTTAAGGTGCAAAAACAATTGAAATATTATGGGATGAAGCAAACATTTTAGAAAAATGACAAGTATATAGTTTCACATGGTAAAATTTCTTTGATTTGTTTTTTCTGCATAAAGCTCTGAGTTAAACTGAACAACTAAGCAGTTATACACTGCATGTCTTCCAAAATTACAAAACACCTCAGTGTAGAAGCACTTTAACACTGTATCATTACAACACTTGTCTACCATTACGCTGTAGTACTGAAATGCAAATGTTATCACTGTAACATCAAATATTACTTTTTTAGAATCAGTTATTCTATTTAACATTGGCCTAAAAACAACTACTGTATACTACAATTGAAGCAAACCATAGTTATACTGTACTATAATATTGCATATATATCATAATCTCATTTGAATAAAAAAATAAATGATGTATGCTAGAAATGAGATGAATACCAATTATGTGACATCAGTAATGATATCAAAAGCTTAACTGTCTAGCTCTTTTCTCAATTGCAGTTTCCCTGTAACCTTTATATAGAGCATCATCTAGCTCACTTTCAGGAACCTTCTTCACCACACGTAAAGCTTCTTTGATGGCCTGCAATAAAACATAACATATTTTGGACAATTTCAGAACATGGTTGAGTCCTTCAGATACAAGAACTGATATATAGTACCTGGCAAGAAATTAATTTAATATGAAAAAATTTTACTCTAATAATTTCCTTTACTGATGTTGAATATGAATCATTAAAATCTCATTAGGTTTTAGTGATATATAGCCTTGGACGGATAAGATATGAATGTTAAATTTTTTTTTTTTCATATAAAACCATTACTGTATTTATACATCAATTACAGCAATTAATCTTACTGTCCTGAAATCATGCAAGAGGTATCAGATACTGTGCTTTAGCAACTGCACAGGTTATAAACATACTGACATCTAAATTACACACTGCATAAAATATACTGTATCAAAGTTGAAAGCACTGATTTCATGAACATGAAATATAACTTATGCCGCTTTATGACTGGTCAAAATCCTGTCTTTAAAATAGCTAATATGAGCCAGAATGGTTTAAAACATTGGTCCCTTGCATCACGATATGTTCCTGGAACTGAAAAGTATGAAAAATACATGTGGTGTATTCCTTTAGTTTTCTACATATACAATATGTAGCCTGTTCTGATATATCAACAGAGATTTCCCTCCTTGGAGTGGTATGAGTGATGAAATGGGCATGCTTTAAAGGTCAGTCATGAGTAGCAAAGACAATGGAAAGGACAATATCCTAGAAACCAACCATACTTAGATAAGATCAGAGCCCAAGGGCCCTCCATCCAAGGTAGGATGAGGGAGCATTGGGGAATGATTGTTGGAGACTCAGCAGGTAGATCTATAGGCTACCCCCAAAACCATCCATACCTAGCTCACAAGATCAGTGGTTAAATTTGTTGGTTTGGTAAATTATACATGTAGTTCAACATTAATCAAGATTTCTATTATCTAAATGAATAATTAGGTGATAAAGTAATGCAGTATTTTTAAAGTACCCTAAACCAAGACTACAAGTAAGGCTAGGATGTTATTTAATTGATTATGGGACACTAAATGCCCTATCTTGTTCTTTCACTGGCTATAGACACTACTGAAAATTGGGCTTGAGTGGGGCTCCAACTCCCAAACAACGGAACGCGAGTTGAGGACGTTTCCACTAAGATACCACAACTCTAATACAGAGACTTACTCTTTGCTGTCTATGATTCATAATATGCAACAGAGTCAGCTAGAAAGGACATAACTGTTTGCTTCCTATCATTGGTATGCATAACTTTCCTTGAGAAACTTTCTAGTTCATTCACTAACCTCCAGTCAGCAAGGCTGACAAAGCAACCTCACTCCTATTATTATTAATCATTAACAATTAATTGTTAATTGTTGTTGTTACTAGCTAAGCTACAAACCTAGTTGGAAAAGCAAGCTGCTATAAGCCCAAGGGCTCCAACAGGGAAAAATAGCCAAGAAAGGAAACGAAATAAGGAAATAAATAAATGATATGAGTAATAATGAACAATTAAAATAGAATATTTTGAAAACAGTAACAACATAAAAACAGATATTTCCTATATAAACTATAAAAAGAATTACATCAACCTGTTCAACATCAAAACATTCGCTGCAAGTTTGAACTTTTGAAGTTCTCCTGATTCAACTATCCGATTAGGAATATCATTCAACAACTTGGTACACAGCTGGAATAAAACTTCTAGAATGCTGTGTCGTACTGAGCCTCATGATGGAGAAGACCTGACTATTAGAACATACTGCATGCCTAGTATTGTGAGCAGGATGGAACTGTTTGGGCAGATCTAAATGTAAAGAATGATCAGAATTATGAAAAATCTTATGCAACATGCATAATGAACTAATTGAACGACGGTGCCAAAGATTAATATCTAGATCAGGAATAAGAAATTTAATAGACCGTAAGTTTCTGTCCAACAAATTAAGATGAGAATCAGCAGCTGAAGACCAGACAGGAGAAAAATACTCAAAACAAGGTGGAACTAAGGAATTAAAACACTTCTTCAGAATTGATTGATCACCGAAAATCCTAAAAGACTTTCTCAATAAGCCAATTTTTTGTGCAACTGAAGAAGACACAGACCTAATGTGTTTCTCTAAAGTAAATTTGCTGTCAAAAATCACACCTAAAATTTTAAAAGTCATACAAAGTTAAAGAAACATTATCAATGCTGAGGTCCAGATGTTGAGGAGCCACAGTGCTTGCCCTACTTAGAATCACTCTTTGAGCTTTGTTAGGATTCAACTCCATACCCCATAATTTGCACCATGCACTAATTTTAGCTAAATCTCTCTCAAGCGATTCAGCAACCCCAGATCTACCATTCAGGAGATGGAATTTGTGCAAAGAGAGTAGCATTATCAGGAAAAGCAACAAGCTTGTTTTCTAGGACAAACATGTCATGTGTATATAATATGAAAAGTAATGGGCCAAGAACACTACCCTGAGGAACACCCGTCATCACATTCCTATACTCGCTATGGTCCCATAACAACACCTCATTGCGATCTATTAATTAAAAATTCAATGATGATGCTTAGAAATGACCAACCCATTCCAAATGTGATATCCGGTGTTCCACAGGGTAGTGTTCTTGGCCCATTACTTTTCATACTATATACACATGACATGTGGTTTGGCCTAGAAAACAAGCTTGTTGCATATGCAGATGATGCTACTCTCTTTGCATCAATTCCATCCCCTGAATGTAGATCTAGGGTTGGTGAATCCCTTAATAGAGATTTAGCTAGAATTAGTGCATGGTGCAAATTATGGGGTATGAAGTTGAATCCTAACAAAACTCAAAGTATGATTGTAAGTAGGTCAAGGACGGTGGCTCCTCAACATCCGGATCTCAGTATTGATAATGTTTCTTTAAATATGTATGACTCTTTCAAAATTTTAGGTGTGATTCTCGACAGTAAATTTACTTTTGAGAAACATATAAGGTCTCTGTCTTCTTCAATTGCACAAAAAATAGGCTTATTGAGAAAGTCTTTCAAGATTTTCGGTGATCAATCTATACTGAAGAAGTGTTTTAATTCTTTCATTCTACCTTGTTTTGAGTATTGTTCTCCTGTTTGGTCTTCAGCTGCTGATTCTCATCTTAATTTGTTGGAAAGAAACTTACGGTCTATTAAATTTCTTATTCCTGATCTAGATATTAATCTCTGGCACCGTCGTTCAATTAGTTCATTATGCATGTTGCATAAGATTTTTCATAACTCTGACCATCCTTTACATTCAGATCTCCCTGGACAATTCTATCCTGTTCGTAATACTAGGCAGGCAGTTAATTATAATAGCCAGGCCTTCTCCATCACGAGACTCAATACTACGCAGTACTCTAGAAGTTTTATTCCAGCTGTTACCAAGTTGTGGAATGATCTTCCTAATCGGGTGGTTGAATCAGTAGAACTTCAAAAGTTCAAAGTTGGAGCAAATGCTTTTTTGTTGACCAGGCGGACATGAGTCTTTTTATAGTTTATTTATGACATATTTGTTTTTGATGCTGTTAATAGTTTATATATGACATGTCTGTTTTGACGTTGTTACTGTTTTTAGAATGATTTATTGTTAATTTGTTCTCTTCATTTATTTATATCCTTATTTCCTTTCCTCACTGGGCTATTTTTCCCTGTTGGAGCCCCTGGGCTTATAGCATCTTGCTTTTCCAACTAGGGTTGTAGCTTGGATAGTAATAATAATAATAATAATAAACTGTTCAAGTTTGAAAACAAGGGCCTCATGATCAAAGGCAGCATTAAAATCATACAAACTTCCTGATCACAACCAAAGGGTTTCTGTACAGCATTCGAGATTGTAAGAAGGATATCACACGCACTGAGGCCTTTACGAAAACCAAATTGCAAACAAGGGAACAGATGATTACCTTCAGCAAACCTATTAAGATGTTTTGCCAAAAGGGATTCAAAAGCTTTAGATAATATGGGAGTTATGGAAACTGGGCGGTGATCAATTGGACTTAAGCTACTACAAACATATTTACATAGTGGAGTAACATCACCAATTCTCCAAGAAGTGCTAAAAGCTCCTCTTCTCGCTAACTTGCGCAAAATAACAGATAACTTCGGAGCTAAGAAATCTGCAGTCTTTATAAAAACACAACGGAAAAATACCATTTAGTTCTACCCCTCCATAAGCATCAAGGTCCATCAAGAGAGTTTTAATTTCACGAGATCGAAAGCTAAACTAGTTAGCTTAGCCTCAGGAAAACAGGAATGAGGAAGTTCAAGTTTTTCATTACTCTGCTTACCGTCAAACACATCAGCCATAAGGGTTGCCTTTTCCTTTGGACAGTGAGTGACAGAGCCATCTATCTGGTTTAAGTAAAGGAAGAACTTTTGCAACTACACTAAAGAGTGCAGATTTAAGGGTAGTCCACCACTTATGCTCCTGGATTGTACCAGAAAGGGTTTCTTTTATGGTTAAATAGAAATCATAAAAATTAGAGTGAAGTGATATTCAGGTAATATAAATAATTAATAAGGGACGAATAAGAGCATGTAAAGGTAAATTATGAATAAGGGTATGTAAAGGTAAATTAAAATGAAAATAAATGAAATTATTATAAAATGACACAAGAATTATAGCAAAGCCGAGAACACTGTCAAATGAAGTAATATTTGTCTAAGTAATCAAATAGAATAGTAAAGGGTTAAGTAAGAGTACAGGATTTGACAAGTGATAAGAGTGAAATGGCATTCACGTAATTAATTGGATACACTATTAAAAGATATATAAAGTAATGCTAAATTCATATAAATGCAGTAAATATGCAGAAATATGAATTATGGCAAGACTGTGCACGTTGTTAAAAAAAATTTGGGAATTGATGACAGCGAAATTAATAGATCCATAGCTGAGGGAAGAATTTAACATTACTCACAGGGCATGGGTTCATCTCACAAGATTGATCGTGTGGAATCGGAGTAACCAACAGTCAGTTCAGATGATGGGATGCACTTACGTGACAAAGAACCAGCGGTAAAATAGAGTAGCAATGTGGATGTCATGGCTTTACAGGATAAGCAAACCACACTTAAAATGGAGATCAGGATCTTGGAAAACAGACAAGAAGCACTCAACAGGGTGACTACGTTCATAAAGAACAGTAAGATACATGGTGTGCAAATGGCGTCTTCAGGGAACGATCAAACAAGGCCCCTCAGAGAAGGGAAGAGAAATTAGAGTCTGTGAGGGACAAGGAAATACCTAAGGTATCCATAACCTCGTTAAAGAACGACGAAGGTCAAGATGTGCAGATGATATCCTTGAGGGATGACCAAACAGGTCCCTTCAGAGAAGGAAAAAGAAATTAAGAGTCCTTGAGAGAAGATCAAATAAGGCCCTTCAGAGAAGAAGAAAGAAATTAGAGTATTTGAGGAACAACCAAACAGGGCCCTTCAGAGAAGGAGAAAGAAATTATAGTACTTGAGGGACACGGAAATACCTAGTATTTGAGGAACAACCAAACAGGGCCCTTCAGAGAAGGAGAAAGAAATTATAGCACTTGAGGGACACGGAAATACCTAGGGCACCAATGGTCTCGTTAAAGGACGATAAAGAGTCATGATGCGCAGATGACGTCCTTGCGGAACGACAAGGCAAGATCCTTCAGAGAAGGGAAAGAAATTAAGGTCATTCCTCGAATTTTGTGGGGATTAGGTAACAGAAATAGGTGCGGAAAGCGAGAATCCAGGAAAAACTGCTGCCCTAGTGTGGGTCAACTCATAACCTACCAACTAACTGGCCATTACCTAACTGCGTTGACTAATATACTAGGTAACCCACTGTATTGCTCTACATTCTTTTCCTGTGCTTTCTATCATGGTATTTAGTTCTTACTACTTTTCAGATATGACTGTTCATTATTAACACAACTTTAGTATAAACTGAAAATTACCACCAGGACTCATGAAATTAGTCAAGCCACACCATGCTTTGGATAACTTTCAACAAAACACTTGCTTGTATCTAGCAACACTCAATGATACTGTAGAGTAAAAATAGTCACTAATAATTGATGGCTGAAATACACCCAAAATTGAAAACAAAAGTTAAAAATGCTTTAATGAGGTAAAATTATCTTTTTAAAAGCCAAGACTTTTTTAGAATGGATAATGTCTGCTTAAACTTCTCGGTCTGAGCTGACGATATTGAATGGCGTGCTTTAAGGATTTGTTTAAAGTAAAAATACTGTAATACACTACAGTATTAGGATTTTTTTTTAATGAATGTATATTGTTCCATAAGGGAAATAATAAGATTAAAAATGACTAAAACATCATGGAGCATAGTTGGGAGAGCATGCAGACCCTCGTCAGGCAGAGGAGCTCGGCTGCCCACCTTGCTCGATGGTTGGGTACATGGTACCGCGCAAGAATTGCCCGCTAGACTAGGGTCTGTGTCTCTCTGAACGAATGAGCTCTAGATGAAGACATTCTACAATCTTTTCGTATTTCTTTCTGTAGGAGATCAGCGAGCAGCCTTCCCCTCTCCTATGTGAGATGCTCTCTTGCAAGGAGACAAAGAAGGCTGGGCTGTAGCTGTGCGCTGGTGCGTAGGCAGAACAACAGGTTTTCTCTACACGATGGAGGCTGAATCCCTAGGCACAGATCTCAAAGAACCTGGCCTTATATAAAGACAAGCGATTTGTTGTGTCCTACGGACAGGATGGCAAGGGGCAAGGGGCAAGAACCGCCTAAGCTTCGAAGAGCTAGAACAAGGCACCGACGAATCGAGCACACGCTTGCAGACATCCTAGGGGGGTGACCATTCTGGCGAAGTGTGCCTTTCCCGTGAATGGTATTTGTATGGCAGCCCAAACCTCCCACTGGCAAAAGGCACCTTTCCCAACTCTTGGAGGTGGACCTCCAAGCAGCGCACTCTGCTTCCCATCAATGTGCTGAGCATGGTCAGGCTGAAGGTCGACATTGTGTGCTGCCAGCGGAAGATAGTCAAAACTAGTTCCTGGGTTCACTCTGGAGGGATGCCCCGACAGGTAACCCCGAGGGGTACTCATCCGTATCTAATCACGTTGTCTACCAAAGCAGGCCGACAGTATCATGCTCGATCAGCCGCTAAGGTCGCTATGGCCAGACACGAGAGACTTTTGGTATGTGACTTTCAGAGCCTCGGGAGTAAAGATCGAAATTAACCACTGGGGAGGCAGCTATGCGCGCCCGCTGTATCCCCAAGTGAAAGACCGTGCGCAGCCATTCCTTGCACAGGGAATCAGCAAACCCCAAGGAAGGCAAGAGTTGATCATGTCTTCAGTGTAGAGAGACTCCTCAGTGGGCGAAGTCAGCGCTGCTTCTCTAGGAGAAGCAACAACGACTTCAAAACTGCAAGGTTACCAGGGGGTCAAAGGACCACAAATCTTACTCAACCGATCGAGCAGAGTCAGAGTGACAGAAACAAGCAGACAGAGTCAGTGGGTGAGGTTTCTTTGGCTTTGAGTAAGAACTTGAAGGGGAAGAATCCCTCTTTACCCTCTTCTTCTGCTGCCTACCTTATTGCTGCCACTGGGAGGGAGGCCACTCCCTACACTCATTATATGGAGACGCCTGGGAACAGGTGTGACCCCTGTACACAGGGCAAAAGCCCTGAGAATACGTCTCCATGGCTGGCATAAAGGTGCCGCAGCGGCAACCTTCTGTGCCATGGCAAACCCGCAGGGTAGATCCTTATGGACACACAACTCTGAAAGAGAAAGGGAAAGTCTTAAAGTTTTATACAAATTTGTATTTGTTCTTAACAAAGTAAATATGTTTACAGGAGAGAATGACAGCACATCTGTTCTCTACTGAGCCAAAATGAAAAGTGATGTAATGTTACCTGTGCGGGTGTGAGCGAAGTGGCCGGTCTACCACCCCGCTGACTATGGGTGGACTACACCTCACTAAAACTCTTATGGCTAGTTTCAGCTGTTGCCAAAATATATCTTCACTGTAAAGAGCGAAATGGTTTGTATATAATGATGGAACAAAAACCAAATTATATCTGAAAAGAAATATAATATCACTATAGAAAAGTACATCTGCAGTTCCATGACCACTGAGATATTGTAAGAACCCAACGATGGGGAGAGTTCTTGTAAAACTGGGCAAAGAATCCACACAAAAAATGATTGTCTGAAGACTTCGTAAGGTATGGAGAAGATGATTGATTTTTTTTCTCATAAATGAAAAGGCCCATGATCCTAAGATTTAATCAGTGTGACCTATTGGTAAGATATAATGACTATTTGAATTGTCTGGCAGGCTATGCTTCTAAAGAAGTCTAATGTAAAACATATATTACTGATCATGTAATTCAATTGGTTTCTATAATCTTGACTGATTAAAAGAATCCCATAGCTGCCTTATTATAAAGACAATTTTTGTTGCTGTCTCTCTGGTATAAATCAAATTTTGACAATTTATCTCGGCACCTTTCCATTTCAATAGCATGTTAAATACCATACTCTTTTTCCTATGCAATATTCAAATTACAGCGAATCTCCTTTACCTTTGCACGGCATTAATGTAAGACACTTTTGCTACTCTTCTGGCCCTATATCTTCTTTCATAAAATTTCCCTATACATACTTTATTCTGATACACTCTCCTAGGGCTCTTTATTAGATTACTTGTTATTCTTGATGGTGCAAGCAAGAAATTTTCCTTTTTTCCTTCTTCCAAGAGCCCTTACACGTCTTTAGCAGTTACGTTCTCTACTGGTCCTTCTATTATCCCAGCAAGTAACAGTGGGTTCAATACAAATTTTAATTCTTCAATAATAATGTCTCATATACAGCAAATTCTATCATAGTTTAATGTTAATACTTTGCTTTCTTTTCTTATTGTACAAAACTGTTCATCTACACCATTAGTACTACTGATTCCCTCAAAATCTCATCTTAACCCTGTGAGGATCCAATGCCACACTTTGGCATCATCCATTCATGAAATCATAAGTGTTATATGGTAAATTTATTCAGCTTTCTAATGCAATTTGCAATTTCTTACCATCTTTATTCTTTTGTTAATAATGCTACTAAATGTCATCATAAGTAGGTTGACACATATCACTGCTCCCTGGCCAAAAGTCATATGCCTGAATGATTTTGTCATGGCCGGGATCATCAGAAGTGTTAATACTGTATGTTGGTTATTTTAGGTGTTTTGATAACTATGCCCATTAAGCAGAAGAGCAAATCTTTGTAGTGGCCAAAAATCTGTTAACAATATAAGATCTTTGCCATAATTACCAGACATTTCTTATGTTACAATTTCTTCCCTTGTTACTTCTCTATCAGGTTTGTAAATTTTGAAATATGTTGGTTTTTGAGTACTGTATTTCTGTATCAACAGTGACACTATTTTTTCAATATACAATATTACATGGATTGTATAATCTGAAATTCTCTTTTACATCCTTATCTGGTGAATAATCTCATTCCTATATAAAGCTCAGCCTTTCTCAGTTCTGATAATATGTATGACCGATATGGGCAGTTAAAGAGGGTAAAAAGGAGAGATTTATCTATGTCATTCGTAATGAACATTATGATGAATTCATAATTTGCCATCTGATCTATGGAGATTAAGGTATGAAATATCTATATTTATACTAGTTTGCAGATGTCATATTAATACAAAAAAATTACTATGGCAAGAGATCATGCCCTATTTCTAAATAAACCTGTCTACAATAAATGAAGAACAGTTATATCCATTGTTGAAAAAGCCTACTTATCTTTTAGTAATATCCACAACAAAGTCTACTCCCATTTGTGTTTCTCATGGTGTAACACAATACGTGTTGTGGTGTATGGGTAAACCCAAACTTTGTATGTGGTCATTACTTGCTGGCTACTAATAATGGCTGTTGAAAGTTACTGAATATTGCTTGTTGAAGTACTGGCTTTACCTAGTTGAATATGTCCATCCATATACCTAGGCACTTCCCTCAATTTTTGGGGGGTAGCCGACATCAAACAAATGAAAAAAAAAAGGGGGGACCTTTCCCCGCTACGTTCCTCCCAGCCTGACAAGGGACTCAACCGAGTTCGGCTGGTACTGCTAGGGTAGCACAGCACACCCTCCCCTGTTATGTGAATATGTGAGAAAAGATAACAGAAAAGTTAGCAAGCATTAAGAGCTCAGTAAATGAGACTTTACTATGTAAAAATTGGTTCTCAAATATGAAAGGGATATGACAATGCTTCTTTAATCGAGAATACTGTAACTATTTCTCATTTAACCATTGTGAGGCAGGAGATATACTATAGAATTTTGATCACATATGACACACGACACCTCCTAAGGCATTTCCACTATCAGTGCACCTTACATGATACACTGTAGATAGTACTACAGATTCTATATACCTGACTCTATCTCCCATCCAGTGTTCAGTACACTGCTTTCTACCTTTTAATTTTCTTTTATTCCATCTGATTTTTTGTCAAATTGGCTGCTCAATTTCTTTGACTTGACCTTTCCGTAATAATCACCTCAATCAAGGAAAGGTAATTCTGGCAATCTGTAAGTATGACTCAGTGGTCTCATTGAATAGATATTCTAGTGGCAGTCTACAGTCTAAGTCTCAAACAAGAATTGACAGATTTTCACAATGCACACAACCTGGCTAAGGAGTGAGGGAGTCAGAGGCTCATAGGTGTACCTGTTAAGTGATTAATTAGCAGTCATTTCTTGGCTCTCCTATATCCTATGTGAGCAAAGAAAGGGCTTAGGAGCTAGTCTTATGAGTGTATGTTTGGTCTCTACAGCCCTAGGCAACAGAACAATGACCTATGCCTTGACTTTGCTCCTCATTAGTGACCTTTAAACATTTAATAACAATCAAAGGTAAACTAATGAAAACTACTAGAAATCCTAAGTTCATGAGAGAGTCAAACAAACGACTAACTCATCTATTAGGTTAACAAGAAGCTTTTAAATATCTTTCGTGCATAAAACGAACGAATACAAATCTGCCCACACACAATATCCTGTATATAAATACTGTAAGCCCATTTTAGTTTTGCACTTTGCTATCCAACAAATAAAACTTTCCTTGTTTGACAGGGCTTGTGTACAAAAATTAACACTGCAAGAGCAAATGCCTAAACTTTCTTCCATCTACTACATATTGCATACTCTCGCCAGATACAAAAAGAAGTAAAAATAATATCAATTATGGCATGAATAGTCTACTGCTTAACACATACCTCTGGAATCCAAACTCGAATTACGTAATCGCTAGCACTGGAAACCTGTGGATCTTTGGAAAGAATCTCTTTTTTGAAGACATCTATGACTGACATAATCTGAAACCAAAAAGAAATCACCATTTAATCGAGATAGTATCATTCAAGCAGAAAAAATTGAAAAAGAGTTTCTTACACAGAATCACATGAAATAAGAAAGGCTAACAATAGACATAAGCAATAATCCTGCTATAACTAAAATTCATTACTTTTCTATACATCAAAATCTCCAAGTTCGAGACATTCAGAATATTTTTTCAGTTTCAAGTTGAAGAATATTTCAAAAACTCTAAATGTATATCTAAAATCCTTTCTCTGCGTACAAAGCATCAAAGATGGAGTTTTACCAAAAATTTTATAAAATCAAAAAAGAGACAATAGAATAATACAAAGAAGTTAAACACTAAAATTTATTTTTCACACTCACCTGATGTTCATATTACTTCTAATCGAAGCTGTGTCAACTTTTACCAGAAAATAAATATTTCCTGTTCTTTCCCTTTGCAAAATGCCTCTCCCTCTGGGAAACACAACACCATCTGGCGGTTGATGGCAACTAACATCAGTGATACGACCTAATACTTACTACTCTCTTAACATCACTGATCGGGGGGTGTGTGTGTGTGTGTGTGTGTGTGTAAAGGGGGGGGGGGGGGGGGGTAAAAGGGGGGGGGGGGGGGTAAAAGGGGGGGGGCATGTACAGTAGGGTTCCCAATTATGCGAGAATTTGGTCGATCCAGAGCCTCCCATGAATTGAAAATTGCACGGACAGAAAGATTAACAATAGTTAACAACTGGGACATCAGCTAGCTGGATGGTGAACTTAACCAATGCTAAGCAAACCGACAAGGCAAAAGACATGACGAGTGACAAGTCGGCAGGTTAGGTATGAGGCAGCACAGACAGACTAAGAGCATGAAAAGTAGCTGGGGTGTACCTAAGACATCATTAATAAAAGACTGCTTTTGACAACCCATTTTATCTTGCATTGAAATCAGGACAAACCAAAGAATCCAGCCAAAACTACTATGTTCACTGTCAACATTGTAAATAGTACTGATTTCACAGACACTCAAGACAGGGGATGAACTCTAAAAGGACTTCACAAAGAAATTCATTTTGGCAATGAGCCAAAGATTTCTGGTATGAATCCCCCTTTCAAGACACTCAGGACATTCATCAACAATTTAGAACTATACACCTTTAGAGTATTTCTGGGCAAAGATGTACAGGACATACATTGGAAATAAGAGAATTTTCTCTGCAACCAAAATGAAGAGGGGACCATTCAATGACTCTAAATCTCTTCAAAAGATGTGGGCCAGGAACAATAGCAACCTCAAAGATCATCCTAATCTGAGAAATTGTATAACCAATTGTTACCAAATAAGAGATAACAGCATAGTATAATGGAAAATTAATACTCAATGTAGATAGACACAAGACAAGAGCACACATCAAATATGTTAACAACTAACCACAAAATTATCCAATTTTTATTCAGGAATAATATCTAGGACTTGTAAAAGCCATTAACTGATGTGTTTGTGTTTGTTGTAGCTAGTGATGACATTTGAAGAAACAGCTTATGAAAGTAGTCCTTCCATTTAAATTTATCATTTAGTGATTGCATGCTGCTTGCAAACAAGTATGTTTGCTTATTCATAAAATCAATAATACATACATACATATACCCAGGCACTTCCCCCAATTTTGGGGGGTAGCCGACATCAAACAAATGAAACAGAAAAGGGGACCTCTCCTCTCTACGTTCCTCCCAGCCTGAGAAGGGACTCAACCGAGTTCGGCTGGTACTGCTAGGGAGGCAACAGCCCACCCTCCCACATTATCCACCACAGATGAAGCTTCATAACACTGAATCCCCTACTGCTGCTGCCTCCACGGTCTTCCAAGGCACCGGAGGAAGCAGCAGAGCCTACCAGAACTGCGTCACAATCGCTCGCCATTCATTCCTATTTCTAGCACGCTCTCTTGCCTCTCTCACATCTATCCTCCTATCACCCAGATCTTCCTTTACTCAATCCATCCACCCAACCCTTGGCCATCCTCTTGTACTTCTCCCATCAACTCTTGCATTCATCACCTTCTTTAGCAGACAGCCATTTTCCATTCAAACCACCTCAACACATTCATATCCACTCAAGCTACTAACTAATTTCTTACACCCGTTCTCACCCTCACAACTTCGTTCCTAACCCTATCTACACGAGATACACCAGCCATACTCCTTAGACACTTTATCTCAAACACATTCAATTTCTGTCTCTCCATCACTTTCATTCGCCACAACTACGATCCATACATCACAGTTGGTACAATCACTTTCTCATACAGAACTCTCTTTACATTAATGCCCAACGCTCTATTTTTTACTACTCCCTTAACTGCCCCCAACACTTTGTATCCTTCATTCACTCTCTGACGTACATCTGCTTCCACTCCACCATTTGCTGCAACGTACTTACAATAATATTAATGGTTATTTAAGGATTATTTCATAAAATAATAAATGGCAATAGTGAATAACAACATAAAGATCAAAATGCTTAAAATTTTTATGTACCTGTTCATCTCCATCATCTAACTGGAAGGGACCAATGCCCATCCACAGAAGGCTCTTTCTCGACTCTTCATCTTTAAACTTGTTGTGTCTTTCACTAGGGATTTCTTCCTTATATATTTTCCACAAACGTTCAATACACTCATGAGATTTCATGAACTTGACAAGCTTCTGATTATCAGCTTTTCTTGCCTTTAAAGCACTCTGCAATTTGTTCTTTTCTCTGGATGACATCACAGACTGTGAAGGAGATAATAAAATACTGTAACAACAAAACTATTTATGAAAAGTCCATAAGTCTACAACAATGCTTATTCTACTTTTATCTTGGAAATATAAACTCCTTCGTGGCATACACAAAATGAAAAACCCTAAATCATAATCTTATTGAAAGATCCATCACATAACACCTATAAAAAGTAGCATGTAAACTTCAGTAAATCATACAAATCACCAGGAGTATAGTCTACCACTTGGTATACCATATCAATAAAGATTTTAAAAATATATATAAACTGTATATTTTATTGATGGATGTGTGGGGTGACAAGAAGAAATAAGATATGGAATGAGGTAATTAGGGGTACCACAGGACTTAGAAAACTATCAGATAAGATCCAAGAAAGTAGACTGTGGTGGTATGGTCATGTCATGAGAAGAGATGAACAGTAGATTGGGAGGAGAGTGATGGAAATGGAGGAACAGGGAACGAGAAGGAGAGGGAAACCAAAGCAAAGGTGGATGAACTGTATCAAGGATGACCTTCGATCAAAAGGATTAACCAGTGATGAAGTGTGGGATAGAGGTACAGTAGATGGAGAAAGCTGACCAGAAACATCGACCCCACATAAAAGTGGGAAAAGATAGACAAAGAAAAAGATCTAACAATGAACTTTTCTATAGAACCCAAAGACTAACTAATAAAAGAAATAAAGTGTACTTAATAATTTGTAGATGCTTACCTCATAATTAGGATCATCAAACAATAATTTCTTGGGAGTTGACTTCGGTGTCTCATAAGCACCTTGAGCTTTAGGCTTCTGTTTCTTTGTCTCAGAGCTTGCTTTACTCTTGGATGATTTCTTCTGGTTCAGCAAGGCAACTTGTGCTGTTTCAAATAAAATACAAATATAATGAATACAGAACTATATTAGAATTTTACTTTTGCTGTAGCAAAATGTCATACGTATCTGAGGAATGAAACAGTGCAATGCATTAAGAATAAGTTTGTAGCACACAATAACTAAAAAAAAAGTTTTCATAGAAATTATACAAATTAGCCATATGTATTAACATATCAAAATGCTATTCATAAGCTTGTGAAACACAAAAAACTACAAGTAAGTATAATTTTAAATCTATCAATATATGGAAGTCACTTACAGGTAAAAAACAAATATAAAATCCATTAAAACTAAAGTACTGTATTTTACCTTGAGGTGAACGACTGAAGAAATCGTGAGCTGATATTTCATTGCCTTGTTCTAATATTTGTTGGAACAATTTGCACAGGTGTAGCGCTGAAGAAAATCCCTCTTGGTGTTGATTCTGAAATTGAATATTCACTGAATTTCCAGCAATCTGTGAGTAACCATACAGGATAATAATAAAAGCAACTATTGTATCTTCATTCCAGGAGAGTATTGATACAAGCAGAGACCACTTTCCACACAATGATACCTCAGCTAAATGAATCAGATACAGAGGAAACAAGCCACAGTAATTAGGAGATTTGTGTTTATGGATCATAAAGTAATTTAACGTGTCTGGACAAAGCAAAAAAAAAACCTTATTTTACTTAAGTTGAGTTGCTAATCAGTAAAAGCAATTTCTGTTATAAAACATTGTCTAATACATCAGTATATCAGAAACAAGTAAACTTTGACGATCTTAAGGTACCTTTTCAAATTTCAAATCCCTGAATAATGCTTACCTAAAAGTGGTAGAATAATGGATCATTGCAAGAAGGGAGGTGGAAGTCAGTGTCCATTAACTGAGATATGGCAACACAATGCCTTGAAATATTTGTAATAAAAAAATGAGGAAAGAAGTAATAAGGAGCAAATCAAAGTACTGTAGATTAAAATAAGTGAAGATAAGAATATATTAGTAAATTACATATAAAAACCAAACAATCAAAAATTAAACAAACCAAATAAGTTATACCAACTCAGTGTGTGACTTGTCATGTACCTGATGTATCTTTTTAAAAAATGCCTCACTTTTTTGTTATATTGAAATGGCATTATACTGTAATGCAAACAAAATCTTGATAATGCTAATTTCCAAAAGAAGAGAGAAATTCATGACTTGGAAGGTGGGGGGGGGGGGTTTCCAGTGAAGGATGCTAAACTGTGGAAATCTGAAGACTTCTTTCACCCGTTTATCTATGACTTAATTCTACACAAGCACCACATCAAACCAGTCAGCACATCATAAGTAAAATAAGAAGCTTATTATTTAAAGGTTAAAGGTGTCTGGTTTCAGTTCCAGTTCCATCAGAATAGATGCTCACCAGAACGTCAGCCGGGCAAGCCCAACCCCCCACTGTGGTGCCCTACCACAGCAGTAGCCTCCCCAGTAAACAGCTTAAACTCACGGCCCTGGGCGGGGATCGATCTCTTGCCACGCGAATGCGAGGCAAACACGTTACCACTGTACACTTTTGAGTATGGTCATCCAGTTATTATTATTATTACTATTATTAATTGCTAAACTACAACCCTACTTTGAAAAGCAGGATGCTATATGCCCAGAGGCCCTAACAGGGAAAATAGCCCAGTGAGGAAAGGAAACAAGCAAAAAAAATATTTTAGGAATAGCAAAAACAAAAATATTTCCAAAATAAACTATAAATACTTTAACAAAACAAGAGGAAGAAAAACGAGAGAGAATAGTGTGCCCGAGTGTACCCTCAAGCAAGAGAACTCTGACCCAAGACAGTGTAAGACCATGGTACAGAGGCTATGGCACTACCCAAGACTAGAGAACAATGGTTTGATTTTGGAGTGTCCTTCTCCTAGAAGAGCTGCTTACCAAAGCTAAAGAGTCTCTTCTATCCTTACCAAGAAGAAAGTAGCCACTGAACAATTACAGTTACATACAATAAAATTCAATAATGATACGAATATAAAAAAAAAAAATTTGATAAACTTATAATGTTCTTAAAATTCAATAATGATATATAAAAAAAATTCTTAATTTTGTTAAACTTATAATGTTCTTACCACATAAGATGGAACATCCCATATGTGTAGTTTCTTGACATTTTTGGAATATACCCTAATTCCAGAATTTTGATCACAGGCAACAAATACAATGGAGAATTTCTTGTCCCGGGGATAAACATTCTTGATGTACGAAGGCCACCAATCTTTCCGATACTTTACCCAGACGAGATCACCAACCTTTATTTTTTTGTCATCTGTAAGAAATCAAGTATTATACTGTGGTAGATTGAGAAATGTTACGAAGGTTATGTACAGAAGTATAATTACAAGCTGAGTTACAGTATCATAAATACTGATTTCAGTGCAGTGCTTTACCTATGAGAAGCAAACCTTATAAGTTACAATTATGACTTCTCAATAAAGAGAGAGAAAAAAAAAAAAAAAAAAAAAAAAAAAAAAAAAAAAAAAAAAAAGGAGTACTTTTTTATTAGTTTACCCACTTTTAAGTCTCATATCAGCAAATCCAACTTCTGAAGGCTTTTGTTTATTAAAGATGATATAGTACTATATATGATATTGCATTAATATGTCCAGATAAACCTCATTATACCTAAACATCTTTGAACATAGCAAAGTAACATATAAATTCCATTTCCATATTCTTCACACTTGGTTAATCCCTAAAAGGTTGCGTTCATTATTATAAGAAAACTACTATTACTACTAATATAATCAAGCAGTTTCATCTGATCACTGAGTTACAATTCTACGCTTATAAGGCTAAGCTAAAGGGTTCGTTATGATAATAAAAGTTACTATTTTTTTTTACTGATGTGTTTGACCTGATTTAAGGGATTTGACAAAGGAAAAATCTATTTCTGGGTGTAAGATGAGGCTGCTTGCAGCGCCTATGCTCCGCCCACATAAGTGACGCCATTGTCTACGTCACGGGCTATCTGTATTTCCTTCCGCTGTGCATGATGCAGCAGCATCAGTTGCAATGAAGATACGAAACAACGCTGACTGTCATTTCTTGATCCTGCCTAGTTTAAGATCTAACACTGGGCGAGGGACCTATGTCGCCCAGTGAAATGCTTCTTATAGCACCATTTCTAAGGTATAAATACTGCTAGATATACCAGAGAAAAAGTTGCATGGAATGCCAGGAATATACCCAGCTCGCTCACCCTTATAGGGTGTCGGTATAGAAACTGGGGCGTGTTAAAACCACTACCAGAGGTCCCTTACCAATTAGTCTTCTCCTTTCTCAATATCCCCCGATACTACGAGGGGCCTTTCTACATCCGACTACTGCCCGTTACTACGGCTAACCCCCCCAACTACTACCACTACCCACGCTTCTCCCATCATTCCTTTTCTCAATGAAATCTTAACTGTAAAAGGCGGTAGGTTTTAGAGAGGATTAAAAATCATTTAATGAAATTATTACTTTTCATCTGGTCATAGTAGTTTCCATTTTGATTGCTTTACTGGCATCATCATTCCTTTTATGGCCACATGGACATGAAGCCAACATATTTCCACATTTACAGCAATCATAATATAATCTCTGTAATAAAAGCTTCATTTTATTATAGTACAGAATTTTCAGAAAAATTGTTTTTTATTGAGCTCCTATATAGTCCTTCTAAGGTAGGTCCTATAAATGTAAGAATAACAGCGGTAAAACGTGGGGATAAGGTGGAAAGGCTGACAAGAAAATTCTTAGATATTTATTATGTTTGGGATCACCCACCCCCAAAATCAGTACTTGTACTGGCTAAAAAGCCATCATAGTAATAAAGAAAAGAAGAGTTGACATACTGGTCAAGGATAAAATGGCTTAAGCTGTGATAAGAGGTAAAGAATATAGCAGAAAGAATAACCAAGTTTAAGATAACCTTGGGAAAGATTGATGCCTATGATTTCAGACTACATACCACATAGTGGTATGTAGGAACGAACAGAGCTGATTTTGAGGATGTTATTGGTAGATGTACCATACAGGAAAGAAATCAATAAAGAGAAGCAATTTAGAATTTTTGCCAAAGTCAAAGATTAAAATTGAGAAGATAATGTTTAAGAAGCCAAATGAGTCTAAGCAACTTAGTCTAAGAGTGACTGACTTCTCGCATTTTATCATGAGAAGTTCCAGAGATGAGCACAGTTTCTTAAGCATAGGAATTGTGGTATCCACCCGACTCCCTTCGATCTCCTGGTCCTTTACTCCGGAATCAAGCAAGGAGGACAACGACCATTACTATAGCATTGGTGAAAACATTGGCAACAAAATATCTGGCAAAAGTAAAAGATTCATGAGACGATATTTATTAAGAACATACCTGTTTCCTACTCACAGATAGTCATGACCATTCTTTACTCAGAGATAACAACTCCACGAGGGGGAACATTTGGTCTAAGCCTACGCGTAAAACTGCATGCCAGGCTGCCCGACAAGAGTAAAGGCATATTTTCCCGCTCTAAAAGTCCTTATCAAGAAGTGACTTCTTATCTTTCCCCGAGAGGATTCCTAAACTCTCTAGACTTAGAGAGAAGTACTGAAGTCCTTTTGTTGATGAACAGGATAGAGAGAGGTTCAAACTTTCGACTTCAAAGTTGAGCTTTCTTCTTAGCACGCCATGTCCCCTTGTTCCTCTGACAGGGGAGGGGTTCTGCATACTCATAGTATTCCGACGCTAAACACCACTCGCACCGAGGATACTATCGTATCTAGTGGAGATATCACTTCTCAGAACGGGTAATTATTTTCCCAAAGAAGTTGGGCTCTGTCATCCAAATATGGTTTTAAGGACGATCATTCTTTCTGAAAACAAAAAGGGGAGCCTGAACTCGGTTTATGGTCAGTTTTCTGACAGTCACTGGGTGGGGTAGACTCCAATCCAGATTCTTGGAAATGAAAGGGTCCATATTTCACAACTTAATTTTCCGGTCATGATCTTGAGAGTCTAGACAGGGGTATAGATATGAAACAGTAGTATCCTTCTCGAAAGGTGGTACCTTAGAGATTCCCCTTGAGGTAGACTTGGCATGAGGTCAAGATTTAATACCTTACAAGAGCTTTAGGGTAACAAATGGCCTCAAATCATTGAAGACATATTTCATCTGCAGAACTAGAGAACTTTTTTACTGTACTTCTAGATTGTCTCTGGTACATTAACACTCAATAAAAATTATAAACAATTATGGAGGTGGATTTTTATAAATTAAAAGTGCAACATTGAAGAAAATTTTATGGTGAACACCAGTTATATGTTCATTATTATTATCATCAAAAGTCACCACGGGCCAGAATCAGGAGAGAAGTCCAGTAAAGAGAGGAAGTAAAGTATAGATTATAAAATTATAATAAAAAATTAAGATAAATACCAGAAAACCATCAAACAAGTCCTATTTAAGACTGCTCAACTAAATAAGACTAGTATTGCATTAAAAAAAACTCATACCAGAGGGAGATTTGGGCCCATCTATGCATATTTATTACCCAATTTCTATAATAACAAACCACATAAATTTCTGAGCATCTATTGAAAATATATCTGAATCCCTTTGCTTCAAAATAAATATTTTTATCCTAGTTTAAAATTTAGCAACTACAGGGATCTAGATATTTTAGATTTATTTTTTTCAATTTTTAGTGTTATAAAGAAACCCTTACATTCTGGTCATAACATTTGCCTGCTGGCTACTTATGGCAAAGTTTATTACAAGACCAAGGTTTTGAAATTCAGAAAGATTGAGGTATGAAGAATATTTATGGGTCGATCTGTGACGGCTGGTGAGAAAAGGGTCCTTCTTTACACTTTTCTAATATAAATTACTAATAATCAACAAAGTGGCAATAGATGAGCCCTTTGGGAAATGTAATAATTTGTTTTTCCATGGGTAATGTTATTGGCAAACTATTGTTCACCATACTCACCCAAGTCTTTTAGCATTTGAAACAATAGGCTTCTTATACACATGATGCAAATTATGCGAAATAAAGTTGAACCCTAACAAAGATCAAAGGATTGACTGTTTAGACTTGTACTGTTGAATCCCCTGAATAATTTTTTTTTTTTTTTTTTTACCCATATCCTGCGGGTGGGGTGTCGGTATCCCTGCTCATACACTAGATCAGCAGAAAGGAGGGTAGGTGGAGTTCCAGATAAATTCAATTTATAAGTGACAAAAACATTTGCTAGGGGTGTAAAGTGTGCGAGGGCCACCTGTCAAGTAAATGTTAACTACATAAATCTCATTAAAAATTCTTGATGTCATGATTGACTACAAAATCAGTTTTCAATATCCTTCCCTGCTTTGGTTTTTGCAATGTGAATTGATGCATAAAAACTTAATTACCTAAGTTTCGTTATCAAATTTTTCATGGTTTTGATCATATTTGTAATCACATCGTAAACTATACTGTACACCATGTAATAGTAGATATGCAGTTCATCCACCATGCAGTTTATTCACCATGCTGTACATGCTGCATATCTTCTATTAGGCAGTATTCGATATGCAGTTCATCCATCATACTGTTCTTAATGTGTGGTTCATCCATCATGCAGTACTTAAAATATGCAGTACTAGTTCAAAGGTTTAAAGGTCACTCATGAATGGCAGAGGCAAGAGGCAGTGACAATGCCCTAGTAAGCAAGACAATGCCCTAGAGACTAAACATACATGTATATTATATGATCAGTGCCCAAGGCCCCTCTCCATCCAAGCTAGGACCAGGGAGGGCCAGGCAATGGCTGCTGATGACTCAGCAGATAGACCTATAGGCTCTACCAAACCCCCCAAACCTTAGCTCACAAGGATGGTAAGGTTGCAGACGCTAAAGGCACTAACGAGTCAGAGCGGGACTCGTACCCTCGTCTAGTAAACACCAGGCAGAGATGTTACCAATCAGGCCACAACAACTTTCCACCAAGTAGTAGTAGATATGAAGTACATCCTCCATGAAATACAAGAAATGCAGTTCATCCACCAAGCAGAACTAGTTATGGAGTTCATCCACCCAACAGTACTAGGTATGCAGTTCATCCACCTTGACATACTAAGAGATGCAGTTTATTCACCCTACAGTACTAAATATGCTGTTAATTTGAACCACTAGTTTTTTTGCGTTTGTGAGGTTTAATGCAACACAGCCTTCAAGTCTCTTACATCCAAGAAAAAATTATTGATTGATTTACCTGGCCATGAACTTGAATATGAAATTCACAAGGGGAATGTTACTTTGTTGAGCAATCGCCTACACCTCATTTTATATTTACTTATTATCTGGCATTTACTTTTTAATTTCTTTTTAGTAAAGACATATTCTATAATGGAGTCCTTAGGTTTGGACCATCCTGCTTGTCTTACCGTGAAGATAATAATAATCTGAAGAGTTTTATATGTCTCTATGATCTTATTTAAATAAAAATTTCTGAGTTGGTTGATCCCATTGTTATTAAAAATGCATTCCTTCAGAATAAGCTTTGATTCCTTCTGCTTCCCTCCCTTTGCCCTCAGACAAAAACCTGGATCACATGGTTCAAGATTCTTCTATAGGACCTGTTTTGGTCATTCCAACTTCCAATTCATTATACTCAGAGTCCATGGTAAAAACTCAGGTCAGGATGGCTGATTTCTCAGTTCCCTGACTTTTGTTTCTGAACCAAGTGGTCAGGATCAACATTCAGATGCTGCAATTTATAATGTGAGATACAGTATAGCATTCCCAGTATCTTCCATATTGAATGCGTCGATACCTTTCCAATTAAGGATTTCTGGTTCGGCAAACGTTCCTTTGACACATAAACAATTACATGCCTATCAGTCACCTACTTCCAAAGATTTATTTACACGTTCAGGTTTGATATGTGTTCCTTTTGTTAATAAAAAGAACTCATGATGAGTAGCATACTAATAATTCAGAACAATTTAACAAGGCAAATTTGGGTGCCAGTAATAGATTTTTCATTTTCAGAGCTAGTTTTGCGTGAATATGGCAATATACACTTGAGGCTGGTACAGGTATGCATAGTTGTCTCAATATTCTAAAGGTGCAAAGGATTTTGGCATCTTTTGTTGTTCACAAACAAGTTCTACGACAAAAGTTTCTCAAGTTAAATATACCAATTTATAAAAGATATTCCTAAGGAAGAGAGGACTACCATTTTGGTGGGAGAATATGATTCAAAAGTTGAGTCTCCTTCTGTAAGTTTTTTGAAAGCGATTGCTGAAGCAAATGAAAAGATGAATGAAATAAAAACTGATTTAGCTTGCTGAATATATCGACAGTATTATGCATGATCAACCAATCAGTTGAGTATACTCACACAAGAATTATCCCACCATCTTTTGAATTTTCTATGGCTATGATAAATTACATACTGAGTAAAGTTATGGAGAACCCTTCATCTGCTTGAGAATACACTCCAGAACACTATTCCATCTTATTTATCTTCCTCTTGTTTTTTTTAACTTCTTATAGTTTATATATGAAAGATCTATTTTAATACTATTAATATTCATCTTAAAATATTTAATATTCTTTGTTCATTGCTTCTCTATTTCCTTATTTCCTTTCTTCACAGATATTTTTTCCCTGTTGGAGCCCTTAGGCTTATAGGATCCTGCTTTTCTAACTAGGGTTGTAGCTTAGTTAGTGATAATGATAATAATCAGGTTTGTATAGTAAGGAAAAATACAAATTACTTTACATATTTGTAATTTATTCCTACATAAATACACACTTCAATTGGAGACTTATCCTTAGGAGGGAGAAATACCCGTATACCACCTAGTTTAATTTCTATGGAAATGTTGAAGCACTTTGGTGTTATACAGAAGTAAAAGTGATAACTTCTGTCAACCTCCTAATAACCTGGCCATGAAGATGAGACAGGTGCTAGGCTAGGTCACTACCAGGGACTAGTAGACAGTCAAAGAGAAACCTATATTTTACATATGTGGAGTATATGTTGTCTGAATGTATGGGCGATAATGAGAAATGAATTTGCATACATTTGGCCATCTTCCTCCTTGTCTGGGAGGATGGGCAAAATACACATAAACAAAACTTATTTGTTATAAGAAATTGCTCAATCATGTGGCTTACCTGCATCTAGGATATGACCCAACAAATAATGGAGTGATTGCTGTCCCCAAAAGGAAGGGAAGGAAAGCAAAGGTAAACATGGCCAGTTTATCTTGCCTATCATTCTAAACTCACATCACAACCACTATCTTAGATGTGATGTTTACTGCACGATCTGTAGAGCAACTACCACGGGGCCAGGGATACAGGTATCCATAAACCTGTGGGTTTGCTTTCATAGATCAGACTTGAGAAGTCCATTGTTCCTTTGCATATTGCACAAAATAGTTGGAAGATCATAGTGTCTGACAAAATCTCAGAGTGTAGTAACATCCCATGTTCTAGACTGACCTCTGAGCAAAAGAAGATGTAGATCATGGGAGGGAAATGGTAACAGGTGTACTAGTTCCCTAGTAACTTGAAAGTAATGATCACCCAAAGAACGAGAGTAAATTCCAATTGCGCATTTCCCAATTGTATGGTTACCGATCATGGCAGGTGGCTGATCCCATGGGAAACAACAATTGTAGAGAACAAGCATGAGGGATTGTTTTGAAGGGAGAGAACACAATGGGAACGTTCATGCGAAGATGAAACACAATGGGAAGGAAACCTCAGGCCTCATGAAGGAAAACTCTTGTAGCTTGTACAAGCGATGAGCACAATTATAGGTTCCTCTTTCACCAGTATTGTACACTGGAAAAGCTGTAATGAAGCAGATGGCAGAAGTTCAGTAACCATAAAGTCACTGAAGGTCAGGAGTGAGAGATCCAATCGCGTGGAGTCCGACAAGCAGCGTAGACTGGTGGTGATATGGAAGGCAGGTATCATAGAGATCGTGTAAACGGTGATTGTTTCATGGGATTGATCCATTGGGATGAGACAGTTCGCCAACATCAATACATTCATGCTGCTCGTTGATCGTAAGCATCTTTTTCTGGGTTATTGTCCCTGAAACTCTCCAAAGAGGGAAGGGGAACTAGGGCAGTGCCTATCATCCTGCATGAGAGTGCGTGTTTAGTCTTCTATGAGACCAAACAGTGATAGCACAGGTGGTTGATATGTTCCCGGTTATATAGGTGAATCTCTGCACATTCTTCTTAAATGTTGGCATCAATGAAGTGTACCGGAGCAAAAGAGGGACGAGGGTGGCTGCCAATGACCTAATCAATGTCACATACAGAACTGTATTCTCAGGGAAGGAAGCGTTTCTTATTGCGTCTTGCATACTAAGATCACCTTCCTGAGTGGATAAGTAATGGTGGTTCTCTCGATGATCTTTGAAGCATTAGCGTCACCAAAGCGTACCGGGAATGTTCCCGTTTAAAAGGGACAAGGGCGAATGCCAACATCCTTACCAGCAGTGCTTGTGCTTGGTCTCGCAAGAGACCTAGCAATGGTAGCAGAAGTATGAACTACGGTACCTTGTACCAGAACACCCGCCTGGTGAGGGTCAGGTTTGGTACAGCACTGCTCCTCCCATGAAATCATGTAGAGAAATCAGTCGATGCCTCATGAGACACACCCCGATCTGTCGTTCATGTTCCAGTGACTATGAGTTTCTTCTCTTCAGAGCAGCAGGTATCACATATGAAGGCTCAGCAACAGGCAAGGAAGAAGATACAGGAACAGGTGAGGTGATAGAGGGAAGGCGACCGTGTACTCTTTTGATTGTCTAAAATAGTGAAAAAGGACAGTGCTCATTTCACCCACCGCCAGGGATTGTGTTCAGTAACAGAAGGAGCAGGAAGCATCGTAGTTTCTAGCTGTAAAGAATGCAACATGTATGTGACATGGAGTCACAATGATCATAAGAGCGGTCATGTGAAATCACCTACGACGACTCAAGCACGAGGAGGAATGCCCCATATCGAGAAATCACCTTACAACGACTCAAGCACAAGGAGGAATGTCCCATATCGTTGTCTGGTTTCAGGCAATGAAAACATTTCGTGACACAGACCAGGCTCAGAGTGTATGAAATGTCAATAGGACAACGTAGAACACTGAGGAGAAGCAAGTGACAGGTGGGCTGTGGCTCGAACGCTACGATCACTGAAGTGCGAGGTGTCCTAATGTGTGGTGTTCTATTGCGTAGGGAGCAATGGTGTGGAGACCAATGAATGCGTGGTTCCCAGTTGTGTGGAGGGTCAGTCAGCAGGAGGCGGGTGATGAAGAGGTCTATGATGAGGTTTGCCTTTATCACATTCATTAAGGTTATCACTCGTTTGTCGATCAAGGTTACCGAGCATGTGGATCCTAGGTGCATGGAGTGTTTATCAGCAGGAGACAGATGGTCTGCCAGTGTTATTACAGTATACTCCTATTCTTCGACCGTGGAAACTGAGTACATGGATCCAAGGTGCTCGTGGATCTCAGTTGGGTGTCAATCTCAGATAAGCGTGGAGACCAGGTGCTCGTAGAGAGCAGTCTTGATGACGGTGACGAGACGGTCTACTAACGTCCTCTCGTTGCTTGTATGAAGGAGGAGCTCAATCGATAAGATCAAAATACAAGGCTATCGTCTTCCTTGGCAGTGATCTCATCATCTCTCGGGAACTGTTGAAAGAAGGATGGGAAAAAAGGCAGCACCCTTTATCCCAGACGAGGGCATAAGTGCTCGGTCTCAGGTACAATCTTGGTACGTACCACTCATCCTGGTAGGTACCATCTGGGAGCCAGCTATGTTGATTGGTTGTCTCAGTGATATCTCTTTTGGGAAGTAGTGTTCCGTTAAGTGCACTGCCTTTTATATGAGACTGAGAGTTGTGCGTGCTGACTCACTCCTGCTATCGAAAAATTTTCGGAAAAAATTCCTCCCGGTACAGGGCGAAACACATGTGCAGAAGTGGCGCATCCCGATGTTTCTCCGTGTTAAGGGATAACTCTCGGCACGCACCGACTCCTTCTCTCCCAGAGGGGAAAAAGGGGATAATCCAGGAAAGGGGAAGAAGGGTGGTGGCCTTCATTCAGACAGGCAGTGCGTGTGCCTAACTTAGCGCAAGTGATGTTTCTTCCCACTATGGGACAACTCTTGGTACTTACTTCTCCGCGTATGAGATCGAGCACAAGTTAAAGGTGTGTGAACAACTATACCAAGTATACAGACAACTCCCCAGAGTTAACAACACCAACATTTTTTCCTGCTATGGGACAACTTTCAGCATTTACTCAAGAAAGTAGGTTCCTGGTACTGCAGTTTCTTCATAGGAAGAGTAGCAGTAATAGTGAGATGTATGTAACCCCCTTTGATCGTTTTTCTGGAAATCCTCGATGATGTCTTCAACTTGCTTTCCACTACAAGTAACTCTCTCACTAAAATGAGGCAGAGGAGAAGGATGAAATTGAAGTTCCCATTCTACCAGGTTGTACAGGCAAATGACAACGCTCATGGGATAAGAGATCATAGGAACTCTATGAAGGGACAGCAAAATCAGGTTTTGTAGCCTTAGAGCCTTCCAGGATTTGGAAAACACTGAAGGTAAAACAAAGAAAAACGTCCTTCCCCTACCAACACAGCAGTAGCAAGACCTTCTTCAGCCGATGGAGCACATCGATGCTTAAAGATTGCCAACCTCCTTAGTCATACATTGGTGTCATTGTCACAAGGCCACACTTGTGACGGAATAAACAGCAAACAGGAATGCTGTCTTAACAGAAGAATGTGAATATCAACAGGTTTGCACAAAAATCTGTCACCCAATTACATTATTGGGACACAACTGAAAATACCCTCTTTCTCCTAAATATCCTTGCACACAATGATTTATTGATTAAAAGAAAAAGAAAAATATTAAAACAACCAGTTGAGGGAATCAGAAGTACGTCTGTACTTTCCGACAGCTGAAAACAAAGTGGGAGCTTAGTGCTCCGTCAGGTGGATGGGGCTTACCTGCCACTCTCCAGCTAAATTCCACCACCTCATTCAGTTTCAACAGCTGTGTCCAACTTTGCTGAATGTATACTCCTATTAAAAGATGAAGGTTTGTATTTGTGTAGGAATAGATTAACCATATATAAACTATGAAATGAGACTTGTTAATCTATTCAATAGAAAAGCATTTGCTGCAAGTTTGAAGTTCTGAAGTTCCACTGATTCAACTGCCAGATTAGGAAGATCATTCCACAATCTGTTCACAGCTGGAATAAAAACTTCTAGGATACTGTGTAGTATTGAGTCTTAAGATGGATCCGACTAGACAGTTAGAATGAATTGCATACCTATTACTAAATACAGGATAGTACAGTCTGAGAAGATCTGAATGCAAAGGAAAGTTAGAATTATGAAAAATCTTATCCAACATGCACAGAGAACTAACTGAACAATGGTACCAGAGATTGATATCTCAATCAGACACAAGAAATTTAAATATACTGCGGGTTTTCCTTCGACAAATTCAGATGCAAGCATGCACCAGAAGACCAGACAATAAAAAAATACTTGAAAAATGGTAGAATGACGAAATTACAATATTTCTTCACGATACATTGATCACCAAATATCTAAAGGCTTTCTCAATAGGCCTATTTGTTGTGCAATTGAAGAAGAAATAGACAGAATGCTTTTCTCAAAAATAGATTTGCAATTAAGAATCACAACTAGAATTGTGAACAGTTGTGTATAGTTAAAGAAACATTGTCAATGCAAAGATCTGAATGTTGAGGAGCCACTGTCCTTGACCTACTTAAAATCATACTTTGAGTTTTATTATGGTTCAAATTCATCCCACATAATTTGCATCATAAACAAATTTTAGCTAGATCTCTATTAAGAAATTCAACAGCCACAGGTCTAAAATCAAGAGATGGAACTGATGCAAATAAAAGTAGCATCATCTGCATATGCAACCACCTTGCTTTCCAGGACAAATCCAATATCAAGTATATATAGTAAGAAAAGGAGACCAAACATCACATTTCTATATGGTGCCCATCAATGCCTACTTCTTTTAATCTATTACTCAAATATTAAAAAATGATCCTAAGAAAAGACCCGACTATTCTTACTATTCAAGTTTGAGAATAAAGGCCTTATTATTTGACAAGGTCAAAGGAAGCCCTAAAATCATGATCAATCATACAAACTTCTTGATCACATTTAAGGGATTTCTGCACAGCGCTAATCATTGTAAAAAAAAAGGCATCATATTCTCCAAGGACATTGCAAAAGCAAAACTGAACACTAGGGACCAGATGATTACCTTCAGCATACCTATTTTGATATTTTGCCAACTTACAGAACCAAAGTTTAGAAACATACTGACATGAGAAAGGGGTCAATCATATTCAGTATAGGATTTCTTCCACAAATTGAGACCCCCCAAAACATAACTTAATTGATAAGTGGGGTTATGGTAAGATTTGTCATTGAAAAAAAATACTGATATTTTAGAGCAACAAATAGAGATGCACGCTATTTACTATACTATAGTGTACTTTCATATTTTTAATCAAAACATTTTCACTGCACAACAAAATATAATACTCAACTTGGGAGCAGGGATCTCTAAAACGTCGGACATCTTCCAAAAAACACAAAATAACGCAGAGCAAAACAAAACACGTCTGACCAACGCAAGTGCTGAGGAGGAATAAGGATAGGGGGTGGGAAGATGTAGGGGTAGAAAGGGAGGATGTTGATGAAGGAGAGGTCCAATTGGTGAGGGATCTATGGTCGTGGTTCAATCACGCCCCAGTTTTCTATACCGACACTCAAAGAGTGAGCGAGCTAGGTTTATTCCTGATTCCATGCATCTCTTTTTTTCTCTGGTATATTCAGCAATAACTATGACTTAGAAATGGTGCTAGAGGAGCATTTCACTGGGCGACACAGGTTCCTCGCCCAGAAATAGATTTTTCCTTCGTCAAAATCCCTTTATTATGTACAGTACAGTAAAGGAAACTGATATTTTCTAAAGACAGAATGTAGTTCATGTTTAACAAAATGCTGTACAGACAGCAGGTTACCAAAACCTATCATTTCCGTACTTTGAAGCTTATTTACTTAGGATTTATGTTGAAAAGTCCTTATGAGTCTATATAGATTAGCACTGGCCCAGGCCTACTACAGAAATATACTCCTAAAACTTTACCTGTTACTTTGCCGTATTATTATCATCATTATTATTAATCAATAAGCTATAACCCTAGTTGGAAAAGCAGAATGCTATAAGCCCAGGGGCCCAACAGGGAAAATAGCCCAATGAGGAAAGGAAACAAGGAAAAATAAAATATTTTAAGGACAGTAATATTGAAATATGTTATTTTCATTAGTAAAATAAATTTTTGAATATACTTACCCGATAATCATGTAGCTGTCAACTCTGTTGCCGACAGAAATCTACGGTAGGGATACGCCAGCGATCGCTATACAGGTGGGGGTGAACACCACAGCGCCATCTGTGGTCAGGTACTCTAGTACTTCTTGTCAACACCACCTCAATTTTTTCCTCGGTCCACTGGTTCTCTATGGGGAGGAAGGGTGGGTCAATTAAATCATGATTATCGGGTAAGTATATTCAAAAATTTATTTTACTAATGAAAATAACATTTTTCAATATTAATCTTACCCGATAATCATGTAGCTGATTCACACCCAGGGTGGTGGGTGGAGACCAGCATACATGTTAACACAGAAGCTAAGTATCCCGTATTTTATTTTATTAGTTATTCAAAAATAACATAAAATAAATAAGTACCTGGTAAGGAAGACGACTTGAACCATTACTCTGCCTTTATTAAGTACGTCTTTCTTACTGAGCGTAGCGGTCCTCTTAGGATGCTGAACGACTCTTAGGTGCTGAAGTATAAAGGGCTGCAACCCATACTAAAGGACCTCATCACAACCTTTAACCTCGGCGCTTCTCAAGAAAGAATTGACCACCCGCCAAATCAACAAGGATGTGGAAGGCTTCTTAGCCAACCGTACAACCCATAAAAAGTATTCAAGAGAAAGGTTAAAAAGGTTATGGGATTATGGGAATGTAGTGGCTGAGCCCCCGCCTACTACTGCATTCGTTGCTACGAATGGTCCCAGGGTGTAGCAGTTCTCGTAAAGAGACTGGACATCTTTGAGATAGAATGATGCGAACACTGACTTGCTTCTCCAATAGGTTGCATCCATAACACTCTGCAGAGAACGGTTCTGTTTGAGGGCCACTGAAGTAGCCACAGCTCTCACTTCATGTGTCCTTACCTTCAGCAAAGCAAGGTCTTCTTCCTTCAGATGAGAATGTGCTTCCCTAATCAGGAGCCTGAATAGGTAAGAAACTGAGTTCTTAGACCTTGGAAGAGAAGGCTTCTTGATAGCCCACCATAAGGCTTCTGATTGTCCTCGTAAAGGTTATGACCTTTTTAGATAGTACCTAAGAGCTCTAACTGGGCAAAGTACTCTCTCCAGTTCGTCCCCCACCAAGTTGGACAGGCTTGGGATCTCGAACGACTTAGGCCAAGGACGTGAAGGAAGCTCGTTTTAGCAAAAAACCGAGCTGCAAGGAACATGTAGCCGTTTCAGATGTGAAAACTATGTTCCTGCTGAAGGCGTGGATCTCACTTACTCTTTTAGCTGTTGTCAAGCACACGAGGAAAAGAGTTTTTAATGTGAGGTCCTTAAAAGAGGCTGATTGGAGAGGTTCAAATCTTGATGACATAAGGAACCTTAGGACCACGTCTAGATTCCAGCCTGGAGTGGACAACCGACGTTCCTTTGAGGTCTTAAAAGACCTAAGGAGGTCCTGTAGATCTTTGTTGGTGGAAAGATCCAGGCCTCTGTGGCGGAAGACCGCTGCCAACATACTTCTGTAACCCTTAATCGTAGGAGCTGAAAGGGATCTTACGTTCCTTAGATGTAACAGGAAGTCAGCAATCTGGGTTACAGTGGTACTGGATGAGGAAACTGCATTGGCTTTGTACCAGCTTCGGAAGACTTCCCCTTTAGACTGATAGACTCTGAGAGTGGATGTCCTCCTTGCTCTGGCAATCGCTCTGGCTGCCTCCTTCGAAAAGCCCCTAGCTCTTGAGAGTCTTTCGAAAGTCTGAAGGCAGTCAGACGAAGAGCGTGGAGGTTAGGATGTACCTTCTTTACGTGAGGTAGACGTAGAAGGTCCACTCCTAGAGGAAGAGTCCTGGGAATGTCGACCAGCCATTGCAGTACCTCTATGAACCATTCTCTCGCGGGCCAGAGCGGAGCCAACCAACGTCAGCCGTGTCCCTTTGCGAGAGGCGAACTTCTGAAGTACCCTGTTGACAATCTTGAACGGCGGGAATGCATACAGGTCGAGATGGGACCAATCCAGCAGAAAAGCATCCACGTGAACTGCTGCTGGGTCTGGAATCGGAGAACAATACAACGGGAGCCTCTAGGTTATCGAGGTAGCGAACAGATCTATGGTTGGCTGACCCCACAGGGCCCAAAGTCTGCTGCAAACATTCTTGTGAAGGGTCCATTCTGTGGGGATGACCTGACCCTTCCGGCTAAGGCGATCTGCCATGACATTCATATCGCCCTGAATAAACCTCGTTACCAGCGTGAGCTTTCGATCTTTTAACCAGATGAGGAGGTCCCTTGCGATCTAGAACCACTTCCACGAATGAGTCCCTCCCTGCTTGGAGATGTAAGCCAAGGCTGTGGTGTAGTCAGAGTCCACCTCCACCACCTTGTTAAGCTGGAGGGACTTGAAGTTTATCAAGGTCAGATGAACCGCCAACAGCTCCTTGCAATAGATGTGAAGTGTCCTTAGCTCCTGATTCCATGTTCCCGGGCATTCCTGTCCGTCCAAAGTCGCACCCCAGCCCGTGTCTGATGCGTCAGAGAAGAGACGGCGGTCGGGTTTCTGAACAGCCAAAGGTAGACTTCCTTGAGAAGAAAGCTGTTCTTTCACCACGTGAGAGTAGACCTCCTCTCTTCGGAAACAGGAACTGAGATCGTCTCTAGCGTCATGTCCTTTATCCAGTGAGCCGCTAGATGATACTGAAGGGGGGGAGGTGGGGTCTCCCTAACTCGATGAACAGTGCCAGCGATGAAAGTGTCCCTGTTAGACTCATCCACTACCTGACTGAGCATCGGTTCCTTCTCAGCATGCTCTGGATGCAATCTAGGGCTTAGTATATCTTTGGGGTCGACGGAAAAGCCCGAAAAGCTCGACTCTGAAGATCCATACCCAGGTAGACAATGGTCTGGGATGGGACGAGCTGGGACTCCTCAAAATTGACCAGGAGGCCCAGTTCCTTGGTCAGATCCATAGTCCATCTGAGAATCTCCAGACAGCGACGACTTGTGGGAGCTCTTAAAAGCTAGTCGTCTGACGGAGCCGGACACAAGATCATGGTACTGCTGCACAGTCTGTGAACTGTCAACCATGGGGAAGCGAGGAAGTACAGTGACAACCCGAAGCTGTCTAGACTGTCTGAGTCGTACAGACAACTCCTTATCGGGTTGCTGAGGTTGCCGCACTGCGTCACAACAAGACACTTCTGCTGGTTGTTGAACGTCTTCCCAGTGACACACTGACTCCGTAAACAAAAAATCCTCTAACAAGGACTAAGCTTGGACTGCATGTCTTGCAACACAGCTCAAGGTCTATGGGAGCAGGTGTGGTAACAGACGGGGTTAGCGACTGAAGTGGAACCATTACCCTCCCTGGAAGCATGCTATGCTTAAATAAAAGTCCATAGGAGGCTAAGCAGCTAAAGGCTCCTCTCCAAATGACAGAGTCCTCAAGGGAAAATCAGAAGGAGGGAAAATAGCACTTTCTCATCTACAGGAACCATATCCGAGAAAAGCTAAGTTCTCTCAGTGAGGGTTTCACTGGTGCAAAAGCAGCAGACTAGAAGGCAACGTTATGAAACTGCTTGACAGTCTAGTGAGTTGGCAACAACCAAAGATGTGTGACTAAGAAGCATGCGGTAAGGTATGCAGAGCATGCTGTATGTAGAGCATGCTGTAAGGTAAGCAGAGCATGTTGCATGGCGTGCGGCTTATGCTGCATGGGATGAGGCTCATGCTGCATGGGATGAGGCTCATGCTGCATGGTATGAGACTCATGCTGCATGGGATGAGGCTCAAGCTGCAAGGGATGAGGCTTATGCTGCATGCGTTGAGGAGGATGCCGCATAGTATGAGGCTCCTGCCTCATGGGTTGAGGCGGTTGCCGCATAGCATGAGGCTTTTGCCTCATGGTTTGAGGAGGATGCCGCATAGCATGAGGCTCCTCATAAGCATGAGGCTGCCTGATGGGTAGAGGAGGATTTTTTAAAAAAAATCTGAACCTGACACTAATCTAGCTGTCCGAGGATTTACCTGGTGAGACATCAGTCTCTTTACCAGCGAGTTTTACCAGATTTCCCCGGGCCACCACGTGACACAATTGGTAGTAATTCATTCAAATTACCCCTAATGAGTCAATATGGATAAATATCAACACAACATCGTGTTCAAATAGAAATAAATTTCTACCTCATACTTGGGATCGAACGCTAGCCCCTTCTAATGAAAGGCCAGGTCGAAACCAACCATGCCACGAGAGCCCATTCAAGAGTTGAGGTTCTTGCCTCAAGAGTGGAGGTGGCTGCCGCAAGAGTTGAGGTTGCTGCCTCAAGGATGGTGGAGGTTGCCGCAACGCAAGAGGTTGCTGCATAGCGCTGGTATCTGGCAACTCCCAATGCGGCAGCTCACGCGTGGAGGTAGGTTGAGGAACCTCAACATCATACGTCTGGCAGGGTGGACTGCGCAGAGGTGGAGTTGAGGTTGCTGCCTCGAGGATGGTGGAGGTTGTCACACCGCAAGAGGTAGCTGCCTCGAGGATGGAGGAGGTAGTCGCAACGCAAGAGGCTCCTACCTCAAGGGTAGAGGAGGTTGCTGCAAAGCATAAGGCTCCTGCCTCAAGTGTTGAGGAGGTTGCCGCGTGGCAAGAGGCTCCTGCCTCAAGGAAAGGGGAGGTTGCTGCACAGAGCTGGTATCTGGCAACTCCCAACGCGGCAGCTCACGCATGGAGGTAGCTTGAGGAACCTCAACATCATACGTCTGGCAGGCTGGACTGCGTAGAGGTGGAGGAGCGCTCGCAGGAGGAGGTGTGTTAACCTTCTCTGCCTGAAACTCCTGCATCAACACCGCAAGCTGAGACTGCATTGTCAGCAGCATAGACCACTAGAGTTTAAGAAAGACAACAACAAACGGAGCTACTGTCCGTTGAAACTGAGGGTCTAAAACAGCTGGTGCGGCAACAGACGGAGTTACTGTCTGTTGCGATACCACCTTGCCTCTCTGGGAGGTGTGCAGTTGTCGTACTGCAGCAAGTCCGAACTGACCCAGTGCTAATGGCACCACCTAGGAGTTGAACTTGCGCGGAAGGGACCGACTTGCACTTAAAAGCTGCAAGATTTGGTCCATGGTTTCTGCGAGAAACCTCTTCCGGAGACGAGGAATAAATGGGCTCTCTCGTCTTTGTGTGGGTGGGGTGATCAAGTCGGCTACGTGAGTTGGTTACACCCGAAACCACGGAGGGAAACGTCTGTTCGTCGATCAAGGCCTGCTGAACCCATAAGTCCTTCGACATTACTTCTCCCCTGGGCTTGGGAGCTTGTAAGAGGTCCCAGACTAGGCGAACAACTGGCACGAACAGACGAACCCTCGAACGCAACACTGTAACACTATGCGCTTATCACTTTATCACTTTTGATTTTCTGTTTGCACTTATTTCACTGAACTCAAAACTTTAAGTGGTTTGTACCTGAAACACGCAATTCTATCCTTCATTAAAAGTTAGTAATTGCGAAAACAGTATTACAATGTAACAGAAAAACATAATGAAAGATAAATAATTCAGTGGCTGGAAAAGAGATTAAACACTAGATCAAATAAACTACGTTTAAAATCTCTCACCGCATAAAGTCTGAGAACAAGAATAAAACTCTAGAAACGTTTACCTTCTTCCCCTAAAGAGACTAGGGAGAATAGCAAAAACGATAACAACGTTACCCGCTTGAACGAAACGTTTACCCTCCTCTCTCTCCCTCCGTCTCTATCTCTCTCTCTTGACTTAGCACCTGAGAGAAGAGCCCAATTATATATATCGTTAAAACATATTATTGTTAAAGGAAAAAAACTGAAAGGTTTCCCAAATAAAAAGTTCCTTTATTAGAATAGAACCATTTAAGCTAAGAAAGAATGAACAAAACGCTAGAATCGGTTTACTCTTACTGCAACGTGACACCGTGATAGACTCTCTCTCTCTATCGTAACGATAGAGCGCAAGTTGAACGTTCTGAACGTCAACAACTGCAGAGACAAAACAAAACGTTAGTTCAACTTTGAAAACAGTACAAGACTATCAAAGAAATTCTTTCAAAAACATTAAAATGGCATAATATGTTAACAGGTAAAAACGAAATGACGGGCTCAAAGTTAATTAACTTCGGTTCCAAGAAAAGACCGCCTACTATTAGGAAAGGTCGAATATAAACAAATATAAAAATTAATTTTAATAAGTTTATAATAAAAGGAAGTTAATCAAAGAGGCCTATAAAAGGCGGAGAGATATAAAATAAATCTATAACTTTGTTAAGCAAAATTAAGAGAGTCTATACTCTCTTCGACACCAACACTTCCGTCTAAGGGAAGGGTCGGCCATTTAAAAGTGAAAGAGAGTTCATACTCTCTTCGTACCAAAATTAAATAAAAAATTAAATCAAATTAATTCCAAAAACTTGCTAAGCTAATGATATAGCTTCCTGAATAGCGAAGGCTAAACTCTAGAGCAAATACATCACCAAATCGTGAGCAATAACTCCAGAATCAACAGCGTATCCATGTAGGTCTAGCCGGAGGCACGACAGAGGAAAAATTGAGGTGGTGTTGACAAGAAGTACTAGAGTACCTGACCACAGATGGCGCTGTGGTGTTCACCCCCACCTGTATAGCGATCGCTGGCGTATCCCTACCGTAGATTTCTGTCGGCAACAGAGTTGACAGCTACATGATTATCGGGTAAGATTAATATTGAAAAAAATAATTCCTATATAAACTATAAATAATTTAACAAAACAAAAGGATGAGAAATTAGATAAAATAGTGTGCCCGAGAGTGCCATCAAGCAAGAGAACTCTAACCCAAGACAATGGAAGACCATGGTATATAGGCTATGGCACTACCCAAGACTAGAGAACAATGGTTTGAATTTGGAGTGTCCTTCTCTTAGAAATAAGAGAGAATAAGAGAATTAATGTTTGTGAATTGGACTGAGATTGGATAGGATAGGATATATGTATTCGACTCCATGGGGAATTGTAAAAAAAAAAAAATCCCCTTCTCCAGGCAAATCATAAAAAGGAAAAATCAATTAGTGATGGTAACAATTAAGTTTTAAAAGGATCCTCAGTCACAGATTAAATTTAAAATTATGCTTGATGGACTAGAAATTTCTACTACAATACTTACACATACTCATGTAAAATCAGGCTAAATAATAATCTACTAAACATGTTTAGCAACAATTTTCTATTAATAAATTCTATCCCTTATTCAGTTTCTTCTATCTTCAGCATGTACTTTTGTAGATTGGGCTTAATAAATGCATTATTTCATTTGTTTCTACCTCACCTGCATTTATTTACTCAATTATCAAATGATATGCAAGGTTAAGTTATCAAAACTAAATTGTAACTAGAACACCAAGAGGAAATACCTATTTTATAGCACATTTTTAAAGTTAACAAGAAAATTTTGTATCTATTACATTAAAATCTTTAAAAAAAGGGAACTAACTAGTAAGAAAACTCACCTGGGGTGGTAGATTTAAGCAGGTCTGGTAGTTCATCACTATCATCAGCTGGTTCCTTTGAGCCATCTTGTTTTTTGGTAACTTTCAACTTTTTGCTTCTTTTCTGAGACGGTTCTCGTTTTCTCTTTGGCACATTTTTTTGTTTCAAAGCACTCTCAATGACTGTCTCACTTCCAACTTTCATATTGCTTTCAGAAGCCTCATTCTCCGATATACTGGTATCCATTTTTGAATGACTCTTATCAAATTCTGATAAAGAAGAGTCTGCTTCCTCTACTTCATCTCTAGTACACGATATATCAGTGTCACTTCTAAAGCTCTCGCCTAAGGTTACCTCATGATCAGTTTCCCCTTCTTGACTTGTATCCAACTCTCCCTTATCACTAGCGGAACTGTCACAACTTTCATCCATCTGATGGCTATCATCTACGTCCTCATCCATACCACTGCTTGTAACCACTTGCTCTGAATCTGACTGATCAGGTAATTCTCTTCTAGTTTCTGAACATTCACTATCTTTGTTGGTAACAGATATTTGTTTTGACCTATTTCCATTATCTTTTAAATAATCATTATCAGAAATATGTTCTGTCAAAGATTCCAAATGCCTGTCACCAATGTTCTGGTCTGGTGACACCTCCGTCTCTCGTACTTGGTTTGACAGCACCAATGAATCTTGTACCGGTTTTGGGCTTTTGCCATTAGTCTCAGCATTGCTGTTTATATATTTATCATTAGATATCTTTGTTACAGGCGATACTTCACTTGGAATGTGTACCTCTGTAACCTTAGGACTATGATTTTCTTCTTCATGGACAAAGGCATCATCTTTTTTATTAACATGATTAGAACCAGGCGAATTACATGTATTTGAAACCTCACTATCTGTAAATTTGCTATTATCACCAGGACTTTGAGGCATTACAGGGGATCCTCCTGGTCCCTCTTGCTTACATTCTTCTACTTCCTCATCCATTAACAATGGAGACTGTGTTGTTATTTCATCAGTTGATATTCTTTTTGGTGCAGATTCATTTTGTGCTAATTCAGAATAAAGAGGTTGTGACTCTTCTTCTTCTTCTTCTTCCTCTTCCACGACTCCTTCTGATTCCTCCTCAATAATCTCTGGGGACTGAGGCTCACTACCTACGTCAACAACTTCTGGAGACCGTGATACAACACCTACAGAATACCCAACCACCTTTCTTGATTCATAAGAATGAGGTGTACTGTTGCTTGGCACTTTTGAAAAATGCCTCTCCTCAATACCTAACTTTAAATTTGTCTCTCTGTGACTATGAGATACATCTCTAGCTGGCCCATACTGGGCTAAACTGTGACGATGCATATCAGGTGACAAACCACTGCCACTAGTATGAACTTCTTCAGGAGAATCACTCCTACCATAATCAGCCTGTTCGTCTACACTGGCAACCTCATTTCTGACAGACAACTGTGACTGACCATGCTTGTAAGAATCTGTCAAATGGCTAGATGCTTTTATAGGATCTAAGCTCTGCACTTCCCTCGGTAAAGTTTGAGGGTCTCGATCAAAATCCTCCTCTATGTAACAGTCACTGTCATCGCTTTCCTCCTGCTTACCAACATCTACCAGCTGGGTGTTATTACTATGGGGGCTTCTCATCTTGCCAGAATCAAAGGGAGTAGGACCTTCAGATTCCCCAATGACTACCTCTCCCGGCAAACACCCCTGGGGTCTGAAACCAAGAGAAGACAAAGATGAGAAACCCCTCATAAATGTAATAACAGGCTGCTATCTATACCCTATGCTAATCTATCAGTATCCCCAAATTTCTACTAGACTGAATACAATGAAATAATAATTCAATTAAGTTATGCACAAAATAAATTCTTTGATAAAGCCCATTACATTGTATAAAAAACTCTTAAATCATGTGCATCTCTACTTTTAAAGGACAATTCATTCCCTATAATGCTAAAAACCAAGAGCCAAGATTATCTAACAGCCAATTTCTTCTTTCTATTCACCTAGCAAACATCAAGTTTGATCAGATACGTTTTAGCCAAGATATACCCCCATGAACTGTTTTTGGTACAAGAGCTGAAAATCCTAAAGTCAAAGTTTAAAAAAAGTGAAATATTCATGAAAAAGACGATTAGAACACTGTACTTCATAAACTTTTAATTTGCCCGCATTTCACGAATCTTTAATAAAATGCCTATAAATTTTTCTAATTATGAAAACAATACAAATGGATGTATGTGGGCTAGATGTTAGTTTTCCTCAACAAAGGTATAAAGGTAAATGACGCCAAGTGATGTCATCTGAAAAGATTAAAATGAATCTAATTCCTAGCTTTTCAATACATTGAAAAAATGTAAGGATGAATACGACTTTTGCAATCAGATACTATACCATAAGAAAATGAAAACTTGTAACAAAATTTATATTTCAAGGCTAATTAAGTCATTAAAATTACAGTAATGTTTAGGTTAGTGGATTGAAGGTTGACCTCAACAGAATTAAAGTGTACTTTTACATTGACTAGAAAGATTTAAGAAAAATCCTAACCAAAATTCAAACTTTATTGGTCTAATAAAAATTATTTTTCAAATATGTCCCAGTTTCTTTCAACTTCATAGGGCACAGTCCAAAAATAAGATCATGTAACAAAAATACTTTGATTCTTTTGCTAAATAACAGTTATTTGTTTGTGATAAATTCAATATGTACTTATGCTTCTGCACAATACAATCTTTATTTAAGCTTTAAAACCGTGGGAGTGTAAACAACTCAGAATCTGCTAAAGATATCTACAGATGTTATAACTTTTACCCTAAAAAATCTATCAAATTTGGCAGGATAAAAGAAGAAAAGTTGAAAAAATTACAAGTTTATTTGCTTTTCATTTTTACAGCCCCCAAAATAAGAAGCAATGCCATAACCTCATACTTCTGTCAAAGCAGAAGTATTAAAGTGGCAAAATGACGGAACATGCTCACCCAACACAAAAATTCCTTTAACAAAAATTCATCATTATTATAAAGGTCAGCATCATAACATGTTACACAAGAGATCAAAGAATCCTAGTATTCTAAGATCATCCGAAACATTTCAAAGAACCAAATGAAGTCTAAGCTGCAGGGAAAAAAAACTGATACAGTAACAATTATTACCTTTCTATATGTGTACTATGGGGATCAGACGATAAATCCGGCTCAAAGATGCGGGGGTTCGTAGGGGCGTCTGAAATTGTCAACAAATTAAAAAGAGAATCTGATATTTAACATATTCTATCCCTTCTTGCTTCCTCAAATAGCTTCTTCATCTTATGAAAAGAAAAATCAGAAAATACATAATAAAGAGCACAGAACTACAAAATCCTTGAAAATGGGAGCTAACCATTAATGATCTAATTTCATGGGACTGAGAGTAACATTTGGGTGAAGTGCTATAAATGATGAAGGGCACCTAAGATGGGCCACTCAAAATGTAGACATAATCTTGATACAAAAACACAGTGCTTGCACAATCAGTATCATCTTTCCATAATACATTCACTTGACTGATATAACTACATACTTCAACGAAAAGAGTAAATAGAAAATGATTTAAAATATATTGTATATGTATGTAAATACTATATACCTATGTAAATCGTGTTCCTTATCAAATATTTCAAGACACATACAGTATAAACTTTGATAAATCTTCAAAAGCAATGTACAACTACATCTCAATTAGAAAGGGGAAAATGAGAATAAAATTTACACAAGGTCATTTCAATGACTAATATAATTCTTTTGCAGTGGAGAAGTCAAATTTGGTTGTGCTTTCTTGCCTTATCCTGTGCGTGCAGTAAAAAGCTTCCACTCAAAAATTACACAAAACTTACATTATCTAAGCTATACAGGATACCAATATACTATCCAACTTACGTAACCAATCTCAGCAAGAGCAGGAAAATGTGACTTTACCACAGCAAGGGTAAACTTAATTTACTCTCATAAATATGAAAACTTCTACAAACTACATCTCCTATGCTTATATATCATCTAAGAGGCACAAATATACAACTTACTATGAGTGTATAAAGTAAAAAAAAAATGCTGAATAGGACCAACATATCAAAACAATTCACAAGGTCCTTTTCAGTAAATGTACACACGTTTCAAAAAAATCATTACGTAGTCAATTATCAGCAATGACCTCATCCTTACTAAATAATCTACCGGGCATGACATTAACTCTATAAATTAATAAATTCATATAAATATTGTATATCACTTTTCCCCAATAAAAAAAAAAATTATATTACAAAATTTACAATCTTTTTGCAATAGACCCTATTTCCAGGATGGTTCCCACAATAACTATATCATTTTAAGACATTATTGAATTATAGTTTTTCTACCATTGCACAGCTGTGTATTTTCACACCCCAGAAAAACCAATATTTGTACTATAGACAAAAATGTCGATCCACTATAAAGCCAATGAGCACAAGATTACCATTTCACCAGTTTCAATTTTATAATTTCACCAGTTTCAATTTTACCATTTCACCAGTTTCAATTCTACCATTTCACCAGTTTCAATTTTACCATTTCACCAGTTTCAATTTGAACTGACAAAGTCAAGACCTTCACAAATTATGGGGTACAATCAACTGGTCTTGGAGAAGAAAGAAATATAAATTCTATACCAAAATGGTGATGGACAATATATAAAATTTATGATAAAGTAAAAAAAAATTATTTATTTTTCTTCATGAGATGTTATAAGAAATTATATTTCTTAGTTTAGCAAAATATGTATAATTCACCAAGTTACAAAGATAACACAATGCTGAATCACAGAGAAAAGAAACATTAATAAAAGCTCAAATTACACAAATAATAATTCAACCTTTATTGGCTGTTCCAATAGTTAAGAATTTTTTTGTTTACTATTACTTCATCTGTGATGCGGCTCCTCAAAGCACTAAGTACTACATTGATTATAATAAAAAAAAAAAAAAAAAGTTTTCAAAATTACCTATACAAGACTATTTTGCAGTATATTTCATACTGCATCCCTTTTATCAATCATTTCTTTGGATAAGTTAATAACCCCCAATCATACCTAAAAAAAGACCCTACTACGCCTCCTTACTAACTAGGGAAGGGCGGCTGTTTTTTTAATCTTGACTATTCGTCTAATATTCTGTATTTCATCCTAATCAATACCCTTTACCAATGCCTTTTTATATAAAGACAATCAAGTGATTATTTTTCTATACTCAACCAATTTAATCTTTTACTTTATATAAATTATTTATCCTTGATTACAATATTATTTAGATAAACTCTAATTTTCTTCTACAAGTTACTAATAATGATCATTAAAAAAAAAAAAAAATACATTTTGGTAAAATTAACATACTAACCTGACAATTTTCAAATAGTCTGCTTGACTATACAATAATAATAATAATAATAATAATAATAATAATAATAATAATAATAATAATATAATCAATACCTCACTAAGCTGAAGATTCATTACATTCAATCAATAAAAAGAAAATATTACCATTGTACTTTCTTAAGAACATAACTAAAAGCTTGAGTGATGTTTGACTACTATACTGTATATTTTACTTTACTTAATAAGTATAAGAAATTGAAAGGCACATGAACAGAGTAACACAATAGTCCAGCCTTGACTGAAATGTTTTGTTATCCGCACCCAAAAAAATAAAGAATTACAACAGTAGTGTAAGCTAACATAGTCTTAGCTAGTGAGAGCAAAAGCTAACATAGTCTTGGCTAGTGAGAGCAAAAGCTAACATAGTCTTGGCTAGTGAGAGCAAAAGCTAACATAGTCTTGGCTAGTGAGAGCAAAAGCTAACATAGTCTTGGCTAGTGAGAGCAAAAGCTAACATAGTCTTAACTAGTGAGAGCAAAAGCTAACATAGTCTTAGCTAGTGAGAGCAAAAGCTAACATAGTCTTGGCTAGTGAGAGCAAAAGCTAACATAGCCTTAGCTAGTGAGAGCAAAAGCTAACATAGTCTTGGCTAGTGAGAGTAAAAGCTAACATAGTCTTAGCTAGTGAGAGCAAAAGCTAACATAGTCTTAGCTAGTGAGAGCAAAAGCTAACATAGTCTTGGCTAGTGAGAGCAAAAGCTAACATAGTCTTAGCTAGTGAGAGCAATGTTATCAAAACTACAAAATAAAAAACTTGAAAACAATATTTTGAATATTGTCACAGATTTATTTTCTTCTAAGTTATGTTTGAGTTCTATGTAACCCAGCATTCATAGTTGTAATTTCCTTCACAGTACTAGAACACAATAAGCACAAAATCTTTACATTTTATGTTTTGTTTATACAATACAAGACTCTTATTTATACCTATGGCTACACAGTCATTCAAGGGCAGAGCGATGTCATGCCGAATACCTGCTCCAGCTACCGTACTTTAACAAGAAAACGGCACAGCTTTTAATATACCCATAACATTTACAGACCAATTTGTGCTCATAAATATTTGACACTCCATTCCCAAGTCAAAACTGATCACTTGCTAGTTGGCAGCACTGCAAATATCCATCTCTAGTTTGCAGGACTATAAGAGTAAATGACAGGTTTATATCAACACATGAAAATTTGGTTTAAAACTATATTTTACCTTACACACCCCAAATTTATGAAGCCTATTTTGCAAACTTGGAAAGCTCCAGCAAAGTGAGGAAAAAACCCATCATTTGGTGATTAAAACAGAATCCTATTGAGTACTCACAGGCTTGAAAAAGTTTTCTTTCTTCATTTCTAAAAAAGAAAAAATATTTCTTATTGACAAATAATTAGAAATCACAAAAAAATTGAAATATGAATACTAGAGAGAGGTTTAAATGTATGAAAAGAAAATATCTTTTATTCCACCTTTTTTGCAAGAATTTAAAGAGATTCTATTAACAGCTTAACCTCAAGAGGCCATAGTTGCTGGTTTCAAATATATTCCATATTAACGTAAAAATTTAAGAAAAAATTGAAGAATATTCTCACTTCCACCTCTCAATCCGACTTTATAATAGATCTTATGCCAGCAGTGGCAATCCCCTTAAAGGTTGTTGATCATTAGAAAGAGAACAGGAGGTTTATTACGATTGTTATTATAAGCTAGGCTATAACCCAAGTTGGAAAAGCAAGCTGCTATAAGCCCAAGGGCTCCAACGGGGAAAAATAGCCCAGTGAGAAAAAGAAACAAATACAAAAACTACTAGAGAAGAATAAAAAAAATAAAATATTTCAAGAACAGTAAGAACATTTAATGGAGAACAAGTCTGCTAACCAGGAAGTAGTAACCACCATCACAAGGCTATTAAGTTTCAAGGACGTAGTGTCTGGGTAAAGTGTGTGTGCTACTCCAATTGGAGTTCTTAATCATTGGCACCTATAACATTAACCAAGGTGATAATATTCGGATCTACCTTAGGAACGGTAAAACAAAAACTCCACAACCTTTCAATAACAGTTTCCAGTTTTCCTATCCATACAGACCAAAGTCTTTTAGATATGGGAGATCACTTTGGAGCAAGGCTAGCAGACAACAGATTCTTGATCAGTTTTAAAATGAGTTGGAATCCCAGAATGGCAATCACATTATTATATATCTAAGGCAAGAATAATATGCCATAACTTGCTATTCTGATGTGTTTGCTTCTTTACATTACAAATTTCTTTATAGCAAGCAGCAGTATTTTGAGTATGCACCTAAAGCTTTTTGCTTTAAATTCATAAATGACTTAACATTCCATCCATCAATTGTAAACCCTGTAAGGTTAAAATATCATTAAGTTGAACCATGGAAAAGCAAGGTACATCACAAATCCAGCTCTTAGAAATAAGTGCCTGACCAATAATATAGAGAGATTCTGTCATATGAGGACACTTTACCTATTATTAACAGTCAACGCACTAGCTCAAGCAGCTATTCAGCAATCTTTGTCTACCATAAGCAGGATTCTCGCACAAAGGTAAAAATAAGAGGTTCGTAAATTCTGTGGAAAACCATGATGCATTTTTTCATATTTACAAAACATATATTCTCTAAATTTTTAGCCACATGTGCACTGAATATCAAGTGGCACTTGAGAAATCCTTTATGAAGTGAATACATTTGAATTTTGACAATGTTATGTTGCACTTTGCACAGACTTGGCATTGTTTTCAATAATAAATTGTTTACATACATATAAATTTTTCAATAAATATTACCAGATAAAGATTTGTTTCATTCACTCACTCCAAGATAAAAAAATAACTAGCTATTCTTCAAAATATTCTTCACATCCTGCCTTAAACGATGCCCTTCACATTCTACCAACACTAACTTCTCAAAGTATCAAGAAAGTAACATTTCCTTACTTGTGATATGAAAATATGCTGGCGGTAAGTAAAGTTCTGCACTGGACACCTTACTGAATACCTTCTTCTCCAGCTTTCACTTAAGGGTGCTATTAAGAATAGCACTCACTGAATATCTGCTCATCCACAAAAAATACTCTTTATCATGTTACCAATGACCAGGAAAATATACATGAAAAAAATTACATGAAATTCAAAAAGAAAAATCTAAAAGTTATGAGTAACTAAACAAAGCAAACCTTTATCCTTGATTACAACATTAAATAAAGCACTGAACCAATGCCAGTTAATCTGAATAGTCTTCCCATTCTTATATTTCAATTAATTTCACTGATTTGACTCATAAGCTTAAATATGGGGACAGTCTAAATGACACTATTTATCGAGATTAATAGGATATGTTACAATATATTATATGTACTAAAATTCAGAAAATAAAGATCAGCAATATATTGTAGTTTAAGATATTGACATCATCACAAATTGTGTATTTTTATTTACAACTGCATATTGATTGAAAAATCACAAATTTTAAAAGTAATTTGTATTTTTTTCTAATCATACAAACCCCAGTCTTTTAATACAAATGATTCAAGGGCAGCTACAACTCGACAATTAAAAACTTTTTACGAGGTGTTGGCAATACTGTAGTCTGTAGTTAGCGATCGGCGGCTTCCATTGCCTCCTTAGCTAGCTCTGAAAGGGGTAGGTCTAGTTGTCTCAAAACACTAGGGAGCACGGAACAGTCTAACTATACAAACCTGATGACTTTACATATGAGAATGATAACACCGAAGGTGGAATACAGTTATATAACATCTAACGAGGTGTCAACAACCGTTTGGTATCTTATCAGTCGGGAGTGGGAAAGCCCCACCCCCTCCTTTCACTACATAACTTTGATTGCAGCTGGGATTTCCAATTTGTCATTCGTTCTTACACAAATACAAACCCTCATTCTTTTCATAGGAGACTAATCCTTAGGAGGGAAGTAGTCCCCTTTCCTGCTGGCTGGAAATTCTTACCCTGGATTTCTACACTAGAGAATCCTGACACTTAATAAACTAGCTGCGTGACAGTGCCAACAGGTCAACGGCCCGTGTACTGGTGGTGTAAGAACACTTCCATGACAATATCTCAAGGCAAAATATAAGCCAAAGGTTTGCACATATATACACACTGTGGGTTAACACGCCCCCACACACATTCCCCCTCCCAAGGAGAGTGGAGAAAAGTATTATATTATGTATAGAACAGCTATGAGCAACATGGGCCTTACCTCCAGTCAAATGGAATTCCAGCTGACAGGGTGTTGGATGCTGTGCCCCAAGGGAGAGGGAGATGAAAAAAAAAGGCAAGTCATTCTTTACATTCACCCCAACTAAAATTGAACCACTGTCCTTGATTGACAGTGGAGGAAGGAGTCGTGACTCACCTTCCTCCGCTGCTTCAACGTCTTCCCGTGGAAACAAGGGTAGAGTCTTTACTGAGGCATTCCAAAAGTGGAGGGTCTCCCTCTTAGGCACCTGCTTTAGGAACCTGGAGATGATGGCATCATGCCTCTTCTGTATACAATTGGCCCACTGGTTCGCAGAATTCTGCATTAGGAATTCCACCGTCCTTCATCAATAAGGGCAATGTTTTTGAAGACCTAATAGTTTTTAGGGGTCAGAAAATTCTTCGGTGGCAGTTAAAGAGTAGGTCTAGTCGTCCTCCATGTTAGGGCATCTGCCGCTGAAAATATAACCGGCTGTGCAGCCAACTTATCCAAGTCAAGCCTTCAGCTAAGGTCAAAATTGCCGGATAAGGAAAGTAACTTTGATGATTTCCCAGCCCTCAGGTAAACTTTCCTTGCACAAATCTGCAAATCTATCTTGTTAATAGACTTATGCTCCCAAGATAGACCATGGAAGCTGGAGGCAAGGATTGTTGACGCTTGGATCCCGAAAAAACAGATTTATTGCCAAATTCTTCCCTTTAGGAAACGAGATAGGGGCCTTGCCGAGACCATTAACTATCTTAATACAGGAGAGACCTGCAGGAATGCAGGAAAGTCAACTCCAACTCAAATTTCCTCCATATCAGTAGCCTTACGGCTACTGGTGAGAGAAGTGGCTTATAAAGGAGTCAGAATCACTAATCAAATTATCTTCCACCTCCAAAGCCACAACCGGACGATCTTGGTGCAGGTCCTCGGCCAGCATTGCAAGCTGTCAGAGCAGGCACTGCACGCTGGACTTGCTTCTGAAGACTGGGGTCTTCCAAGAGTTTTGGAAACCCAGTTCTCCAGAAGCGAAGCTTCATCCTTCCTTTCACAAGCCTTGTTTGTGGAGAAGGCCAGAAAAATGGAAATCTCCTTAGAACCCCTTTGCTTACTTGAACTTCACGGAAGCCTCTACTGGTTCTTGCTTGTTATGTGAAACAGCGATGGAAGGCACGGTGTAAACAGAATCAATCAGCGACAGACTACAATACTCAATGTAAGGGATCTCCCTTGGAGACTTTGATCCACTGAGTCTCAGATTGGAAAGTGTCCCCAGGAGGCGGTGTTACTTGCCTTTTAGGTTTATGTATCTGATCCAATTTTATTGGGACAATGCCCAATTCCTCCCATGAAGGGTCTACAACAGATGTCTTGTATTTCTAAGTATTGCTGCAATCTAGAAATCTGCAGCGGCGGAGAAAGGTCTAGAGGGCACGAGATCAAGCAGGAGGAACTCCCTTCTGTCAACTCAACAAGGGAATGCGCTGAAGTCATCCCTAGCAGGAGCAGAAACTCTCTCCTAATGTGCCCCCCAAAACCAACACCTTTACAAGCCTATTCCTTGATGGGGAGGAAACCAGAAGCCCCAAGGAAGGCCACAAGACACGCAGAGCATCTTGAATAGAAGACTTCCCCAAAGGAAGTAGCCCTCCCTGACCCGACAATTGCACCAGCGTTAAAGGGCTACACCTCTACTTGATCGCCCGCCAAAGGAGGTTGAGCGAGAAGAGCTGGAGAGACGGGCACCAGGCGAGAAGGAGAGGAGTTGGGGCTTCTTCAACTTTGAGAAAGACCCTGAAAAGGAAAGAATCCATTATACACTTCTTCCTCCTCCTGCCATACTGCTCAAACTGGAAGGATGGCCACTCCCGACACTTATTGCATGGAGAAGCCTGTGTGCAAGTGTCCTCTGCATGCAAGGCCAAGCCGGTGAGAATTGTGTTCCTTTGCGGGACGCATAAGCGGTTCGCCATGCATCCTCACTAAGCAAGTGCAACTTTCACACCTGTTAAGGCAAAAAAGAAATTTTAATTTCAAGCCTGTACTCCAGATTGGAAGAGATACATTTGCTCTTAATCATGCCTGAAATCCTAGTGGTGTAGTACTGAGTGAGTGAGGGGGGTTGCTTCCACACTCCCTACTGGTAACAACCCAAACGGTTGTTGACACCTAATCAAGTTTTATAGCTGCATTCCAGCTTCACTATTATCATTCTTCAATATGCAGAACAAGGGTTTGTATTCATTAGGAACAAAGAAAATTTTAAAGCCAAGCTTGAAGAGATGCCAATAGCAGCATGTCTGTGTTACTCAGCAGCAAGATCAAAGGGGCTATTCAGTGTACCAGCAAAAGGGGCGGGAAAGCTGGCCACTAACCACCAGCTATTGCCGACACCTTGATACTGTATAAGTTTTAAACCGACGAGTTCCAGCTGCACTCGAATCCATTCTAGTATTAAAAGGATAAAGGGTTTGTATCCGGGTAGGAGCAAACAAGAGTTTAGACTACCTGCTGTCGAGAAGCACTTCAACGGAAACAGATTAATCACTATTATATAACTACACTGAGCAGAATGTCCAAATATTATAAAAAAAAAAAAAAAAAAAAATTCATATATAGACCTTTCAAATCATAAAAAGCATTTTGATATATGGTATTGACATATAAAAATAGAAATTTACCAACATCAGTTTCTACTCTTAGAAATAAAGACCTTACTATATCCAGCTCTGCAGAAGACAAGGAAACAGTATAAAATGTGTAAGCTTTAATTAAAAGCTTTGCCTTCATATTGCACTACACAATATAAACATTATATTTGACTCCATTAGAACAATGAGTCATAAAATTATCTGTTGATTTTAATATACAGTACCACATTCTAATAACAATTCTAATCAAATTGTTTCTTCTTATCATATCCCAACACTGCACTATGTGCTTTCCTTCTGCTTCTTCAGTTGAAACTATCACAGCTTTTCTTTCCGTGCTTCAATTGGTAAGCTCAAGTATCTTGTGTGTAACTAAATTAACAGCCATTTCAATTTTCCTTCTATTCAAATAATGTCCTGTATTTTTTTTGAGAAATTTCTATTATTACTGGTACAAACTATGCATTTTTCTACTGTGGTTATATAGATTTGTACTTCACTTTAACTTGAAAACTCCTAGAATTTCAATTTTTACACTAATTTCCAGAAATTGCAAATGTAGTGTATTTAGTGTTATCAAAATACAACCCCTTTAATTGCTTTACACCACAGTGGAGTATGTTTCCATATAAAAGTTTACACTGTAATGAGATAAATCCTTTTATCCTTTCTATAATTGTGCAACTTGATAACTAATTCAATAGCCTTTGTCATCCTCATTTTGTTGAAAACATTACATGATGTAGCAGCGAAAACTATTAGAAAAAAACTAGTTCTCAGTGATGATTAACCAATCATCTTCATGAAGAATTCATGAAAATAACTTCATTGTGAAATGAAGTAACTTACTAGTTTCTTCCTAACACATATTTCAGTACGCACAAATTTACCGATTGTGTTCATCTATTAGCCGTATGAAACTAATATAATCCCCCACCCACCCAACCAAGGCCATCTGGGTGTTGACAGATACAAAACAGAAAAAAACCTCTCAACCTAAATATACATATTCACTACAAAGTAGTTTACACCAACTAATATTATTGTACATAGTTTGAAATAGTTTTGTACCTAGATACTTAAGCAAAATTATTGATTTTTTTCCATTTTCAGCCTTCTCTCATTATCCTACTTGGAGATGAGAAATAAATTTAAAGCACTTGCAGCCTCAATAAACTCTGATACTCATTCAATCTCAATTCCTAAAAACTCGTGGGGAAAAAAAATAATTCAAGAATTTTAAAAGGCATTCGTACATTACAAAAAAATTACACAAGGACAAAAAGATTTCAAGTAAGAGTATACTTGACTTCGGCATGAGTAATAAATCAAACTGAATGAAACATTAATATTGAATCCAGTCTTAAATATGAACCTATACGTTTTGAAAAGTACAATTATGGTGGCAGTCCTATATATATAACCAAATAGCCTCTGAAAACCGTCTTTTCTAGAGATGAAATACGTTAGAAAAAATTTCTACAGTATACGGTAAGTCGGCTTACCTTAAATTTTGAATACGTATACAATAAGAAACATTTCAAAAAATACACATTCAATCCTGCAGAAATCTTGTGGATATCCTCACAAGTTATCTTTATCTTCTCTGCTAGAAGAATATTTTTCACTATAGTTACCAGGATAACTAACCTGGTGATAACTTTTTCCCTCACTTCTTTGACTTAATGAAGTTCCTGAAACTTCTGGCAGATTACGCCTGTGGGTCTGAATATCACTAGAAGGAACATCACTAACACGCTGCCACTGAGTTTCATAAGCAGAAACCTCTTGGCCACTAAATTCCGAGGAGGAAGAGGATGGGATTATAACGTGCTCTTGACCACTAGTGTCTATGTGCAGCATAAGATTATTAAGATCTACATTTGGACCTAGCTGAGTTGGATCTATGTAGAGGGTTCGTGTAGCTCCATCTTCTAAAGTGGCCTCTACCGCCATCAGATTACTATTACCCTCACTCAATGATGAAGTGGGTGCAGTTGGTACAGTATTTCCATGGGCATCAACAGCAACTAGCATGTATGAGGTTCCTGAACTGGACATTACAGCAGGATCTCCAGACTTAGAATGATACACTCTTTCTGAGGACACCCCTAACTTGTTATACAAGGCACTACCTTCAAGAGTAACCTTCTCTGAAGTACTAGGCCCTTTTTCATGCACCATGCTGCGATCCTGGGTACTTAAATTCAAAACTTGTGGCATATCTTCAACTTCTTCAGTTTGTTCCACATATTCTTCACTGAAACTCTTTCGTACTTTATCACGAATTAAAGCAGCAGTGGGTGTGCTTTCAGCATCAATAGTTTCTGTGAGTTTATCAATATTTTGAGTTAGTTTATCTGTATCTTTCATAAATTCCTCAATATCTTCAGAAGGGCCAGCTACAACTTCATGTTCATGGGACTCTTTAGGGAGGGATGAAGGAGACAGCTCTTTGGAGTAAGATTTCATTTTGTGTGTATTATCTTCTTCACCATATTCTTCATGTTTTTCTGCATGTCTTGACCCAGAATCATGATAACCACTTGGCATACTGCTGCCACCAGAGGTTGAATGGAGCGATCTGTGAGCCTTGTGTACAGCATATGGTTCAAGTGGCTTCCCTGTGTCTTCAAGCTCCTGTTCATCATAAGCTTCATATACCTTTCCTTCAGTGTGAATTCTGCTGTAGGAGGATTCACTACTTTTAGAATTCTTATATTTGCCAAACTTATACTGTTGCTTTGGCTCATACACATCAGGTTCACCGGGAGATTCATGGCCCTTGCTTACACTAGTTTCCTCACTTTGGTCATACTCTGTTGAAAAGAAGTCGCCCGCTTTCCATAATCTACTTCTATTTCCCGTTCCAACATTTCTATCTTTACTCTTTTTACATTCCTCATACATTCCACTGCTATCCTGCTGGTAACTTCTATCTGAACTTCCCTGGCTGTCTGGCTCCAATTCCTCTTTCGACTTTTTCTGTGGTTTGTAACTTTTACTAGCATCATAACTTCCACTATGAGCATCAAATTCATAGGGTTCCTTTGTTCTTTCAGTGTGAGAAACATCCTTTACTTCCTCAGTATTGGCAATATCTAATTCTCCTTCCTCCTCAAATTCATAATTTCTAGCGTAACTTCCAGTTTCTTGACTGGCAACATCCTCCTCTTCTGATTCATAATCTGGTAACAGCTCAGAGGAATCCTCCACATTTGGAGCATTGTCAGGATCTTTTTTGCCCGTACTCTGTGGTAGACCACTTTCATATTCGCTATCAGAGTCCTCTGCTTTCAAAGACTTCTCTTCAGGTGATTCACTTCTACAAGACAAGTTGTCCCTCGCAGACCTAAGATCGTCATAGTTGGACAAGCTGGAAGAATCATGTGGAGATTTGTATGTCTCCTGAAGCAGTCTATACTTCTGTAAAGATTCATAAGGTTTTTTAGGTGGCTCATACGGTTCATGAGGTGATTCACCTATCTCATCCACGTACTCATATATGTCAGCAGAAGATTTCTGGCTTACATCTTTTGTAGCTTTAACTGTATCTTTTTTCAATTCCTCCTTTTCTGTTTCGTCACAGATGAAAGATTTGCTCTCAACCGAATCACTTGAAGTTGACTTTGAACATGATTCCTCCTCTATCTTTAATGGCGATAAGCTTTCAGACTTAGACATTACTTCCGAAGACTCTTCCTTGACATCACTAATAACCCCTGATTCTGGTTGTATCTCTGATTTTGGAGGATCCTTTTTGTCTTCTTCTCCCTCCTCCTCCTCCTCTTCCTCTTTTTCACATTTCACTCCATTGCCATTCTCAAATACAACTTCACTAGTATCCTGGTTAATGCTTTCTCCTGGTGAATTTTCTTCCTCATCTGAGTCTACATTCTTGTCATAATACTTTTCCCAGTCACTGCAATCACTATCAGAATCATTACTTACGTATTTTGAGGTCTGGCTTGAATTGGAATTAACAATGATTGGCGTTGTTGCAAGCAGAGCATCAAAAGCAGAATTTACATCCTCAGCTTTAGGCATAGGCATACGTTCATGATTCGGCAATGGAGGAGGGTACCCATCATCATCGCTGTATCCATCATCAGAATCATCATCCATGGCCCCAGAGACTTCAGCTCTGCCATTAGTAGCATTACTGGAACCAGGTGCTTCCTCTTCCTCATCATCCCAATCCTGTAACAACTGCTGAGTATCATGTCCTTCTTTTGGAGCACCCAATACTTCACCATTAGTATGAGAATGGTCCACAGCATTCTTTCCCTTTGGTGGACGGCCCCTCTTTTTGCCATCTTTGTTAGCCTTTGATCCCCCAGGCTTTCTCCTTCTCCGTCCTGGAATCTTGATCCCAGTATCAAAGTCGTATACTTTTTTCAAGTGAGCTTTGTTGTGCCACACAATGACATTGATCCGAGTGCACGTGAACCCACAGAGAATACACTTGAACCAATTGGAGGCATTGAGGCTATCCTCAATCACTTCCCTTTTGGGCTGTTCCAGTATTCTGACCTGGTGTTGAATAATAACCCCTTTAATCTTACCATTTCCTGCATTTCTCAGCCCTGACTTCTTATAAACAACAGCCTGCCCAATATCTGACCCAATCTTTGACCCTTCATCCTTCTTCTTCTTGGCCTTGGGTAGACCAAATCCTAAATCACTATAATCTACTCTGCGCTTACCCATTACTTCGCCCATAGTCTGTAGGATGTTCATGTCACCGCCAGTCAGCTTTTCTGCAGTAACAATGTCACTTTCAAATTTCCTTAAGAGATCAACCTCACCATGAGACTGATTCTTGTTTATATCTGAAAATACAAAAGTAAAAATTTTTATATGCCTTCTGATTATGTTAACACATAAAAATCATAAACTAAATAATAATACACATCTGAAACCAAAGTACATACATACATACATATACCATGGCACTTCCCCCAATTTTGGGGGGTAGCCGACATCAACAAAGAAACAAAAACAAAAAGGGGACCTCTACTCTCTACGTTCCTCCCAGCCTAACAAGGGACTCAACCGAGTTCAGCTGGTACTTCTAGGGTGTCACAGCCCACCCTCCCACATTATCCACCACAGATGAAGCTTCATAATGCTGAATCCCCTACTGCTGCTACCTCCGTGGTCATCTAAGGCATCGGAGGCAGCAGCAGGGCCTACTGGAACTGCGTCACAATCGCTCGCCATTCATTCCTATTTCTAGCACGCTCTCTTGACTCGCTCACATCTATCCTCCTATCACCCAGAGTTTCCTTCACTCCATCCATCCACCCAAACCTTGGCCTTTCTCTAGTACTTCTCCCATCAACTCTTGCATTCATTACCGTCTTTAGCAGACATCCATTTTCCATTCTCTCAACATGGCCAAACCACCTCAACACATTCATATCCACTCTAGCTGCTAACTCTTACACCCGTTCTCACTCTCACCACTTCGTTCCTAACCCTATCTACTCGAGATACACCAGCCATACTCCTTAGACACCATCTCAAACACATTCAATTTCTGTCTCTCCATCACTTTCATTCCCCACAACTCCGATCCATACATCACAGTTGGTACAATCACTTTCTCATATAGAACTCTCTTTACATTCATGCCCAACCCTCTATTTTTTACTACTCCCTTAACTGCCCCTAACACTTTGCAACCTTCATTCACTCTCTGACGTACATCTGCTTCCACTCCACCATTTGCCGCAACAACAGACCCCAAGTACTTAAACTGATCCACCTCCTCAAGTAACTCTCCATTCAACATGACGTTCAACCTTGCATCACCTTCCCTTCTCTTACATCTCATAACCTTACTCTTACCCACATTAACTCTCAACTTCCTTCTCTCACACACACTTCCAAATTCTGTCGGTAATCGTCCAAGCTTCTCTTCTGTGTCTGCAACCAGTACAGTATCATCCGCAAACAACAACCGATTTACCTCCCATTCATGGTCATTCTCGTCTACCAGTTTTAATCCTCGTCCAAGCACTCGAGCATTCACCTCTCTCACCACTCCATCAACATACAAGTTAAACAACCACAGCGACATCACACATCCCTGTCTCAGCCCCACTCTCACCGGAAACCAATCACTCACTTCATTTCCTATCCTAACACATGCTTTACTACCTTTGTAGAAACTTTTCACTGCTTGCAACAACCTTCCACCAACTCCATATAACCTCATCACATTCCACATCGCTTCCCTATCAATTCTATCATGCGCTTTCTCCAGATCCATAAACGCAACATACACCTCCTTGCCTTTTGCTAAATATTTCTCACATATCTGCCTAACTGTAAAAATCTGATTCATACATCCCTTCCCTCTTCTAAAACCACCCTGTACTTCTAAGACTGCATTCTCTGTTTTTTCCTTAATCCTATCAATTAGTTCTCTACCATACACTTTTCCAACCACACTCATTAGCATAATATCCCTTGAATTAAAACACTCATGCACATCTCCCTTACCCTTATATAGTGGTAGAATATTCTCACACACCCAGTCTACTGGTACCATTGACAATATAAAACAGTTATTAAACAATCTCACTAACCATTCAAGTACAGTCACACCCCATTCCTTTAACATCTTAGTTCTCACACCATCCATACCAGGTACTTTTATTACACTTATTTCATCTAATACTCTCCTCATTTCCTCTCTCATAATCTCTCATTCTTGTCTCCCATCACTGGCACCTCAATACCTGCAACAGCAATCATATCTACTTCCCTATTATCCTCAACATTCTGTAAACTTTCAAAATATTCTGTCCACCTTTTCCTTGCCTTCTCTCCTTTCAACAACCCTTCCTTACTCTCTTCACTTCTTTCCAAAACTTCTTCCTATTCTCTTCATATGAGCGACCCAATCCCTGACCCCACCTCCAGTCAGCCGGCCTCTTTGCCTCAGCTGCCTTACGTTTTATTTCCACATTTTTCTCTTTATATCTTTCATACTTCTCTACACTAGTACTCTGCAGCCATTCAAACACCCTCTTTTTCTCTTCCACTTTTATCTTCACTCCTTCATTCCACCATTCACTACCCTTCCTCATGTTGCCTCCAACAATCCTCTTGCCACATACATCACTTGCAATCCCAACAAAATTTTCTTTTACTAACTTTCACTCCTCTAAATTATCAGTTTCTCTTACTTTCACTCTGTAATATGCTATTTCCAACCTTTCTTGATATTCACTTTTTACCACAGGTTTTATTAACTCTTCAACCTTCATTACCTCCCTTTTACATCCCCCACACTATTCCCCCACTTTTTTTGCTACAACTAATTTTCCTTCCACCAAAAAATGATTAGACATACCATTAGCTATACCTATAAACACGTGCATGTCTTTCAATCTTCCAAACATTCTTCTAGTTATCAACACATAATCCATTAATGCCCTTTCTACCACTCTTACATTTACCACTCTTATTCATGTAAACTTGTTATTATATCACCAATTTTAAGTAATTTGTATTTTTCCTAACAGTACTTACCTCGAACTACTTTCTTAGGAGTATCTGGGATCTCCTCCCAACCGACCAGAGTTTTGAGTAGTTTACCCTAGTCCCGTTTTCTATGAGGGGTAACCTCAGGTGGAGTGATACGGGCCCTGAGGCTAACCCCGGGTCAGAGAGCATGCTTGCTCAGGTCTCGATCTCCAGTAAGTTATTGATAGCTTAGGTATCTATGAAGTCCAGCAAGGCACTCGGGGTAGGATGGGCGGGCCATTACCCGAAAGTAGTTCGAGGTAAGTACTGTTAGGAAAAATACAAGTTACTTAAAATTTGTGATTTGTTCCAACACGGACTACTTACCTCGAACTACTTTCTTAGGAGACTTATACCTTAGGAGGTGGGAGTGTCCTTCAGGACCTAGAGACCATGACGAGTATAGAAGAGGAACCTAGGTAGGAGACTAGGTTCTGCTGACCTCAAGGAAAACACGAGAAAATAGGGAAAACTACTCAAAAAACCATCTTAGTGTCTAAGTAACTCACTTCTGCAAGAATCCTAGGAGACATGTCCTTCCAATGATAGTGTATCCCATGGCAGTTTCAGGGGGCTACCCGAGTCATTTCCGGTAACGGAATAGGGGAAGGAAGAACAAGGGGGCTCAGGAAGGAACCTGTGTCTCTTGGACTTGCTACCCACAGTTACCACTGGGGCTACACCTTTTAAACCGTTTGGAGCGTGGAAATGACGGAACCGAGCGAGAACCCGTCCATGGACTTTCTCGAGTAGTCCTTCAAGTAGTGAGTCGTAAAGGTCAACTGGCTAGGCCAAGTACCTGCCCTTAGGATTTGGCCCACTGCCATGTTTTTCTCAAACGCCAATGAAGTATTTAGACCCCTAATGTCGTGGGGTCTGGGCTTTCCTGGAAGGGAGACCCCTGCACTACTGTAGGCCCTGACGATCACTTGCCTTAGCCAGAAGGAGATAGTGTTCTTGGAGACTGGCTTCTTCACAGTCCCGAGGGAAATGAACAGACTCTTGATCTCGGGACGAAGTCTAGCTGTCCTCTCTAAATACTGCCATACTGCCCTGACAGGGCACAGCAGCAAGTCCCTCGGGTTGTCCGAAAGGATAGCTGGCACTGAGAACCCTTCAACTTTGGGGTCCCAAACAGCTGGATTCTGAGTCTTGATGAGCGTCGAGATATATCTGGAGGCACCTAGGTCTATGTCCTTCAGGAGGAAGATTTGGGATGGACGTGCCCACTTCGTCCCTGAGATAGATCAGGAAGTCTGCTATTTCGTGAATGGAGGCCCCTAACGGCCTGATGTTCTTCGAGGAGCACCCCTTAGAAAAGGTAGCCCACTTAGCCTAGTACACCTCGACTGACGAACGCCTCAGGTACCCTGACATCCCTGATGCCATCCCCGACGGATATCCTTCCTTTCTCAGGAGACGCTTGATAACCTCCACACGTGAGGGTTTTCGTGGAACCTCTGGAAGTGAGGCTGCCGGAGAAGGTCTGGTCTGTCTGGAAGTGGCGCAGGTGGAAGGCATGCCAGATCCTTTAGACCCGCGAACCACTCTCTCTCTTGCCACCAGGGCGCTACCAAAGTCACCCACAGGTTGGCCGTCCGTCTCACCCTGTGAGGACCTGTCTGAGCATCCCAAAGGGTTGGAAGTCGTTAACGTCGAGGTTGTCCCAAGGGTGTTGGAAGGCGTCCTCGAACGCTGCTGCTGGATCTGGCACACGGGGAGCTGTGCATTTAGTCTCGTGGCGAAGAGGTCTATCACCGGCCAGCCCCACTTCAGGAAGAGGGTTTTGACCACTTCTGGGTGTAGGGACCACTCGGGCCCTACCACTTGACCCATCCTGCTGAGGCCGTCGGCCAGGACGTTCCTCTTCCCCTGAGAGAACCTAGCTGAAAAATTGATTTGTTCCACTTCGGCCCATTCTAGGAACTCCATCGTGAGACTGCACCGTTCCTTCGACTTCAGTCCTCCTTGCTTTTTCACGTAGGCCACCACCGTGGCGTTGCCGCACACCGGAGCCACGGTGCTTCCCCGGGGTAGATGGACGAACTCTAGGCACGCCCTTTGTACGGTCCTCATCTCCAGCACGTTTATGTGCAGGTTCGTCTCCTCAACTTCCCATTTACCTTTTGCCGTTTTGTCGAGAAGATGGGCACCCCAGACCTCCTTGGATGCGTCCATGAACAGGAGCATCTCCGGAGGGTTGGCTGCGAAGGGCATTCCCTTGAGGGTGTTCGTTCTGACGTGCCACCACTCCAGGACTTCCTTCGTCTCCGGGGACACCAGGACTATCTTGTGCGGGGAGTCCTATCAGTCTTTGCCAGTCCTTGGCTCTCCTGGGCTGGCCTGACAGGAAGGGCCAGAGTGTCTGTTTCAGGTTGTCCAATCTCTCTGCGGAGGGAAAGGCCCTCGTCATCCGGGAGTCTAGGACCAACCCTAGGTAGGTCATCCTGGTAGAGGGTATCAGCTGGGACTTCTCCAGGTTGATGATGATACTCAAGACGTTGCAGAACTGCAGGAGCTTCGCGCCTTGCTCCCTCAGTACTTCCTCTGAGGCTGAAAGCAACAACCAGTCCTCTAGGTACCGAATCTGGCAGACGCCCTGTTCGTGTGCCCAGACTGAAACTGTTGCGAAGACCCTCGTGAAGCCCTGAGGGCTGTCGACAGTCCGAAGCAGAGGGTTTTGAACTCCAACGTTTGGGTACTCCATTTTACCCTTAGGTACTTCCTGCTGGAGGGATGGACAGGGACCTAGAAGTAGACGTCTTTGAGGCCTATGGACCTCATGAAGTCCTCCTCCTTCAAGGCCGCTAGGACCGACTTCGGAGTGTCCATCTTGAAGTTGGTGTTGCACACGAATTTATTGAGGGCTGAAAGGTCTATGACCGGTCCCCAGACCCCTGTCGCCTTCTCCACCAGGAAGAGCCTGCTGTAGAAACCTGGACCCGGTTTCTTGACTGGTTCTACTGCCCCTTTCGCCAGCATTGCCGAGCCTTCTTCCTGCAATGCTGCTACTCTCAAGGGGTCCTTGGGTGCCAACCACTCTGCCTGTTGATCTGGGATCAGAGGTGGGGGTCCTATAGGAAGAGCAACCTGTACCCCTCCTTTAGTACTGCTACGGTCCACGGATCCGCTCCGTTGTCCCGCCATGCTTGCCAAGATCGTTTGAGGCATCCACCCACCTGAGGCGTCAGCAGAAATAGGGGGCCTCCCCTGCTATCTCCTTCGAGAGCCGCGGCCTGAACGCCCTCTCCTTGAGCCCGAGTAGGAGGGTCTGAGGGCTAACTGTGGAGTCGAAGCTCCTCTACAGGGGGCAAGGCAAGGGAAAGATTACGTGTGCCAACTTCTACATATGACGGGCGGAAGGAGCCGAAGAGGCACTGGGCAAAGGTGGGGGGGGGGTCTCTCCAGTGGCCACTGAGGCAGGCACTGGAGAGGCAATAGCCCTGTTTGACCCGCTAGGGGGGAAAACCACTTTGCCTTCATCACAGTTGGAGCCGTCAGAAACGGGGGTAGCCGTCATGGGTCTACCCCCTCCCAGGGAAATCAGTGGGGTTTAAGTACCCTGCCATGTCAGCGGCCGCCTCCGATGCTTGGATGGGGCTGGCCGGGACAATGGCACGGCTGGCTCCATCACGGATGGAGCCACCGGGACGGAGGTATCTGTCATGGGTCTACCCCCTCCCGGGGAATCCGTGGGGTGTGAGTACCCTGGTAAACCAGCGGTTGACCACGAAGCCTGAATAGAGCTGTCGTGGTACTGGGTATGGATGCCATGCTGCTGGGTCGAGCCAGCGGCTGCCTCCGCTGGACGGATGGAGCTCCTGCGGAGATCCATGGAGATGCGGGCTTCCCCGTTCTGGCTGGTTGGTTCCTTCGTTCAGGGCGGGCCATCGAAGAACCGGAGGCCGGGACAAGGCTGCCAGTCCGAAGGGGCGACTCTTTCCGCTGGGTGGGAGAAGTCGGAACATTCGCGGGCTTATGCCTGTCGACGGAGACCTGGTGCGATGACTTCCGTCGATGATCAGGTCTGCTGGAGGAGACGTACCACGAGGATGGCGAAGGAGCTCTAGGAGCCAGCCAGTGAGGGTCTCTGCTGCACGGGGGTATCTACCAACCTGCTGAGGCCCGAGAGCCAATCCTCATCAGTCGCGGGCTTCGGTTCGTCCAGTCTGTGGTGCCGTCTGATGAGGGCTAGTAGTTTTCTGTACGCGGGGGCCTCGTCCGCCGAGCCTTCTGTCGGATGCTCTTCTTCCTGAGAAGGAGCACCTACGACGGGGGGTCCCACTTGGGGTGAAGGCATCCTTTGTCGTGGTACGACTTCGGCGGTTCTGGATGGAGGACGGGTATCGCCGATGGGACGGAGGCCTCCATCCTGGACTTGTCTCTCCCCATGGAGGACCAAGCTGCTGCATGCTTCCTCGTGGCTGCTGATTGTCTTTCACGTTCTGGCCGGCCTGTCGAAGTCTTGGAGGCTGGGACACGGCTGCCAGACCGAAGGGGCGACTCGCCGCTGGGCGGAAGGAGTCGGAACCTTCGCGGACTTATGCCGGTCTGCCAGAGCCTTCTGTAGGGGGCGTATTTCAGAGCGGGAAAACGAGCCCTTGGGAGCCAGCCAGAGGTACCCGGAACTGCTGAAGCTCCCAGGAGGTGTGTGCGTGGGATGGCGACACACACCCATTCCTCCCTAGGGGGACGACTTCTTCTGTGCCTCCTTCTGGGAGATCTAGCGTGCCTCCTGTTGCAGCGAGATCTGGAACGGGAACGGGACCTCCTTCTGCGGGAGCTCTCTCCCCTCCTCTACTGGTCCCTTGGGGCTCCATCCTCCGAGGAGAAAGAGTATAACTAGAAAGAGGAGCCCGAAGATTTGTAGGGCCGCACCGAAGGGTCCGAGTCGTCCCGCGTGGACGCTCCTCCGTGGGGGACCAGGTCTCGAAGCCCTCTTCCATCCTCAGCGGCGACCTGAAAGGCGTCTTGGGGGGAACCCACGTAATGGAGTCCGACAGCGGGGAAAGCTCCTTCTCGGCGGCGCCCTCGGCTGCAGAAGTGACTGAAAAACACACCAAAGAGGCTGGAGAAGAATTAGGGACATTTTTCCCCCACTTGGCGTCATCAGAGGAGACGTGGCCAGCTTGCACCAGGACTCCATCTCCCATACACACTCTCGCCTCTCCCTCAGGCCCCTCACTCGCCTGGAACGACGCCACAACCCCACTATCCTGAAGATCAGACTCCTGGGGAAGAGCAATGGGCCTCTTCCCCACAACTGACTTACCTCGTCCCCTACTCTGGGTAGGGGAAGGTGGCTGAGAAGCTCTATCCGACGAGGCATGGGGAGAAGTAAGCGGCGAGGAGAGGAGAGGCTTCCTATGTGACCTCTTGGACGCCTTCTTCTTCTTGGTGCCGTAGTGCACCCACTGCACCTCGTTCCAGGACTCACATTCCGGACACGTGGCTGTAGGAGAACATAATCTGCCCCTACACGACGAACACAGAGGAGAAGGGTAGGAAAGGGTATAGAATGAACACAATGGGTCGACGTGGGGACCGCGTGAGACACAAAGGGGGTCGGGGACACAAAGGGTCGCACTGGGTAAGGAGAGAGCATCAAGATGTTATCGCGACGCGACCAGAGAACTTACTGGAGATCGAAACCTGAGCAAGCATGCTCTCTGACCCAGGGTTAGCCTCAGGGCGCGTATCACTCCACCTGAGGTTACCCCTCATAGAAAACGGGACTAGGGTAAACTACACAAAACTCTGGTCGGTTGGGAGGAGATCCCAGATACTCCTAAGAAAGTAGTTCGAGGTAAGTACTCCGTGTTGGAACAACTTTCTTTTTGAAAAAAAAAACTAGAACTTACAATCAACTCTTGCTCGACACACATATCTACCAGTCTCTCACCACTCTCATTTTCCCCTGGTACACCATACTTACCAATGATACCTTCTACCTCTCCAGCACCCACTCTAGCATTTAAGTCACCCATGACAACTACATAATTCCCTCTACCCAGTCCTTCTACACACCTAATTAATTCATTCCAGAATTAATTCTGCTCTCCTTCACTTTTCTCACAACCTGGCCCATACACGCTAACAAAAGCCCAACATTCCCTACCCAACCTAACACTTACCCACATTAACCTAAGATATCTCCTTCCATTCCAATACTTTACCTGTCATCCATTCACTCAGCAATAAAGCCACACTCTCTCTTGCTCTTCCCCTTTCAATTCCAGATACTCTACCAGTCACTTCACCCTTCCCTTTTATCTTTGTCTCACACAAATCCAATATATTCATCCTTATATTCCTAAACATACTTCCAATCTCATATTATACACACACATATATGTGTATGTATATATGTAAATTTGGAAATACAGGGTAATTTGTATTTTTCCAAGCTATGCAAACCTTAGTTCTTTACTTGGGATATATGTTTCAGCGAGAACTGGATTTAGCCATAAAAACTTTCACACATTGTGAACAACCCTCCACTAATTGAAGGGGAGGGGGGTAAAGAGAGTAAACCAAAATCCAGGCTCACACGCTAACACATTGAGCTCTCTTCTCTTTCGACTGCAGGCAGAAATTCTAGGGGGAAGGAGATGGCAGAACCCTGTTTGACTTAAAATTTCAGGTGCAATTCTCAATAGAAAATTTACTTTTGAGAGAAGCAACAGGTCTGTCTCTTCTTCAATTGCACAAAAAATTGGATTATTTTGAAAGTCTTGTAAGATTTTCGAGGATCAATCTATTCGGAAGAAGTGTTTTAATTCTTTCATTCCACCTTGTTCAAGTACAGTTCTCAGATCTGGTTTTCAGCGACTGATTCTTATCTCAATTTGTTGGACAGAAACTTCAAGTCTTAAATTTCTTATTCCTGATCTAGATATTTATCTCTGGCACCGTCATTCAATTAGTTCATTATTCAAGTTGCATAAGATTTTTCATAATTCTGACCATCCTTTAGATTCAGAACTTCCTGGACAGTACCATCCTCTTCGTAATACTAGGTATGCAGTTAATTCTAATAGACAGGCCTTCTCCATTATGAGGCTCAATACTACAAATTATTCTTGAAGTTTAATTCCAGCTGTGACCTAGTTGTGGAACAATCGTCCTAAACAGGTAGTTGAATCGGTTAGAACTTTAAAAGTTCAAACTTGCAGTAAATGTTTTTATGATGAACAGGCTGACATGAGTCTTCTTTTCATAGTTTATATATGAATGTTCTGTTTTAATGTTATTACTGTTCATTAAATATTTTATTTCATTGTTTATTATTTTTCTTAAAGTTTATTAATTTCTTTATTTCCTTTTCTCACTGGGCTATTTTTCCCTGTTGGAGCCCTTATACTTAGAGCATCCTGCTTTTCCAACTTGGGTTGTAGCTTGGCTAGTAATACCAATTGCCCAACTCCCCCTTGCAGGGAGATTGAGGACATAAAATATACAGTACACACTTTTCAGACGACAAAACTAATATGGTGCTTACTGGCAGTCGGAAGGAGACCACCTTGCAGTCTATAAATAATGTGTCCCAAGAGGAGGGAAGGTGAAGGAAGAAAATGTCAGTCATTCTATCGATTCATTCCAGACTACAACCATATAGCTTCTGGCCTCAACAGACTGCTACCAGTCCAGCAGAGGAGCTAAGGTAGCTAAACCACTATTGAGCGACCACCACAGGAACTAAAGTGAATTTATCTAGGGTCCCGTGGGTTACATCTTGCAGGTAATGGTGGCAAGCAAGGTAAAAGTTGATATGGCTAAGAATGATTACTGCTGCTGCAAAGGTCTGTAGACCAAACTGGAGCTACCTCCAAATGAGTAGATGACCAAGGTACTCACCCTCTAGCGAGACTCGCAGACTTGTGATATCCAGGGGTATGGTGGACAGTACTTCCGACTCCAGGAAGTTGTCCATCATAATCACCAAAATGCTCCGAAAAGCTAGTGCAAGTGGTGCCGAGTCACGTATCCTCTTACCAGGCATTCGAGGGGGAGACCACTCAGGGGAGGAAGACCTTTCACACTGGCGAGAGCGTCTTCCATACTCGTAGGGTTAAGATTTGATTGAAACCTCAGGCTGAGCACTCAGCGCAGTTGGAACTCTGAAGAGAACCAGGCTGCAATTCTTCAGGAAGGACAAGAATAACTGGAAGGGACTCCCCTCCAGTGGCTTCGTGGGAAAAGTCTAGCCTAACCCCTACGAAGGAAGCTGTGCACTCCTGCTGTGCCCCAAGCTTCAACATCAACAATTGTTCCTTAGTGGGAACCCAAATGCCCCAAGGAAGGCCACAACTGATGTAGCGCATCAAGAAAGCTAAACTCCTTATGGGGAGAAGGTTGTCCGGGGATTAAACGGTCATCATACTTATCCGATCTGCTTCCTGAAGAGGGCGAATGGGAAAAGGAAGGTGGGAGAGTATGAGCCGCAGGAGCACGAAGTTAGGACTGCTTCGACGTCAAGGGTGGACTCAAGGCAAAGAATTCCTTTTAGACTTCTTCTACCACTCCCACTAGGAGCATGACAACTCCTGACACTTAGCGCAAGATGAAGCCAATGTGCACGAGTGTCGTCAGCATGAAAGGCCAAGTCAGTGAGGATCTGTCTCCATCGCTGACATAAAGTTGACGCAAGGGCAGCCCAAAATGCCAGGACAACCCCACAAATTAGCAGTCCTCAATATCCAAGCACTCCTAAAAATAAAAAAATATCTCAAGTATTATAGCCAGTTAAATAAAAATACTATAACCAGAAGAAAGAGAAGATAAGTCTGCACCTGATTGAAGCCAAAAAAAAGTGAAGAGAGCACACTGGACGAGTTTGTGTACAGGGAGGTTGGTCTACCACCCCTTAACTAGCAGAGGGTTGTTAACACCTTGTGTGAAAGTTTTCATGGCTAAATCCAGCTCACACTGAAACATATATCCTAATTAAAGAACAGAGGTTTGTATTTGTGAAGGTATAAACTAATAATACATTGCTGGTGACACTTCCACAGCAATAGTAAATACTGTATAACACCAATTTAGTAATGAAATATACAACAGGTAGTACTGCCTATCTGTTTCTCTAATAAAATCATTGTTTTATGATAAAATACTTGATTCTCACTACTCGGATATCTTTCCCCATAGCTCTTCATAACACGAAAGAAAAGTCAGGTTTACTCACATTGTCCTCGCCTGATAAATTCTTCTTTTCTATCACAAGAATATGGATAGATATGTTCTTCTTTGTTAACATCTTGGCTATAATAAAAGAAAATATCCTTTTAGTAAGATAAGAAGTGCTAATTTATTTCAAAACATAAAATTACCATAATGACATTTAATATGGCTATTATCAAAGTAAATCTTTTAATTAAAAAAAAAAACTAATTATAATAACATGAATAAATCTCACATGTTAGATTTTTAACCCTTTTACCCCCAGGCTATTTGGAAATTTCCAACCCTTAACCCCCAGGGGGTTATTTTTTTCCCAGCACATTTTGGAGCATATTTTTTTTTAAATTGCTCTAACAGCCTTAATTTTTGTCATAGAGAGGTCAGGTTGGTCTCATTCCCTTGGAAAATGCCTGAAATTTCTCAAAAAATTATCTAAAATATGAAAAAAAATTTTTTTACAGTGAACCCTCGCTACTTCGCGGTTCGACCATCACGGATTCACCACTTCGCGGATTTTTTTTCATCTATATCTATCTATATACCAAGGCACTTCCCCCAATTTTGGGGGGTAGCCGACACCAACAATGAAACAAAACAAAAAGGGGACCTCTACTCTCTATGTTCCTTCAGCCTAATCAGGGACTCAACCGAGTTCAGCTGGTACTGCTAGGGTGCCACAGCCCAACCTCCCACATTTCCACCACAGATGAAGCTTCATAATGCTGACTCCCCTACTGCTGCTACCTCCACGGTCATCTAAGGCCCCGGAGGAAGCAGCAGGGCCTACAGGAACTGCGTCACAATCGCTCGCCATTCATTCCTATTTCTAGCACGCTCTCTTGCCTCTCTCACATCTATCCTCCTATCACCCAGAGCTTTCTTCACACCATCCATCCACCCAAACCTCAGCCTTCCTCTTGTACTTCTCCCCTCAAGTCTTGCATTCATCACCTTCTTTAGCAGACAACCATTTTCCATTCTCTCAACATGGCCAAACCACCTCAACACATTCATATCCACTCTAGCCGCTAACTCATTTCTTACACCCGTTCTCTCTCTCACCACTTCGTTCCTAACCCTATCTACTCGAGATACACCAGCCATACTTCTCAGACACTTCATCTCAAACACATTCAATTTCTGTCTCTCCATCACTTTCATTCCCCACGACTCCGATCCATACATCACAGTTGGTACAATCACTTTCTCATATAGAACTCTCTTTACATTCATGCCCAACCCTCTATTTTTTACTACTCCCTTAACTGCCCCCAAAACTTTGCAACCTTCATTCACTCTCTGACGTACATCTGCTTCCACTCCACCATTTGCTGCAACAATAGACCCCAAGTACTTAAACTGATCCACCTCCTCAAGTAACTCTCCATTCAACATGACATTCAACCTTGCACCACCTTCCCTTCTCGTACATCTCATAACCTTACTCTTACCCACATTAACTCTCAACTTCCTTCTCTCACACACCCTTCCAAATTCTGTCACAAGTCGGTCAAGCTTCTCTTCTGTGTCTGCTACCAGTACAGTATCATCCGCAAACAGCAACTGATTTACCTCCCATTCATGGTCATTCTCGCCTACCAGTTTTAATCCTCGTCCAAGCACTCGAGCATTCACCTCTCTCACCACTCCATCAACATACAAGTTAAACAACCACGGCGACATCACACATCCCTGTCTCAGCCCCACTCTCACCGGAAACCAATCACTCACTTCATTTCCTATTCTAACACATGCTTTACTACCTTTGTAGAAACTTTTCACTGCTTGCAACAACCTTCCACCAACTCCATATAACCTCATCACATCCCACATTGCTTCCCTATCAACTCTATCATATGCTTTCTCCAGATCCATAAACGCAACATACACCTCCTTACCTTTTGCTAAATATTTCTCGCATATCTGCCTAACTGTAAAAATCTGATTCATACAACCCCTACCTCTTCTAAAACCACCCTGTACTTCCAAGATTGCATTCTCTGTTTTATCCTTAATCCTATTAATCAGTACTCTACCATACACTTTTCCAACTACACTCAACAAACTAATACCTCTTGAATTACAACACTCATGCACATCTCCCTTTTTCATAACCCATGTATATACATATATCGCGGATTTTCCGGAAATATAAAAAATACCACGATGTGACCGATGGTGCGAGATTGGAGAAAGTAAGGAAAATTGAATCATGATTGATTTTCAATATAAATGAAACTTTGAGGAGCAACAAAGATATCATTTGTTAGAGAGACAGAGAGAGGTAAGGAATGAGAGGTAGTGAAAAGTAGCCCACAGAGAGAGAGAGAGAGAGAGAGAGAGAGAGAGAGAGAGAGAGAGAGAGAGAGAGAGAGAGGGGGGGGGGGGGTTTAAATGTAATAAACAAAAAAATTTGATAGGTTATAACACATTGGTGCTTATGTAATATCAACTGTATACTGTAGACGGTTTGAATAAGTTAAGAAATGGTATAAACGATACTTTGTTAGTGTATTCGTACACACTCAAGAGCGGCAGCTAGATGACAGCTGATCTAATCACAGCCAAAAGTAAAACAAAAAGAAGTAAAAAATACTCGATTTTTAAAACACACCCGAAATTTAAAAACAAAAGAACACGCTTTCTTAATGTGCAATTAACTATTTAAAGAGTGGCAATTTTCTAGAATAAAATGATATTTCCCAAAAAATAGTGGTTTGCTGATGAAATCGGATGCCGTATTTTTAGCTATGATTGAAATGGATGTAGACACGGCCTAATTTTTTTGCTTCGTATTTAATTGACACTAAGAAAACTAATTTTAGTTTCTTCATCTAAATGTAAGTATTGTATAACACGAAGAGAGAGAGAGAGAGAGAGAGAGAGAGAGAGAGAGAGAGAGAGAGAGAGAGAGAGAGAGAGAGAGAGAGATGAATCAGCTGTTGTAATCAAATAGCGTGTTTTTGTTTCGTGAGAATTTCATCGCCACGACTATAACAACAACATACTGTACTGAACTTTACAGTATTTTACAGACTACTGTAATATGATAAAGTAAAATATTTGAAATCTATTTTATATGAAATGGGGCTATTTTTTTTTGTTTAAAATTTACATTTACGTATGTAAAACAACTCTCTCTCTCTCTCTCTCTCTCTCTCTCTCTCTCTCTCTCTCTCTCTCTCTCTCTCTCTCTCTCTCTCTCTCGTAGATTGTTTTCCTGCTTTGCTACGTATGTATGATTTTATATAGATACGGTAAATAATATTTGTAATAACATATTTTATAAAAGCTTTTACTGTAATATCATTATTTATCACTTTCATCATGCAAGTTAAATTCCTTAGTTTGTTTACTGAGCGTACTTTATGACGCCGTCGTTTCAGGCGGCGTCATAAAGAAAAATATTTCATTTGGAAGTCATAAGAAAAATTAAGTAAAACATTAGTAATAACCAAATCAACATACTGTACTGAATAATCAATACAATCGATGCAAAAACTAACCTTTACACAAATGTGTAAATGCGTTTGTTTCTTCATAATAGAGATAAATGTAAACAAAACATTGGTTGCCATTTTTTTATCGTGCTTTTTAGCGTGTTTAGGAAACGCATGATATAAAGTCGCCTTTAATATTTGTGCCTGTTTTAGTTTAGGGTACGTTAGTACATGCATTAAGTGTTCTGTACATTAAAGGGTAGTTTGTTAACAGTACTACATACAAGGGAAGGTTTTAAAAGTCTGAATATACATGTTGAAATAAATAGGTAAATATGGTGTCACTACTTCGCGGATTTTCACCTATCGCGGCCGGGTCTGGAACCTATATACCGCGATAAACGAGGGTTCACTGTATAGCATTTTTTTGCAGACGTACCGGTATGTCCATGGGGGTAAAGGGATGGCTTTTGTGAAATGTACCAGTACGTCCTTTGGGGGTAAAAGGGTTAAAAATATAACATTTCGTTTTCTTAGTACAAACAACCAACCTTTAATAGATACAGCCCAACTTTCTTAATGACAAAACCCCAGATATCTGGCTTGTATGACAAGCAAAAAGGAATCAGAGGTTATAAGGAGGCTTTTTGCCCATACCAAAAGATCTCAAGTATCCAGTAACTGTCAGCTGGCTGTGAGAATAGGTGGAGTTGGAAATAAGCAGCTCCAATTAAGAGTAATAGATTTGTCATGCAGAAACAATGATTGAGCTTTTGACAAATTTAGAGCATCAGAAAAGCATTCAAGTACTTATAACCCACATATCAAATTACGCAGGAGATACCGAATATATGAAAACCAGGCTTACTCATTGACATAAAAGATCTGGCCATACAAAACACCTGGGATTAAGAACAACCACTTTCAATCATGGAAACACCTAAATGGGCAAAGATCCTGTTGTATTAGAATAGTTTTCATCTGCATAACAGAAGCATATTTCCACAAAGCAAGATAGGAAAATTAATGAGCCTAGTTCAAAGGGTGACAAATAAAACAAGAGATCAAGAGGAAATTAAGATGATTTGAGTCTGTAACTTCAATCAATACAGGGATCACCTCTCCCAATCACTACAGACTCAAATAAAATTGACTCAAAACACTTGTGAAAGAAATTTATGAAATTTCTCTCATAAAAGCAAGCATAAATAGATTGGCACCTACAATTAACTTCCATTAAAACTGAATTAACACTTTTCACGAGTAAAGTGGAAGAAAGACCCATCATTTTTCAAGTCCATAACCTGACATGAAGAGCAAATTATATTATTGTAAGCCACCAAAATGACCAGCCAGATAAAAAAAAGAAAATTAATTCTTGGTTACAATTATTTTACCTGTACAAAAGAAGTCTAAATATCTTACTGAGATGCCGATTTTCCTTATTCTATGCATGCATGGGCAACAAGAGCAGGAATGGGAAAATGGGAGGTTGTTTGATCCTGGTTTTGAAGCCTTAGCTACAAATTAGCAGCAAATAACAGGTCTATTGAATCCCATAAATTCATCAAAGAACACAAAGTTCACAGACTCTGAGAAATTGAAAGCTCAAAGGGAAAAAAAAAATCAACATCAAGACTGGAAAAGAGTTATAAAATCATTCATAAGGCACTTAGGTAAGACTTCTAAAAAACTAATGAGAGGTTCACTGTACTCTTTGAAGTGACAAAATCTCTTCAGTTTAATAAGTCAGGTCGATACTGCAGATTTCAAAATTTTTAGAAAAGAATAACCTGAAACAGTCTATGTAACATAATAAAGACAGATACTGTGAGGGTGAAAAGGGTGAAGGAGTGGAGCTTTCTAATTCATTCCAGATTTTACTTTTTTCTCTCCAATCCTTAATCATAAAAGATAATCTATTTGTACCAGAAAATGCCATACACTTTGTACAACTATCTTGCAAACCATGTACCTTGTTAAACACTAAGTATGTGTATATTTTATTCCGCAAAGCCAAATATGACAAATTCGTAGATAATTTGTATCGTTCCTAACCATACAAACCTTAGCTATTTAATATGGGTATTACTTTCGGCGTAGCTGAAATGACAACCCATTAGAATTTTAACGAGGGTTTACTACCCACTCGCTAGTTAGCGAGGGGGTAGGGAGGAGTAGCTAGCTACCCCCCACCCCTCACACATGTGACTAGCTCACTTTGTTTATAGGTAGGACTTCCCGGGGGATAAGGCTGGCGGGCAAGTTTGATTAAATAGCTAAGGTTTGTATAGTTAGGAAAAATACAAATTATCTACGAATTTGTCATTTGTTCCATAACTGAAATACAAACCATGCTATTTAATATGGGTGACTTAACCCTTAGGTAGGGTGGTAAGTTCCAGCCGTTACTGGCTTTATGACTTTTGCCCGGGAACTCAGTATCTGAGTGTGTCAGTGCTCAAGGAGTCCCTGCACCTCGCAAGTGCCTTACTCTGCAAGGACCGCGGCCTACGTAAGCTTGTGTGTGAAGGAATAAAGTGTGACTCATCCTAGGAAGTTGACCTGAAGTCCTTTAGATGGAATTCTAGGATAGGACGTTCCCAATACCACCTCGTAAGGGTATGGGTACATGACAGTATTATCTTAATACTAGGAACACAAGGAAACATGGTTTACCTGCAGTGGTTTGAGATCAGCTGTGCAGAGAACCCAGGATGCTGCTTTCCCCAAGAGAGGGGAGAATGAAGAAAAAAATAAGGGCCAGGCATACCTTTTCATTCATGCAGACTAAAACCGGGGTAACAATGCCCTCAACCTTCTGCTACTTGTCCATTAAGGAGCCTAAGGTTTAAACCAGCTGTTGTGCAGCCACCACAGGGCCGATAGAAAACGTATCAAGCCTCCCCTGGGTCATGTCTTGCAGGTAGTGGGCTGTGAAGGTCGTTTGACGCTTCCAAACCCCTGCTTGTAAAACCTGCGTCACTGAGTAATTCTTTTTGAATGCCAGTGACGTAGCAATGCCTCTGATATCATGTGCTCTAGGGCGACGTGACGGAGGAGGGTCGGGATTCAGGGAATGATGGATAACCCTGCGAATCCACGCTGAGATTGTATTCTTAGTGACCCCCCTCTTCGTCCTTCATGTGCTAACGAACAATGCTTGCATCCGAGGACGAATTGCAGCTGTTCTCTTAAGACTCCTTACTGGGCACAGTAGGAGATGGTCTGGGTAATCTGTTACAGAACGGAGACTCGAAATCCGGAAAGAGTCGAACCGAGGGTCCAGCAATCCTGGATTTTGAGTCTTAGCAACAAACTCAGGGACGAATCTGAACGTTACCTCCCCCCCATCCCCTTGAATAGGCAATGTCATACGAGAGACCATGAAGTTCGCTGACTCGCTTGGCCAAGGCCAAAGCAAGTAGGAACACCGTCTTCCAAGTCAGGTGGGGATCAGAAGCCTGGCGTATTGGTTCGAAAGGAGGTCTCTTAAGAGACCTGAGGACTCGAACCACGTTCCAAGGAGGAGGTCTCACTTCCGACTGAGGGCAGGTAAGTTCATAACTTCGTATGAGTAGAGAAAGTTCCAGCGAAGAGGAAATATCCATTCCTTTAAGCCTGAAGGCAAGACTTAAGGCTGAACGATAGCCTTTCACTGCCGAGACTGAAAGGCGCATTTCTTCCCGCAAATACACGAGAAACTCCGCTATTGCTGGTAAAGTGGCATCGAGTGGAGAGATACCCCTTCCACGACACCAACCACAGAAGACTCTCCACTTTGCCTGGTAGACCCCTGCAAATGACTTTCGCAGGTGTCGAGACATCCTTTCAGCAACTTGTTGCGAAAAGCCTCTCTCTGTGAGGAGACGCTGGATAGTCTTCATGCATGAAGCCGCAGCAATGCTACAGCTTTGTGGAAGATGTTGGCATGTGGTTGTCTGAGTAGCTCGTGTCAAGGAGGAAGTTCTCTCGGGAGTTCCGTCAGGAGCTGCAGAAGGTCCGGGGAACCACTCTGCGTGATGCCATAGCGGAGCTATCAAGGTCATCGAAAGGTTGACCGATATTCTGGTCTTGTTGAGTACCCTTCTCATTAGACAGAACGGGGGAAAGGCGTAAACGTCGATGTTGTCCCACCGTTGTTGGAAGGCATCTTGCCAGAGTGCCTTGGGGTCCGGGACTGGGGAGCAGTACAGCGGAAGCTTGAAATTCAAAGCTGTCGCGAACAGATCCACCGTCGGGGAACCCCACAAAGTCAGGACTTTGTTGGCTACTAGACGATCCAAAGACCACTCGATACTCACTATCTGAGATGCCCTGCTCAGACTGTTGGCGAGCACATTCCTCTTGCATGTGCCTGGAATGAAGCGAGCTGATAGTGGAATCGAGTGGACTTCGGTCCATCTCAGTATCTCTACTGCAAGATGGGATAGCTGCTCTGAAAAGGTACCTCCCTGCTTGTTGATGTAAGCCACTACCGTGGTGTTGTCGCTCATCACCACCACAAAGTGACCCGCCAGGTATTGTTGGAACTGTTGAAGTGCCAGGTATATGGCCTTCATTTCTAGCAGGTTTATGTGGAGGCACTTTTCTGATTCTGACCAGAGGACTGAGGTCCTGTGGTTCAGAACATGGGGACACCACCCCTTTTTTGAGGCGTCCGAGAACAGCATCAAATCCGGGGGAGGACGAGAAGATCCACTCCCTTTCGTAGGTTCTCGTCCAAGACCCACCCCTGAAGGTCCGTCCGTACCGCAGGACCCGTAGGGACCAAGATGTCCGGAGAATCGTGTCCTTGATTCCACCGGGACTTTAGTCGCCATTGCAGGGATCTCATCCTGAGGCGACCATTTGAAACTAAATGGGCCAGTGAAGAAAGGTGACCGAGGAGACGTAACCACGATTGGGCTGGGAGTTCTTCTCGTCTGAGGAAAGGATCTGCGACCCTCCTCAGCCTTGCTATCCTGTCGTCTGATGGGAAGGCTTTGTAGAGATTGGTGTCTATGATCATGCCTAGATATACCAGTCGCTGAGTTGGAAGCAGAGAAGACTTCTCGAGATTTACCATGATCCCTAGATCTTGGCAAAGTCCCAGAAGCTTGTCTCGATGTCGAAGAAGGGTCGACTCCGAGTCTGCCAAGATCAGCCAGTCATCCAGATAACGGAGGAGACGGATGCCGATCATGTGTGCCCACGAAGAAATCAGGGTGAAAACTCTGGTGAATACCCGAGGTGCTGTGGAGAGACCGAAACACAGCACCTTGAACTGGTAGATCTTGTTGTCTAGGCTGAATCTTAAGTACTTCCTTGAAGACGGATGGATTGGGATCTGGAAGTACGCGTCCTTCGGGTCCAGTGTACACATGAAGTCTTGTGGTCTCACCGCAAGTCTGACCGTGTCCGCCGTCTCCATGCTGAACGGGGTTTGTTTGACAAACCTGTTCAGGACTGAGAGGTAGATGACTGGTCTCCAGCCTCCAGACGCCTTCTTTACAAGAAAGAGTTGACTGAAGAAGCCTGGGGAACCGTTAACGATCTCCTGGAGAGCGCCCTACTTTAACATGGTCTCGACTTCTGCCCGTAGGGCTTGCCCCCTTGCTGGTCCCATGGCAAAGGAGCTCAACGACACTGGATCCGCAGTCAGGGGAGGTAGAGATGTTATGAACGGGACGCGATATCCATGACTGATTCGGAAATCGTCCAGGAATTGGCCCCGAGTTGCTGCCACCTGTCTGTGCAACTTTGAAGGCATCCCCCCACTGGTGGACATGCAGGAGGATTGCCAATCCTAGCGTTTGTGGCCTCGGCCACTCCCTCTAGGATTCTTGCCTCCCCCTGGAGGATTTTTTGCCTTTCTTGTCTTTGACAGGAAAGGGCTTCAACACCGTTGTCTTTGCTGCCACAGCCAGTTTCGTCGTCTTGGACGGGCGAGGTTGTTGAGGTGCCGGAGGTTTATAGGGCTTCGATGTAAGAGCCCTATGAATTGAATTGAATTGAATATAGGATTTAGGCATTAAGCCAAGCACTGGGGCATCAAAGGCTATTCAGCGCTATATAACGAAAATCATTCAATCATATCCGTACACTCACACCATTTAGTATCATTTTAACCTTTAATACAAATCGTAACAGTTTCATACAATAAAATCTAGATGTGAAATAAATAGGGATTAAAAGGATAAAATAAATAAATAAATTAATAAAATCAATTATAGCTCGTAATATAACCCAATACTTTGTATAAATTTTCTCAAGTTCAGGGTATTACAGTTTTCCCCCAGTATATCTCTTAAAGGTTTGTCCTGGAGTAAATGTGTCCTACTCTGAAGATTAAAAACAGGACAATCGACTAAAATATGTTTAACATCCATTGTCACTTGACAGGTATTACAAAGAGGGGCCTGTCTCCCTTCCCCACTCTTCATTAAATAATTGTGCGTTGCATGTGTATGGCCAATACGCAGCCTAGTTATAATAATGGTATTCCTTCTACTTGTAGAGTTACAAGATGACCATTTATCCACCAATGGGTGGATTTGTTTCAATTTTGTATTGGTGGTCAGTTCAGACCATCGAGCTTGCCACTTATTTTTACAGTAAAGATGAATCTCACTTTTAAGATCTTTGTAAGGAATACTCAAGGGGGATGGATTACTTAGCCCTGAAGCTTCCTTTGCTGCCTTATCTACTTGTTCATTCCCATCCACCCCAACATGGGCAGGGACCCAACAGAAGTGAACACTGATACTCTTCCTAGACTGCAGAAGTACTAACCAGTCCTGCACCTCTTATACTAGATGATGGCCTGGCATAATTTGTTTTAATGAGAGTAAAACACTATTGGAATCCGTAAAAATTGTATAAAAACTATTTTGGTTGAAATTTTTAAAAATATGTTGGACTGCGAGAATTATTGCGTACAGCTCAGCAGTAAAAATTGAACAAGAGGATGGGAGTTTCCTTCTAATAACAATATCCCCCACCACAGCTGCACTTCCAACTCCTGCAGCCGATTTGGAGCCATCTGTAAAAACATGTTTCCCATGATGTTGAGCAGCATGATTTAAAAACTCACTTTTCATTACCCTACTAGGTAAGGTATTTTTCCCTCCTGCCGTAAAACATACTTTAACAGGTGGATTACACCAAGGAGGAGACTTGGGATATCCTACCTCTGCTATCTGTGCTGTTAACAAGCCTACTTCTCTAGCATCATTTTTCAGCTGTACTTCCAAAGGCTTAGGCACTCTAGATCTGTTAGGAGCCCGATCTAAAGGCGCCCTAACATATTTACAGTTAGGATCGTTTCTCACAGCAAGGGACCTAGCTAAAAACCTCAAACTCAACTCCTCTCTGCGAATGGAAAGGGGAGGTATGCCAGAATCAACATAGAGACTGTCAATGGGAGATGTTCTGTAAGCACCTGTGCAGATGCGAAGCCCAGCATTGTGAACAATATCAAGTTTTCCAAGTAAAGTCTTTGTAGCTGACCCATATATTTGGCATGCATAGTCTAACTTGCTCAGACACAAAGATGTATAAATTCTAAGCAAAGTTGTTCTATCAGCACCCCAATCAAAATGCGATATCACTTTCAGAATGTTCAGTGACTTCTTAACCCTGATAGATAGGTCATTTATATGGGGACCAAATGTCATTTTCTTGTCGAAAATGACTCCAAGAAACTTGACACTATCCTCATATGGCAAAATACAATCATTTAAGAAAAGGGTGGGGATCTCTTCCCTTTTACGAGTACGAGTAAAGCGAATGGCTTTGGTCTTCTGAGGAAAAAACATGAATCCACGAGAATTTGCCCATGCGGAAGCAGCATTTATTGCAATTTGAAGATTTTGGCATGCTTGTAGTGCAGATGATCCACTACAATAAATTGCAAAGTCATCGACAAATAGTGATCCTTGTATGCCAGGAGGTATGTGACTAATGAGACTATTAATAGCAACAGCAAACAAGGTCACACTCAATACGCTGCCTTGGGGGACACCTTCTTGCATGTAGGATGAAGATAGTTTTGACCCTACTCTCACTTTAATTGAGCGGTTTGATAAAAATTCTTCAATAAAAGAGAACATATGTCCTCCTATACCCCACGAGGCCAATTGCTTTAAAATACCACCCCTCCAGGTGGTGTCATATGCCTTTTCGAGGTCAAAAAAGACACCCACCACCTGGTTTTGGTTAGAAAACGCATTTGAAATTTCCCTTGATAACATCAGCAAAGGGTCTAGAGTACTTCGGTTCTTCCTAAAACCAAACTGTCTGTTAGATAAAAGATTTTTTGATTCTAGATACCACACAAGTCTGTTGTTGATCATTCTCTCAAATTATTTGCATATGCAACTGGTCAAGGATATGGGCCTATAACTAGATGGCAGTTCTGGGTCTTTACCAGACTTGTGGCCTGGAATTACAATTGAAGTATGCCAGGAATCAGGAGATGTATGGGAAGCCCATAGACCATTAAAGGTTTCTAATAAAAATTCCTTGGTATCCACTGGAAGATGTGATATCATTTCATACCGGATGCCATCCTCACCTGGGGCAGTTAAAGAAGAGCTGGAGATAGCATTTTGCATCTCCTCCATACTAAAAGGCAGGTTAAAAGCTTCAGTATTTGAAGAAGCAGGAGGAACAACAGATGTTGATGCTCTAATTTGTTGAAATGCTGGGGAATAGTTGTCAGCACTTGATACATGAGCAAAGTGCTTAGCAAGAACCTCTGCTACATCTTTGGGGTCAGATATGTATCTATTATTTTCCCTTAATATTGGTAGAGGCTTAGGGACGAATTTACCTTGAAGTTTTCTAATCGTGTCCCATATTTCCTTTGAAGGAGTTTTGGTATTAATATTAGATATATATTTCTTCCAAGATGCTCTCTTTGCTTTTTTAAAAATTCTTTTTTGTTTGGCACAGGCTCTGAGATATGCTATTCTATCTGCTAAATAGTTTGTCCTCAAGTATCTTCTGAAGCAAGTTCGGGTCTCTTTTCTTGCGTTGGCACATTCTTTACTCCACCAAGAAACTACAGAGCGATGAGGTAAACCGCATGTTTTAGGTATAAACTTGCTAGCATTATCATCAATAATATTTTCAAGATGTTGATAGGCATGCACTGGAGATGTAAATTCATCATATTCTTTATCAGTGTGTGAACAGTTTTCATAAGCTGCCCAGTCTGCCTCATCTATCTTCCATTTTGGTGGACACTGAGAAGGAAGATTATGGACATAATTTAACATTATTGGCCAATGGTCACTGCCATGTAGGTGTTCATTTACTGACCAAAGGTAGTCCAATCGAATGGATGAGGAACAGATTGACAAATCAATGGCTGATGTAGAGTTGTGGAATACATCATACCTAGTTGGAGAACCATCATTCATTAGTATTACATCATTGTTGTCAATTAATTCTTCAACAAGATTACCCCATCTATCGCACACATTTCCACCCCATAAAGTATGCTTTGCATTAAAATCACCCATTAAAATAAAAGGGGCAGGAAGCTGATTGATCAAGTCTTGGAGGTCAGAAAGTCTAAGCCTTCTTGGATTACCAGCATGATCTAAGAGGAAAAGTTCTAAGGATGGTTCAATATATAGCGAGCATAAAGTAATTTTTTTCCCGATATGAGTTCTAACTGCACATGCCTGTAGTGGTGTATTGAGTGGGATTGTTTCAAATTTTACAGATTTGTGAATGATAAAACCTGTACCACCTTGAGCTCTTGCAGCTTGCAAAGGAGGGGATCTACAAAAATGATAATTGAGTCCAGGATTAAATGGTTTGTCACTGATCTTGGTTTCCTGTAGGCAAATTACCTTCGTGTCTGAGTCCCTGGTTAAAGTTTTTATTTCCTCAATGCTAGTACTTAGACCTCTGCAATTCCACTGGATGATAGACATTATCTTTTGTTATTATTTTTCTTTGTCTCATTTGTCTTTTGGGACTTTTCAGATGAAGCCATGTAAGGCCTGGAGATGGAAGGCTTTACTAGGCCACCACTCTTCTTTTCTTTCTTTCTAGGATCTTTATAAGAGTCAACCTTAGGATCATGAGCAGTAGGGCACTTACCTGACTTAGATGAAGGTGAGGATGATGGGGACCTTTTCCTCTTTGGAAGATCTTGTTTTCCAATCTCCATCAAATCTGGTAGAGATTCTGCCTGAGACAATACATTTAAGGTGGTGGAAGCCACATTGGCTTCCTTGGAGGATTGTGCTAGAACTTCAACAGTTCGAGCACTTAACCCAGAAGGCTGGGCTACTACCTCTAGGGAGGATGCTCCTATTGGTGACAACACTTTTGGTTTGTTGGAAACCATATTGACCTCTTTGGAGGTTTGTGCTCTGGCTTTTATAGGCAGAGCACTTGACCCAGATGGCTGGGCTACTACCACTAAGGGAGATGCACCTGACGGGCCAGGTGCTGCCACTGGTCCCCCTGTAGTAGTAAGGGGTAGTGGATTATAATCTTTTGTTGGCATCTTAACCGCGCGAGCAAAATTAAGTTGCCGATTGAGTAAATGCTTTGCATAACCTACACTTATATGTTCAGCATTTGCTTTCAAGATTGCAGCTTCTTCTTTCTTGTATTCTCTACATCTTTTATCATTTGATTTATGATGATCTTTACAGTTTGCACAGGTTGTATCTCTGTTGCATTGGCCATGTTCTAACAAAGAACAGTTAATATAGATCTTCGTATTATTGCAGTACCGGGAAGGGTGACCATACTGAAACAATTAAAGCATTGTAAAGGCCTAGGTTTATATTCTTGAACACGTACTCTTTCATTCTCAATAATTATATGATCTGGTATTACAGGGGTTTCAAATGTTAAAACTACCATGGTTGTTTGAGGGATCTTACTTACTTTCCAAACATTAGCAGGGCATATGTCCAGAATTTCTGGTTCTGAGAATTCATATAGATCTTTATCAAAAATTACCCCTTTACCATAGCTGAAGCTCATAATAGGATCAATTTCTGCAATCTTCATGCCACAAAGCATGTGAGCTTGAGTATCTGATTTTGCATTAATCAAAACAGATTGCTTACCGTATCTACTAATATCCTTACTTTTAATTAAACCAACTTTTTTTTGTATAAATTTACTAATCTTATAATAGTTATAATTATCTATCTTCCCAGATGCAATTATCCATGTTGGGGGCTTGGGGGTTCTTACTTCTGGAAGTCTATGCTCTATTTCTTTTTCCATCCATTCTTCTGGTTTATATACCTCTAGGTGTCTTGGTGCTTTATCACATAGAGCCCCAGAAATCAAACAATTGTCAATTTTTAAGCTCTCTAAATTTTTATTTGCTTCTAAAGCAATCTCAAAACTTGAAAATGATACCCAAGCTTCCCAAAAGCCTTTACTACCATTAAGCTCCATTAAAATTTCTTTGATTGCCCCAAATCTACAGAAGGCTTCATGAATTATGTCATAGCTACAACCAATTGGTATGTTTTTTAAGTGGAGAATTTTAAGATTTTTTTGTTGGATCTGGTAATGAACCAGAACCAGAGAGTAAAGTATTCCGGTTATTACAAGCATCATTTTCCACCAGTGCCGATAAATTGTCTTTAACAACACTGGTCAGAGAAGTATTGTTGGAGGAATCCTTTTTATTGCCGAGGTTGTCAACAGAGCTTTCCCTATTTAAACAAGCAGAAGTCGTCAACGGTGTCTGGGGTTCGCCATTTGATCCAGGGGTACGGGGAATATTAAGTTTACTCATTAATTATTTTTTCAGGGGGAGGGAAGGGGTCATAATAACAATGAAAAAAAAAAACAATGGAAAAAAATAAAGTTTAAGGGAGAGAAAAAATTAAGACTGTCTGAAATTCCAAAGAAGACACCGTTAGCCTTTCCTGGAATTAATTTCTCCACCAATGACACCTGTGAAAGCTGCTTACCAAATGTCCACTCCCTACCCTACCACAAAGGGATGGTACCACTATGATGAGAGTGGCTCAAGTGTATGCCAAACCCACTTGATGGGACTGAGACCATTTCAAGAATACAATCATCCCCACTCTAATCATAGTGGCAGGCAAACCGGACAGAATGCCGAGAGTCCTATCTCTATAAAATCGCCAACCCCTGGAATCCGAAGGCCAAATTTCTTACGAGATAGTTCCGTGTGCCAGTATGGGAATACTGACACTCCTAGGTGTCCAAACATTTTCGGGCAGTTGGCAAGACCACCACAGCTCCCACAATTGATTTTGAAATAAAAACCAATCATGGATACAATGTCCCCTCTAAAAATCCTGGACAGTGAAATGGGTAAGAGAGTTTTGACAGCAAGGTTGGAGACAGCTGATAATTATGAAGGAGGAATAAGCAATAAGAGGTAATAGAAAAAGAATGAGAGAAATTTAGAGTCAAACTGAGGAAAAGAAATTTCTCAGTTTGAGAGCCCTCTTGCCCGTCACAAGCCTTCAGCACGGGAATGATATGCCGTGCTGAAGCCCAATGACTTCATCAAGGCATTCTCTCGTTAAGAGGGAAGAGCCCTATGAAGGAGGGAGTCCTGGTTGGACTTCCTCCCCATCTCTCGGCTACCTGTTCCACGTCTTTGGGCTCAAACAAATTCTTCCCCAAAATGGAAGAATGTCTGAGCCTGCTGACCTCAACGGTTGGGACCTTCGCGTGGAACCTCTCTGCCACTGCGATCATCACGTCGTTTCAGGATCGAATTCGCCGACAAGTTCGAGACTTGGTGGGCCAGAAACTCAATGGTGCGGGTGCCCAGGAGGAGGAAGGTCTCCAGGGCCTTCCTGGTGCTCTCCTTAGACAGGTCTTCGGGTCACAACAGGATACCAAGAGACCCCAGCCAGACGTCCTGCGACGAAGTAGCCTGCATGGCACACTTCGCAACCTTCTCCTGGCTTAGGATCTCTGTCGCCAAGAAAGTCACTTGCCAGCTAGAGTGTCTCTCAAGAGGGACTCCCTTGGCAAGCGTTTCCACAGAGTGGTGCAAGGGAAGAGCTAAACAAGACTCCTCTATGATCTCAAAGTACCTCCTCTGGTGGATACGAGGAGGAGGGAGGAGCTTGTTGCCAGCAGTGGAACAGCTGGAGGAGGCGAGCTCGGAGAGCTGGCCCTCAACCTTGTCCCTGGCACTCTTCACCCCTTAGGACCAGGGCAAAGCTGCACTGGCCTTAGCGGGATTCTGAGTGCCAAAGACTCGGTCCAGGACCATATCCTTGCCCTCTCGAGGAGGAATCTCAGGATCAGGAAACCTGTTGAGATGCCTCATCAGGGTCAGAACCTGCCAGAAGGCATGCTCTGACTCCTGTGGCTCCACTCCTGGAGAACTGGCAGCAAAGTCTCCCGTCCCCAAAGGCTCTTCTTGGGGGGACACGTGTACGTTCTCTGCGGGTCTTGTTGGCTCTGGGCGAATTCTTGAGGATGACTTGGGGACTGTCTTGGAGTCTTTAGGTTCCCTCCTGGGAGGAATACAGGACTCCAACAATGACGACGTCTGAGGGCTCTTCTCTGCCCCAACCCGGGACGATTCTCCTGCGCAAGGCGGGGTTTCTCCCATTGGTGTGATGGGAGAACACCTCACCTAGGAAGATTCCCGAGGACGGAAAATCCTTGTCCACAGGAGAGGGAGAGAAAGTCTGGGGGGGGGAGCCTTCCTCAAGGATGTCCGAGGAGCCAGCTTGACCCTTGGAAAAGTTACCACGACGACTTCTACTCTCTTCCTCTTCAGTGGGGTTGGAGCCGCCATTGATTTGAGGCCCATCTCAGCGAAGGCAGGTTTGACAGCCTGCACGACCGCTCTGATGAGGGACCCGAACCATGGCTGCTTACTGACAGCTGTGCTGTCAGAGACTCTCTCTGGAGGGAAGGGGATTGGGTGATCCTTTGGAGTAGAAACAACAACTGGGCCTGCCTGAAAAGAAAGGGAAGAAGAAGGTTGGTTCCTGGACCTATCTGGAGACTTCCTTCCTCCTGCGAGCGCGCTGGTCTGCGCTTGGAGGGGGGGACGTGAGGATGACAACCTGGCAGCTCTCGTTCCTGTAGGCTTGTGCGGTGGCTCACGTTGTGCCTCCCTATGGGAATCGCGCTGGCTGGGGTTCGCGTTGCGGTCGCGCGATAGGATCTTACCTGGTTTGCGCGCGAAGGAGAGCGATGTCGCGCGATGGCGCACAGGCGAGCAATGGCGCGAAGGCGAGCGATGGCGCGCGACTGAGCACAGGTGAGGGGGCGCGCGGGCGATTTATGAGAGAGCGAGTGGGCGCGCTGGCGCACAGGCGATGGAGCGTGCGGGCGATCAGGAGATCGGTGGCGCACGGTTGCACGATCTGGTAAAGGAAGAGGAAGCCCAGAAGGGTGTGCAAGCGCTTGCGCACGTGGAGGTGATTATTCGCGCGGGCGCGCAGGATCTCGACAGGCTCTAGGAGAATGCGCACAAGCACGGGAATTACCCCTAGCGCGTGGGCGCGCAGGAGGGCGTACAGCAAGAATTGCTGACTGCGCGCGATGGCGCATAGGCGATGGCTGACGGCACGTAGGAGATCTCTGAAAGGAAGGAGAAGCAAGGTTCTTCCCTCCTGCGCCCAGATCCGGAGATTGTGGTTGCGCAGGCGAACGTTGGCGCGTAGGCAAACGCTGGCGAGCAGGTGAAGAGCACTGGCGAGCAGATCGTGGGCGCGTGTGGTGCGCATCCAGATGAGGGCGCGCAGTTGTGCGCTGGCGAGGAGAAGATCGCTGGTGCACGGGAGAACGCTGGCAAGCAGGAGAGCGCTGGCGCGCAGGTGAGCGCGGGCGAGCAGGAGAGCACTGGTGAACAGGAGAACGCTGGTGCGTAGCCTCAGCTGCAGGAGGTTGCTGGGGCATTGTCTCTGAAGGTGAAGGTCTATGGTGAGAAGACTTCACAGCAGGCGAGCGCTTGCGCGCAAGAGAACGTTGGCGCGCAGGGGATACCTGGCGCTTAAGGGACTTACTCACAATGTGAGAAAGCCCCTTTTGCCCCGAAGGAACCGAAGCCCGTTGGATAACGGGGTGTGTGGGCGCCCACAGCACGTCGGCAGCCAGGAACGGAGATGGCAGGTCCGAAGGTCTGGCAGGCGAAGGAGATCTTGAACGATCAGCAGAGAGGTCCAGGGATGCAACTGCAACAGTCGGTGAACGGCAGGGAGGATCCTCTGCGGGGGACTGCGAAGGTGAAGAGTCGAAGAGGTGCCTCCTAATTCCCTTGTGGGGAGAAGGAAGGCCTCTACGGCGAAGCCTTCCGTCTGATACGTCCTCTGGGGAAGGCAGGCAGACCATCATCAGTCTTCCGAAGAAGAGTCTCTGTCAGTGAACTCCCCCAAGGGGAGAATCACCTGCAGGAGAGACTGTTGGACTTATCTCCTCCCTCGAAGGATGTTCGGAGGGGGGAACTAAGCCTTCAGCTGCATCAGGAACCAAAGCAGGGGTTTGACCTAACTCGTCGGAAGCCCCTGCCACAACAACGTCGACAATAGACAGAGGATCAACCTCTGCTATTGCCGGCGACTGTTTGACAGCAGCCCCCAACCTGATTATGTCAAACAGGGCTTCCGAGGAGGGCGAACCCTCAAGCCCCAAGGAAGCCCAAAGTTGTGACAAATCATCATTAACAACATTATTATCAGAAATATCCTCCCCCGGGGGAGGAGGAGGAGTACCTCACTATGGGAGGCAACTCCCTCTCCCGAACCCCGAGGTCGGTCAACATAAGTACGGCCTGCGCTATCACTCGACGGCCTCTCAGGAGAGACCGATCAAGTGGGAGCTTCGGAGGAGGTTCGGGCTATGGAAGAAGAATCCTTGGAAATTTCAATCTTCAAGGAAACCCTTGAAGAAGAAATATCTCGTTTGGACTTCTTCTTCCGGTGCCGGGAAAACCTCTCCCACTGGGAGGTAGACAACTCCCTACACTCACTGAACACTTTATCTCTGTCACACCGTTGGTCCCTGCAAAAAGGACATAAGGTGTGAGGGTCAGTCTCGACCGCCGACATATATGTACCACAAGGGCGGTCAGGTAATCCAGGACACTTCGGCATAGTAGAGGCCAACTTCCAAGCACACTGAAAAGAAAAAGCAAAACAAGATCAAAGGCTGTCAATAAGCGAGGGTAGGAGCAAACACGTCTGTTCATCACCCGAGCCAAAAGCAAAGTGAGCTAGTCACAGGTGTGTGAGAGGGGGATGGGTAGCTAGCTACCCCTCTCTACCCCCTCGCTAACTAGCAAAGGGGTAGTAAACCCTAGTTAAAATTCTAATGGCTCGTCATTTCAGCTACACCGAAAGTAATACCCATATTAAATAACATGGTTTGTATTTCGGTTACGGAACAAATTAGTTACGCTGATGAGTGAGAATCATACCAATACCATCAAATCAATCCTATACTAAACCTCACTTTTACCAGAATCTTAAGTGGTATATATACTTTCTGAAATACATATAAAAAAACAATAAAAGATTACTGATACTTTAGTGTATGAGAAAGATATGCAATCAATATCAACTTACAATTCATTTTCATGGAAAAACTTTACTACTGCAACCGGAGGTTTGCGTAGTCCTTCTACAAATTCTGGGGGACACTTTTCCAAGGTTGTGATTGTCCCAGGCCACCAAGTCTGTCCCAAACGAACCCACACTACGGATCCATATTCTAAGTGACTCATATTTCTGGAAGAAAAAATCAAACATTTTATCTTTAAATTTTACATTATAATCCATATAAGATAAACAAAGCTTTTAAAGACAAAAGAGTAACTACACATAGAAAAACCAAGAGAAGAAAATATGGTAGTCTTCATAAAATATGGTCTCTAATTTTTACAAACTTCCTTTCAATTATTCATCTACCAAATTGACAAAAATTATACTGATACCTATAGTTTTAATATATGGATACAATAGGACTGCAGCAAAAAGGACCACAAACAGAATCTTAAAAACTATCTGATTTTAAAATCATTGAACATCTTATATTACTTAATATTACTATTATCAATATTATTATTATCACTATTACTATCATCATATTAATTGGAAAAGCAGAATGCTACAAACCCAAGTGATCCAACAGGAAAAGTAGCCCAATGCAAAAAGGAAATAGACAAGTATCTAATAATCCAATCCATAAAACATAAAATACATTAAAATCAGTAAAAATATTGAATATAATCTGTGAAACAAGACTTATGCCACCCTGTTTAACAGAAAACCATTTGCAACATGTTTGAGCTTCTGAAGTTACATTGCTTCCGCTACCAAATTTGGAAGAACATTCCACAATCTAGTTACTTCTAGATTACCGTGTAGTATTGAGCCTTATGCTGGAGAAAACAAAACTGTATTATTATTATTATTATTATTACTATCCAAGCTACAACCCTAGTTGGAAAAGCAGGATGCTATAAGCCCAGGGGCTCCAACAGGGAAAAATAGCCCAGTGAGGAAAGGAAATAAGGAAATAAATAAATGAAGAGAATAAATTAACAATAAATCATTCTAAAATAAGAAACAACGTCAAAACAGACATGTCATATAATAAACTATCAACAACATCAAAAACAAATATGTCATAAATAAACTATAAAAAGACTATGTCCGCCTGGTCAACAAAAAAGCATTTGCTCCAACTTTTAACTTTTGAAGTTCTACTGATTCAACCACCCGATTAGGAAGATCATTCCACAACTTGGTCACAGCTGGAATAAAACTTCTAGAGTATTGCGTAGTATTGAGCCTCGTGTTGGAGAAGGCCTGGCTATTAGAATTAACTGCCTGCCTAGTATTACGAACAGGATAGAATTGTCCAGGGAGATCTGAATGTAAAGGATGGTCAGAGTTGTGAAAAATCTTATGCAACATGCATAATGAACTAATTGAACGACGGTGCCAGAGATTAATATCTAGATCAGGAATAAGAAATTTAATATACCGTAAGTTTCTGTCCAACAAATTAAGATGAGAATCAGCAGCTGAAGACCAGACAGGAGAACAATACTCAAAACAAGGTAGAATGAAAGAATAAACACCTTCAGAATAGATTGATCACCGAAAATCTTGAAAGACTTTCTCAATAAGCCTATTTTTTGTGAAATTGAAGAAGACACAGACCTTATATGTTTCTCAAAAGTAAATTTACTGACGAGAATCACACCTAAAGTTTTGAAAGAGTCATACATATTTAAAGAAACATTATCAATACTGAGATCCGGATGTTGAGGAACCACCGTCCTTGACCTACTTACAATCATACTTTGAGTTTTGTTAGGATTCAACTTCGTACCCCATAATTTGCACCATGCACTAATTCTAGATGTAACAGCATACCTAGAACTATGTACTGGATGGTACTGTCTGGGAAGATCTGAATCCAAAGTACTGTGATCAGAATTATGAAAACTCTTATGCAACAAGTACAAAAAAATGACTGACAGACATGCCAGAGATTAATATTCAGATCAGGGATAAGGAATTTAACAGACCACAAGTTTTAGTCCAACAAATGCAACTCTTATCCACCAGTATTCCTAATTTTCCTCTAGGAGTACACAAGAAGTTATCTGCTTCGACCCTACCTGAGGGAACGGGAAGGTCCTATGTCGTTGTGCGTCTTACATCCGTGGCCTTACTAGTAACCAAATTCGCACTCTCAGAAGATGAGCGTAGGGGTGACCGTACACATGAATGGTAGCATAACTGTAAAAAAGACTGCACATGAAGACTGATGAGGATGGCAGGACAAATTTACACATGTAGGGCTATCCACTAAAGACTAAGCTCATAATGATCTTGCATACACAGACAGGAGAGCTTGTGGGCCCAACCACTTAAAAGTCCTCGTGTTGAGCTGTCTTCTTCTTTGGCATTAGCAGAGTGAGTCGGGAAGATTCCTGGAGCAGCACTGTCTCTTGCACAGGGAGAGAGATGGTAGCTGTCACACATACACAACTTCTATCAACGTCTTTGAACATGACAATTTCGTAGGTAATTTATATTTTTCCTAACTATACAAACCTTAGCTATTTAATATGGGTTATTACTTTCGGCGTACCTGAAATGATGAGCCATTAGAATTTTAACGAGGGTTTACTACGCCACCGCTAGTTAGCGAGGGGGTAGGGAGGGTAGCCTGCTACCCCCCCCCCCACCCCTCACTCACACCTGTGCTGAGCTCACTTTGCTTAGAGGTAGGACTTCACGGGGGATAGGGCTGACGGGCAAGTTTGATTAAATAGCTAAAGTTTGTATAGTTAGGAAAAATACAAATTACCTACGAATTTGTCATTTGTTCCATAACTGAAATACAAACCACGCTATTTAATATGGGTGACTCACCCCTTAGGAAGGGTGGTAAGTCCCAGCCAGTACTGGCTTTTGGCTTTGCCCCGGGGACTCAGTATCTGAGTGTGTCAGCACTCAACAATTAGCAGTCCCTGCACCTCGCTAGAACCTTCCTGCGCGAGGGCTGCGGCCTACGTAAGCTGTGTGTGAGGGTCTGAAGTGTGACTCGTCCTAGGAAGTTAACCTGTAGTCCCTTAGAAGGAAACTTTAGGCTAGGACTCTCCCAATACCACCTCGTCAGGGTATGGGGATGTGACAGTATTATCTTAATACTCGGAACACAAGGAAACATGGTTTACCTGCAGTGGTTTGAGGTCAGCTGTGCAGAGAACCCAGGATGCTGCTTTCCCCAAGAGAGGTCAGGATGAAGAAAAGAGTAAGGGCCAGACAAATCTTTTCATTCATGCAGACTAAGACCAGGTAACAATGCCCTCAACCTTCTGCTACTTGTCCACTAAGGAGCCTGAGGTTTTAAACCAGCTGTTGTGCAGCCACCACAGGGCCAATAGAAAACGAATCGAGCCTCCTGTGGGTCACATCGTGCAGGTAGTGGGCTGTGAAGGTCGTCTGATGCTTCCACACCCCAGCTTGAAGGACCTGTGTCACTGAGAAATTTCTCTTGAAGGCCAGGGACGCAGCTACGCCCCTGACATCATGTGCTCTAGGGTGACATGACGGAGAAGGGTCTGGATTCAGGGACAGATGGATCGCCCTACGAATCCATGCCGAGATGGTGTTCTTGGTAACCCTCCTCTTAATCCTCCCAGTCCTAACAATGCTTGCACCTGGGGACGGACTGTAGCCGTTCTACTGAGATATAACCTCAGACTCCTTACTGGGCACAGTAGGAAAAGGTCTGGGACATCTGTTACAGAACGGAGACTCGAATCCGGAAGGAGTCAAACCGAGCACCCGGCACCCCCTGATTTTGAGTCTCAGCATCAAACTCAGGGACGAGTTTAAACGTTACCTTCCCCCCATACCCTTGCATGGGCGATGTCATATGAGAGACCATGAAGTTCACTGACTCGCTTGGCTGAGGCCAAAGCTAGTAAGAACACCGTCTCCCAAGTTAGGTGGCAAACTGAAGCCTGGCGTAATGGTTCATAGTGAGGTCTCTTAAGAGACCCAAGAACCCGAACCATGTTCCATGGAGGAGGTCTCACATCTGACTGAGGGCAGGTAAGTTCATAACCTCGTATGAGTAGGGAAAGTTCCAGCGAGGAAGAAAAGATCATTCCTTTGAGCCTAAGGCTAGACTTAAGGCCGAGCGATGCTGGATAGTCACCAGGCGTGAAGTCGTAGCAAAGCTACGGCTTTGTGGAAAATGCTGGCATGTGGTTGTCTGAGTAGATCGTGTTGTGGAAGGAATTCTCTCGGAAGTTCCGTTAGGAATTGCAGAAGGTCTGGAAACCATTCCGCGTGATGCCATAGCAGAGCTATGAGGGTCATTGAAAAATTGACCGATATTCTGGTCTTGTTGAGCACCCTCCTCATCAGACAGAACAGGGGAAAGATGTACACATTGATGTTGTCCCCACATTGTTGGGAGGCATCTTGCCAGAGTGCCTTGGGATCCGGGACTGGGGGGAAGTACAGTGGAATCTTGAAGATCAGCGCTGTCACGAACAGATCCACAGTCGGGGAACCCCACAAAGTCAGGACTTTGTTGGCTACTAGATGACATAAAGACCACTCGATTCTCACTATCTGAGACGCTCTGCTCAGATTGTCGGCGAGCACATTCCTCGTCTGGAATGAAACGCTCCGATAGTAGAATCGAGCGGACTTCGGTCCATCTCAGTATCTCTACTGCAAGATGGGATAGCTGCCTCAAAAAGGTAACTCCTTGCTTGTTGATGTAAGCCACTACTGTGGTGTTGTCGCTTATTACCACCAGAGTGACCTGCCAGGTATTGTTGGAACTGCTGAAGGGCCAACAAACCGGCCTTCATCTCTAGACAATTTATATGGAGGCACTTTTCTGATTCTGACCACAGCTCTGAGGTCCTGTGGTGCAGAATGTGGGCCCCCCCTTTCTTTGAGGCGTCCGAAAACAGCATTAAATCCGGGGGAAGGACAAGAAGATCCACTCCTCTTCGTAGGTTCTCGTCTGTCACCCACCACTGGAGGTCCGTTCGTTCCACAGGACCCATGGGGATCATGACGTCCGGGGAATCGCAACCTTGATTCCACCGGGACTTGAGCCGCCACTGCGAGAGATCTCATCCTGAGGCGATCGTTGGGAACAGACGAGCCAAGGATGAAAGGTGACCAAGGAAACGTAACCACGATTGGGTTGGGAGCTCTTCTCGACTGAGGAAAGGGCTTGCGACCCTTTCTCAGCCTTGCTATCCTGTCGTCTGATGGGAAGGCTTTGTGGAGAATGGTGTCTATAATCATGCCTAGGTAAACCAGTCTTTAAGTGGGAAGCAGAGAGGACTTCTCGAGATTTACCATGATCCCTAGATCCTGGCAAAGTCCTAGAAGTTTGTCTCGTTGTCGAAAAAGGGATGACTCGGAGTCTGCTAGGATCAGCCAGTCATCCAGTTAACGGAGGAGACGGATGCCGATCCTGTGTGCCCACGATGATGTTAGGGTGAACACTTCTGGTGAAACCCTGTGGTGCTGTGGAGAGACCGAAACACAGCACCTTGAACTGGTAGATCTTGTTGTCTAGGCTGCATCCTAAGTACTTCCTTGAAGACGAATGGACTGAGATCTGGAAGTACCTGTCCTTCAGATCCAGAATACACATGAAGTCTTGCGGCTTCACTGCAAGACTGACCGTGTTTGCGTTCTCCATGCTGAACGGAGTTTGCTTTAATCTGGACCTCTGCCCTAAAGGCCCGCCCCCTTGCTGATCCCATGGCAAGGGAGCTAAATGACACCAGATTCGTCCTCAGGGGAGGTAGAGATGTTGTGAACGGGACGCGATATCCCTGACTGATTACGGAAATCGTCCAGGAATCGGCCCCAAGTTGCTGCCACCTGTCTACGCAACCTTATAGGAATCCTCCCACTGCGGACATGCAGGGGGACTGCCAATCCTAGCGTTTGCAGCCTCGGCAGCTCCTCTAGGATTCTTCCCTCCCCTGCAGAACTTCTTGCCTTTCTTGTCCTTGACTGGAAAGGGTTTAGACACCACTGTCTTCGCTGCTGTTGTCTTGGTGGGACGTGGCTGCTGGGGTACTGGAGGTTTATAGGGTTTGAATGTCAAAGCCCTATGTAGGAGGGAGGCTTGTTGACTTTCTCCACCTCTCAGCAGCCTGCTCCACGTCCTTAGGCTCAAACCGGTTCGTTCCCAGAACGGAAGAATATCTGAGCCTGTAGATTCCGGTGCTAGGGGCCTCCCGGTATTGTCTTGGAGTCCTTTGACTCCCTCCCGGGAGGGATGCAGGATTCCAACAACGACGGAGGCAGGCTCATCTCCAACCTTATTCGAGAAGACTTTACCGCGCGAGGTGGGGTTTCCCTCAATGGTGTGATGGAGGAACGTCTCACCTCACGTGACTCTCCTGAGGACGGGAAATCTTCGTCTGAAGGGGAGGTAAAAGTCTGAGGGGGGAGGGTGCCTGCCTCGAAGACTTATGAGGAGACAGCTTCGTCCTCGGAGAAGTTACCGTGTCCGAAACTCCTCTTTTCCTCTTCAGGGAAAAGAGGAATGCAGCCAAGGATTTGTGGCCCAACTCAGAGAGAACAGGCTTGAAAGCCTATGCTACCGGTCTGATTAGAGCCCCAAACCAGGGCTGCCGGCCGACGGCTGCGCTGTCAGACACACTCTCTGGAGGGGGAGTCACCTGTAAGAAGAAAGAAGATAGGGAAGAAATTCCCCCCTACCGGCAAGCTCGCTGTTCTGTGCATGCGGGGGTGGGGGGGGGGGGGGGGGTGCGGTGATGGCGCCCTTACCACGCATTGTCCGGTAGCCTTGTGCGTGGAAGGGTATTGGCGATTGCACTGGGGAGCTCGCTGGCGCTCGCGCCATGGGGAATACCCGGGGCTCGCGTGCACGTGCGCGCGGGCGAGACTTCATAGAGTGCGCAGGAGTCAGATTGACGTGCAGAGATCAGAATGAAGAGCCCGTGCGGGCCAGAATGTTGGCAAGCGCGCGCGCGTACGAGTTTGTTGGTGCATGCGCGGAAGACCATCAGCGCGCTAAAGACTGTCGGAGCGCGCGCGCAGGAGACCATTGGTACCCGCACGGGAAAGACTATCGGAGCGCGCGCGCGCGCAGGAGATCATTGGTACCCGCGCGCGGAAAAGATCGTCAGCGCTTGCGCGCGTAAGAAGATCATCAGCGCTTGTGTGGATCGTCAGCGCTTACGCGCGTAAGAAAATTGTCGGCGCTTCCACGTGTAATAAGATCGTCGGCGCTTCCACATGAAATAAGATCGTCGGCGCTTATTATTATTATTATTATTAAATGCTAAGCTACAACCCTAGTTGGAAAAGCAGGATGCTATAAGCCCAGGGGCCCCAACAGGGAAAATAGCTCAGTGAGGAAAGGAAACAAGGAAAAATAAAATATTTTAAGAATAGTAACATTAAAATAAATATTTCCAATATAAACGATAAAAACATCAACAAAACAAGAGAAAGAGAAACTAGATAGAACAGTGTGCCTGAGTGTACCCTCAAGCAAGAGAACTCTAACCCAAGACAGTGGAAGGCCATGGTACAGATACTACCGCTAGAGAGTTATGGGGTCTTTTGACTGGCCAGACAGTACTACATTGGATCCTCCTCTCTGGTTACGGTTCATTTTCCCTTTGCCTACATACACACTGAATAGTCTGGCATATTCTTTACATATTCTCCTCTATCCTCATACACCTGACAACACAGATTACCAAACAATTCTTCATCACCCAAGGGGTTACTGCACTGTAATTGTTCAGTGCCACTTTCCTCTTGGTAAGGGTAGAAGAGACTCTTTAGCTATGGTAAGCAGCTCTTCTAGGAGAAGGACACTCCAAAATCAAACCACTGTTCTCTAGTCTTGGGTAGTGCCATAGCCTCTGTACCATGGCCTTTCACTGTCTTGGGTTAGAGTTCTCTTGCTTGAGGGTACACTCGAGCACACTTTCCTATCTTATTTCTCTTCCTCTTGTTTTGATAAAGTTTTTATAGTTTATATAGGAGATATTTATTGTTGTTACTCTTCTTAGAATATTTTATTTTCCTTTTTTCCTTTCCGCACTGAGCTATTTTCCCTGTTGGAGCCCCTGGGCTTATAGCATACTGCTTTTCCAACTAGGGTTGTAGCTTAGTAAGTAATAATAAGTAATAATAATAATAATATAGCACTACCCAAGACTAGAGAACAATGGTTTGATTTTGGAGTGTCCTTCTCCTAGAAGAGCTGCTTACCATAGCTAAAGTCTCTTCTACCCTTACCAAGAGGAAAGTAGCCACTGAACAATTACATTGCCGTAGTTAACCCCTTGGGTGAAGAAGAATTGTTTGGTAATCTCAGTGTTGTCAAGTGTATGAGGACAGAGGAGAATCTGTAAAGAATAGGCCAGACTATTCGGTGTCTGTGTAGGCAAAGGGAAAGAACCGTAACCAGAGAGAAGGATCCAATATGGTACTGTCTGGCCAGTCAAAGGACCCCCTAACTCTCTAGCGGTAGTATCTCAACGGGCAGCTGGTGCCCTGGCCAACCTACTACCTACCACGTGTAATAAGATCGTCGGCGCTTGCGGGCGTAAGAAGATTGGCGAGAGAGCGCGCGCGCGGACGACCGTCAGCGCTTATGCGCGTAAGAAGATCGTTGGTGCTTGCGCGTGTAAGAAGATCGACGCGCTCGCTAGTAGCTTGAAGGCTCAGCTGGCAGGACTATCAGGAATTGGGATGTGTCCTTAAAAAAAATGGCGGGCATCCCCCGATGAGGACCGTAAGCAGGTCTGCTTTAGAGTCCAGGACCGAAGTCCTTCATTGCAGCGCAAGGTTGCGCTGGTAGATTGGTAGGTCAGCTGGCAGGACGATCAGGAACTGGGATGTGCCCTTTGGAAGGCCCAGCATCCACCGATGGGACCGTAAAAGGTCCGTGTTAGAGTCCAGGACCGAAGTCCAAAGGACCATGTTGCAGCACAATGAATGAATGATTTAAAAGTTTTCAGGCATCCTGACATCTAAGGTCATTGACGCCGGTAACATTTAATTTATGTATACAAAAATAAAAAATGAAATAAAATAAAAAATTAAAGAGTATTCAATCAAAATCATAAAAATTGAATGTCATAAAAGTTGAATATTTTTCAGAAGACCTGCTTCTGAAATAAATCTAAAAATGCCACTTGCATGGTAGGACACATCATTTCCAAGAATCTTGGCAAGGATGAACCTGCCACCCTCACCTCGAGCCTCAAACATATATCTATTCCGCAAGTTGTTATAATTGGGGCATTCGGTCAACAAATGCCTTACTGTTAGAGGTACTAAACAGTTGTCACAATACGGTTGGTATTGGCCCTTCAGCAGAAACTCATGTGTCAACCGAGTGTGACCAATACGGAGACGACAAAGAGACGTCTCCCATTTTCGGGGCATCATATTATACCTCCAAGGAGATATGTCATTTGTTACTTCCCTCATTTTATTGCCTTCTTGACTATCCCATTGCTGTTGCCATTTATTGCAAACCAATTTCTTGATGTCAGGTAAGAAATCATTACAGGGAATGGGATACCTTCTTGGCAGCAACTCGGATGCAGCCTCCTTAGCCAGTGAATCTGCCTTCTCATTCCCGGACACACCTACATGTGCTGGAACCCAACAAAATTGAACTGTTATACCTCTCCGTCCAATAATGAAAAGCCATTCTAAAATCTTTAAAACTAGAGGGTTATTAGAATTAAAAACTTCCATAGCTTGAAAGACACTCCTTGCATCACTAAAAATTGTAAAATTACCCTCCTTCTCCAACGCTATTTTCTCAATAGCGGTAAATATGCAATACAGTTTGGCAGTAAATATGGAAGTGGTCAGAGGAAGTGCACCTCTACAATTAACCATTACTATGTACTCCAAATCCAATGCCAGCATCAGATTTGGAGCCATCAGTATAGATAAAAGTTGATCCTCTATGTTCTTCAACATGTTCATTAAAGAGAGACCTGGCTTCTAGGTCTGACATATTCTTCTTATCTCCAATAAAATATTTACAAAAAGATATCTCTGGTAACTTCCATGGAGGCGTTGATGATACCTTAAATGGAAGTACCTTATTTCTAATTATATCCAGACTATTTAATAATCGTTTCACCAGAAAGCCATAAGGTTGAGGAGATTTTGGGTGCAACTCAAAGTGTAACGCGTGTCTTACAAGGCTTGCAGTCTGAAAGGCTAGAGAGTTAGGGAGTCTTTGCAATCTAAACCAATACCGAAGAATGGAAGACATTCGGTAAAGGTCTAGAGGTAACTCTCCAGCATCAACAAGGAGACTTGGGATAGGCGAGGTTTTAAAAGCTCCAGTAGACAATCTAATACCTGCATGATGTATCGAGTCTAATATTTTTAACCGGCTTGGGGTGGCTGAAGAATATACCTCACAACCATAACTAATTTTGGAAAAAAATCAAGGCCTTGTATAATTTTAAAATAGTATTGCGGTCTGCCCCCCATGATGTATGGGACAATACTTTTAAAATATTCAGAGCTTCAACACATTTAGCTTTTAGCACTTTTAGGTGAGAAACCCATGTAAGTCTACAGTCAAATATCAAACCTAAAAATTTGGTTTCCGATACACATGGGATCCGTTGACCTTTAATGTATATATCCGGGTCTGGATGCGCTCCCCGGATACGACAGAAATGTACAATAGTAGTTTTACTTGTCGAGAACTTAAATCCATTCATATCGGCCCACTGGATAATTTTGTCAATTGAGAGCTGTAGTTTTCTCTCAACCGTTGCCATTCTGGCTCCAGCAAATGATATGGAGAGATCATCCACAAATAATGTTGAGAGAACATCCCGGGGAATTGCTGAGGATATCCCATTAATTGCTAGTGCAAAAAGGGTTACACTCAGCACACTACCCTGAGGAACTCCTTCTTCCTGGTACTTACTCTCTGATAGTGCTTCCCCACCTCTCACTTGAAAAACTCTAAGTGAAAGAAATGCCTGAATAAATAGTGGCAGCTCTCCTCTCAATCCGATTTCATGAATGGTTTTAAGTATACCAAATCTCCATGTGGTATCATATGCCTTTTCAAGGTCAAAAAATACTGTAACATGGTGCTGTTTGGAAGCAAAGGCTTCACAAATAGAAGACTCAAGTCGTATCAACACATCAGTCGTTGAGTGCATTTTTCGGAATCCACATTGAATCGGTGATAAAATACCTTTCTTTTCAAGGTACCATATCAGCCTTGCATTGACCATCTTCTCCATGATTTTACATAAACAAGATGTCAATGCAATAGGACCATAGTTTGCTGCTAAAAACTTGTCTTTACCGGGTTTTAAAAAGGCTAAAATAATGGCTAGTTCCCAAACACTTGGGTAACTATGATCATGCCATATTCTACTAATAATGCTTAAAATAAATATCTTTGTATTAAAATGTACATGTTTAATCATTGCATATGGAATTCCATCAGGTCCAGGGGCTGTATCATTGCAATGAGCAAGTGCGGAATCAAATTCTCTTTCAATGAAAGGAGAATTATAAGACTCTTCCCTTCTTGTTACAAAGTTAAAATTTTCTTTTCTTCAACGCTCCTATACTGGTGACCAGGGGCTCCTACACACTTGCCGGATACATTTGAAAAATTACTAGCCAGGGCATTGCTAACATCATTTGCTTCAGTTACATACTGACCATTCACCTTCAACACTGGTGGTGGGTTGGAGGTGAATTTGCCAGCAATCTTTTTTACTTTCCTCCACACAGCAGAAGGTGGTGTTCTACTGTTAATGGAGGAAACAAAAGACATCCATGACTGGCGCCTTGCTTCTTTCATGGCACGACGGAACTGTGCTCTACATTTCTTGTACATAATTAAATTCTCATCAGTTCGGAGTCTACGCAATCGTTTTAGAGATCTTCTTGTGGCTCTGTGGAGGGCAGTTAGTTCTGAAGACCACCACGGGACTGGTCGTCGTTTGAATAACCCTGTTGTTTTGGGAATTGAACTGACTCCTGCTGTATGGAGAGTTCCATTCAGTAAGTCTATGGCATCATCGATATTTTCAACCTGTTCAGCATCCCCCTCAATTTCGCTTAGCTCACGAAATTTTTCCCAGTCCGCCTTGTCAAGATTCCATCGTGGCGATCTCTGTAAAGGTGGACCATTGTTGGTGTTTATAATGATTGGTGCATGATCACTAGTATGCCAATCATCTAATGTCCTCCAATCAAAATCAAGAAGGCAGTTAGAGCTTGCAATTGAAAGGTCAATGCATGACAAGGTACCTGTCTGAACATGGAAGTGTGTGGGCTCTCCTGTATTAAGGAGTCCCACATCCTCATTCTCCACAATTGATGAAATAATATTGCCCCTTGTGTTGGCCAAAACATCACCCCATAAAGGATGTCTACCATTCATATCTCCCAGTAAGAGAAAAGGTTGAGCGAGTTGTTGAATGACTTCTGCTAAATCATCATATAAAATATTATCATTTGGGGGTAAGTACAGAGAGCATATTATATATTTTCTCCCTATATCAATTTGTACAACAACTCCCTGCAGGGTTGTACGTATAGACATAGGTATTTGGGGAACATCTCGACGAATGTACATGAGACTTCCGCCATGGCTCCCTGCTTGTTGATTATATGGTGTTCTATAGCTAACATACTCTCGAGGACTAGGTGTTAGAATCAAGCATTCTTTCCTGTAGACATACAATTATGGGGGAATGCTCATGAATTAGGAGCTTAAGTTCTTCATATTTCGCCCTCAAACCCTGACAGTTCCATAGCAAAATGGAGGAGAAAACTATGGATTATTTCTGGAAGACATCTTGGATGAGGTCTTCCCATTAGCAGTTTTTAATTTAACATTATTACCAGTAGGTTTCTTCAGAGGTGGTCTTGTTATGTTGGGTTTTACATTTGTGTTTTTCTTTGTATTCTTTTTATCTATTTGTTGAGGTGGATGGTGGACCTCAACTTGAATTTCTGATTTATTCAGTTCATCTTCTGGTTCATTAGAAACATCAACAGACAAAACATCAAATTTATTTGATGTCATAACCTTAACGTTTCTAATGGAGGGTGGAGAGAGAGATGGAGGTCTCTCTCTTTTACGATTAATAGATGGTGGGATTCGAGGTTTTTGCACCTTTCCCACAACAGGTGCATCAGGTAAGTTAGTCTTAAGTGGAACCTCCATCAGATCAGGCAAGGACATGGCCTGAGAGAGGTTTGTATTTTTTCTTGTAATGGCGGCTGAAGGCTGTACAGCAATGGGCAATGACCTAGTGTTAATACACCGTGGTAAAGCCTCAGGAGGTAATATGGTTACCTCGTTATTTGACATTTTGTCAGATAGTGTACTTTTTTTTTTTGAGCTATTGGCAGCACTAGGTTGGTTTGATTTTAATGCCTTAGCATATGTATTTGATTTATTTAATAGTCTTTTGGCATGGGTCACACTTATATGTTCTAAGTTTGATTTGTTGAGGGCAGCTTCCTCCAACTTATATAGCTCGTAGCTCTTGTCTGTGGATTTGTGATTTGAGCTGCAATTTAAACACCTGGCTCCAAGTGCACACTCTCCATGGTAAGATTTAGAGCAAATACCACACATCTTCTCATTTTTGCAAACTTTGGACGGGAGCCCAAATTTAAAACAATTAAAGCATTGCAATGGCTTCTGCTTGAAGGGTCTTACTTTAATCCTTTCGTTCTCGATAATATTATGAAAAGGTACATCTGCATCCTGGAACGTAAGGATTATCATTGATGTACCTGGGACTTTATGAACTTTCCACACATTTAATGGACACATGGCCAGTATCTCCTCCTCTGTAAAATCATATAGATCTCTGTTAAAAACTACGCCCCTTCCGTAGCTAAAATTTAGGTGGGGTTTGACATCTAACTTAATGTCATCATTACTTATTTTCATATTGGACAACATTACCGACTGTGTACTGGATTTGGCATGGATAAGGAAACTATTTTTTCTGAAACGAGATACATCGCCTGGTGCAATAGTTCCTACTTTTTTCTGAATCAATTTGCATATTTTAAAATAATTCCCTGTAACCCCTTTTGATTCAGCTATAAGCCACATCGGTGGTTTTGGATTTCTCTGGGAGGGCATAACCAAATCTGCGTCTTTTTCCAACCAATCGGCAGGCCTATACACATCCAAATCTTTTGGTACCTTATCGCAGAGAGCAGCAGCCGCAACATTCAAGTTAATAATTTTAATATTATTCAAGTCACTTATTGGACTAAATGCTTCGTCATAACTACTATAAGATATCCATGAATCCCAAGTTTCAGCTTCAAGTTTCATCCTTATTTCTTTTAGGCATCCATAGCATTCAAATGCTTTACATAGATCATCATAATTTGTCTCTACTGAAATTTGTGTAACATGGAGGATTCGAAGTTTCCTCGTGTTACCCAAATTACTTGATTTAGAAATATCAGTAGAATGGTCCTTTCCCGTTCCGAGGTCATCAACAGAGCTTTCCCTTATCACATTAGCAGAGGTTGTCAACAGTGCCGGGGGAGAGTCAGCGTATCCAGGGGATGGGGGTTCGTTCCTTATAGAATCCATTAGACGAAAGAGAGAGAAAAGGGTAAGTTTGATGTACCTGCTAGAGAATGTTAGGCCATCACACGTCGGAAAGGAAATTTGCACTCTCCACTATCGGCACAATGAGAGTATACTTCCCAGATGGTCCACTCCATACCCTACCCGAAGGATAGCATCAAAACAGATATAGAGGCACAGGTGTAAACTGAACCCGCCTGTTAGGACTGAGACCAAGAAATTATGGAATCATCCTCCCCCATATCTATAATGACGGGCTTCCGGCCAAAAGCCGAGAGTCCTACCCCAAGCATTGGATCCCCCTGGATTCCGAAGACCCAACACTTGAGAATAGTTCCGCCAAAAAGGTCCAAACCATCTTCGGGATGGCTGAAATCATCTAATACTCTCACATATAGCTTTGAATGCAAACATCTCCCAACCGTGATACCTCCTCCCACTCATCAAAGCAGGCAGCAATAAAGGATGTATGAACATCCCCGCCGGGGCTACAATGGATGTAAAAACATCCAAGCCATAGGAGAAAAACAAAAACAAAAACAAAAATTAATAAATATATATGTACATAATATATACACACATATAGAGGGAAATTTTTCTCATAGAGTTAGGAAAGCAAGACTAAAGAAAGTTTATGAAATTAGGATAAGGTCGAAGTAATATTGAGAAAAAGAAAAAGGTGAAAGAGAGAAATTTAGATTCAAACTGGGGGAGCAATTTTCCCAAGTTCGAGAGCCCTCTTGCCCGTCACCAAGTTTCAGCACGGGAATGAAATGCCGTGCTGAAGCTCAATGACTTCATCAAGGCATTCTCTCATGAAGAGGGACGTTGCAGCACAAGGTAGAGGTCACTGGAAGTTCTGCTTAATCCTCCGAGGCGGAGTCTCAATGAGAGACCTCTCCCGCGATCGAGAGAGGTGCCCTTCGTAGAAGAGACTTGAAGACACTCGTGGAGAAGACCCTTAGGGCCGTTGGATCAGCAAGCTGACCTTATCAGTAGCAATCCTCCGAAGAGGAGTCTCTATGAGTGGTCTCTCGTGCGAACGAGAGAGGCGACACTTTGTAGAAGAGACCTGAAGACACTCTTGGTGACGCCCCATAGGGCCGTTGGATCAGCAAGCTGACCTTATCAGGAACGATCCTCCAAAGACAAGTCTCTATGAGTGGCCTCTCTCGCGAACGAGAGAGGTGAACACTTCGTAGAAGAGACTTGCCAAGACTGCGCTCCCCCCCTGAAGGAAGAAAACTCAGCAAGGGGGGATAAAAGGCTGGCCAAAGAGCAGCAACAGTAGTCGAAGGCGATGAAATTATTAAGGTATGGCAAGTTCTCCCTCTGAAGGGAGAAAACCTCACACCTGGGGAGGAAACTTCCCTCGGAAGTGAAGTTGTCCAACCCCTTGAGGCAAACCTCCTTTAGTGATCTAAGATGATCTGAAGTGCTGGTATGTTGTCGCGGGAGTACTTCTAAGAGAAGGGATAATGCCCATGACGATGTCCTCTGAGGGACGGCAGTGACAGCAGATTCCCCAGGCATGAACAGGACAGCTCTGCTTCGTTGGCACTCTTTAGTCGAACGAAGAAAAACTGCATAGTCAACTGGGAAAATAAAATTAAATAATTATTTCAACAGAAATTCCCTAGGGAGGAACTCCGAAGAGGAACCCCAAGGGAAAAACATAAAATAAGAATATAGTATGCGCCCACCTTCCCCAGATGACATCCACGGGAGAAAGGGGGGGGGGCAGAGTAACGATAATAAAAAAAACAGAATTAATTATCTAAATCGTCTAAGAATATTCACTAAAAGTGAGAACCACTGACCCCCCGAAGGGAAGTGTTCCCCACGGAGAAAGCTGAAAAGTTAAAATACGATTAAATTTCACTAAAAATAATTGAGACAAATAAACGGAACAGCAACTTAACCCGCAACGGGAAAGGAGCTTCCGTAATAGTACGTAGTAGAGGTGAACGACCTCGAGTGGAGAGAGACCGTAGTCAATCTAAAAAAAGGACACACCCCCTTCGCTGAGAATCCAAGTTTCCCGTAGGAAAAGAGGAAAAGCGAAGATAGTAGATGAATGAAGAGAGTCCAGGCGATGGACCAGAGAGGGAGAGGTCGTTCCCCACAAAGTGGAACTGTGGTGGCCTTGCACTACGCAAGAGACGTTGTCGTACATCACACACACAGCACAAACACTGAAAAGAAAACTTACTACATTTCTATACACAAATATATACATAAACATTAAGAATGTTTATATATGACAAATTCAGAGATAATTTGTATTTTTTCTAACCATACAAACCTTAGCTACTCTATTTACGTGGGGTATTACTTTCGGCGTAGCTGAAATGGCGAGCCATTAGATTTTTAACGAGGGTTAACTACCCTCTCGCTAGCTAGCGAGGGGGTAGGAGAGAGGTAGCTAGCTACCCCTCCCCCCTCACAGACCGGTGAACTGATTCACTTCGCTTAGAGGTAGGACTTGCCTTGGGGGACAGGGCTGGCGGGCAAATATGTGTAAATAGCTAAGGTTTGTATGGTTAGGAAAAATACAAATTATCTCCGAATTTGTCATTTGTTCCGTAACCAAAATACAAACCACGCAATTTACATGGGGTGACTTTCCCCTTAGGAAGGGTGGAAAGTCCCAGCCTTACTGGCTTTGGCTTTGCTCGGGGACTCAGATCAGAGTGAGCAGCACTTCGAGAAAAAGAGTCCCTGCACCTCGCAAGTTCCTTGCTCCGCAAGAAACGCGCGGCCTACATAAGCTTGTGTGTGGAGGGATGAAGTGTGACTTGTCCTAGGGAGTTGACCTGAAATCCCTGACGGTATTCTAGGATGGGACGTTCCCAATACCTCATCGTCAGGGTATGGGGGACGTGACAGTATTACCTTAATACAGTGGTACCTCTACATACGAATTTAATCCGTTCCACAACCTACTTCGGATGTAGAAACGAATTTTCCCATAAGAATACATGGTAATTTATTTAATTCGTTCCTCAGCCTAAAGACCCATAATAAATCCTTAATAAATGGCTACACATAATTACACATAACAATAACATAACTGCATAATATGGAAGAAGCATGTAAAAAAGATAATTATAAAGAAATAATGAATAAAAAATGTATTTTATTGCCACTTTACCTTAGAGACAGGCCATCGCAGGTGTAGGATTTGCTATGCCACGAGGAGACTGACGATCGGCGAGAAGGTAGACATGGTGTTTAATCTCTCTCTCTCTCTCTCAAAGTCAAAAACCTTTATTCCATTATAAAAGAGAGAGAGAGAGAGAGAGAGAGAGAGAGAGAGAGAGAGAGAGAGAGAGAGAATCAAACAAAAATAAAAAATTTCAAGTAATTTTTATTTTTCCTAACATACTTACCGAGAAACTACTTTCTTTTGGAGTCACTTGTGATCCCTCTTTCTCGACCAAGGTTTTTCGCGCCGTTACCCCCCCTACTCCATTCTCTACATAGGCCTACCCCCGCCGCCAAGGAATGCGCCCCGAGGGCAGGATTAGGGCAGGTCACTGCTTCTTTGGGTCATTCTCCTCATTAAGTTCGTCGTATAGCCCAACTTGGCAATGGAAAGATGGCACTTGCGGACGGAAGGGAGGGCCATTACCCGAAAGTAGTTCTCGGTAAGTATGTTAGGAAAAATAAAAATTACTTAAAAATTTTTTATTTGTTCCAACACAAAATACTTACCGAGAATTACTTTCTTTTGGAGACTTATACTTTAGGAGGCGGGAGTGCTATTCTGACACTTGACTCGGCACGTAGGGCCTAGAGGGCTATGGAATGCGGGGGCCTATCAGAGTGCGGGAGTGAGGGTAACTGCGCAACCTTACGCTATTATCTAAGACTTACCTCTTAAAAAATTCTTCTGAAGATTCCCTCCGGATGTAGTCGCGAAGAATGTGTTCATCGTTGGGGACAGCCTCTGGCCTTACCGCTACACAGCCTGGAGGGTGGCCATGACTGTCCCAATGGAGAACCCGTCCAAGGATTTCCTTGAATAATCCTTGAGGTAGTGGGCAGTAAAGGTTGACTGGTGCGACCAAGTGCCTGCCTGTAGGATCTGCCCCACCGCCATGTTTCTCTCAAAGGCCAAGGAGGTGCTCAGACCCCTGATGTCATGGGGCCGGGGAGTGCCTGGCACTGCCATTTTATCCTCTTCATAGGTTCTAGCGATGACTTGTCTCAGCCAGAAGGAAATTGTGTTCTTGGAAACTTGCTTCCTATTAACACCTGTGGAAACGAAGAGGTTTTTGATACCTGGTCGGAGTGAGAGACGTCGAATGACAAACCATGGATCTCTCCCACTCTCTTAGCGGACGCCAAGGCCAGCAAGAAGACGGCCTTGAGGGTGAGATCTTTGTCCACGATATTCTTCAAGGGTTCAAATGGGGAACGACACATCATCTTCCGGAACTTGCCTAAGTCCCACTGGGGCACCTTTCCCGCCTGTAGGGGGCAAGACTGCTCGAAGCTTTTGACAAGCATCGCTATGTGTCTCGAGGCCCCCAGGTCGATGCCCTTCAGGGGGAAGACTTGGCCTAAGGCAGCCCGAACCCCTTTTTTATGGCTGGGATTGACATCCCTGCTTTGTCCCTGAGAAACACCAGAAAATCTGCTATGTCTGGGACAGAGGCCTTAAGAGGTCTAATGTGCCTCTCAGAGCACCACTTCGTGACGGAGGTCCATTTTGTCTGGTAGACCGCGGCTGACAACTTTCTCAGGAATAGAGACATTCTCTTAGCCGTGGAGGAAGAATATCCTTCTTTCTTCAGGAGCCGCTCTTTAGTCTTCAGTCGTGAAGACGTAGGGAGAGTGGGCTGTCGTGGAGCTTGAGAAAGTGAGGCTGGTGCAGAAGGTCTGACCTGGCAGACAGAGGCCACGGCGGTTGACTCGATAGGTCTTTTAGATCCGCGAACCACTCTCTCTCTCCGGCCACCAGGGCGCTACCAAAGTCATCTTTAGGTTTCGTGCCGTCTTTACTCTGTTGAGCACTTGTCTTATCAACGTGAAAAGGGGGAAAGGCGTACACATCCAGATTGTCCCATTTGTGTTGAAAAGAGTCTTCTAAGGCTGCTTTCGGGTCTGGTACAGGGGAGCAATAGACTGGGAGTTGGGCGTTGAGGTTGTTGCAAAGAGGTCAACCACCGGGGAACCCCAGCGTTGAATGATGAGCTTGGCTATTCCTGGGAGAAGGGACCATCCTGTCCCTACTATGTGGCCCATTCTGCTGAGGCCGTCGGCCAGAACGTTTTTCTTCCCGGGAATGAACCTTGCTAACATCACCACTTGATTTTCTTCCGCTCAATCTAGACTCTCTATGGTGAGATCGCACAACTCCTTCGATTACAAGTACACCCTGTACCCTGCTTCTTTATGTATGCCACTACCGTGGCGTTGTCGCACATCAACGCCACGGTGTTCCCCTTTAGCAGACATGCGAAGTGTAGGCACGCCTTCTGGACTCCTTCCAACTCCAGGACATTGATGTGGAGTTGCCTCTCCCCTTCCAACCAGGTCTCTCGTGCCGTTTCGTCGAGGAGAAGGGCTCCCCATCCCTGGTTGGAGGCGTCTGTGAACAGTAGTAACTCGGGAGGGCCAGTCCCGAAGGTCGTCCCCTTGAGTGAGTTTGACTGGCAATGCCACCATTCTAGGGAGGGTCTCGTGTTTGGAAGGACGGGAATTAGCACCTGCTGTGAATCCGTCTGTCACCAGAGGTTCCTGAGATTCCATTGGCTGGATCTGAGCCTTACCCTCCCTTGGGGAACTAGGTTCTCCAATGAGACCAGGTGACCTATCAGCCTCTGCCAGTCTTTCGCCCTCCTGGGGTGTTCTGACAGGAAACGGCTGACTAATGTGCCTGAGGTTTCTTATCTTATCCTCCGAAGGGAAAATTTTCCCCGAATGATGTCTAATGTCATTCCCAAGTAGTTCATTCCGGTGGATGGGGATAGATTAGACTACTTCGGGTTGATTACGCTCCCCAGATCCTTGCAAAACTGGAGGAGACTTCCCCCTTGTCCCTCCAAGAGGACCATTGAGGTGGAAAGAAGCCACCAGTCGTCCAGGTATCTGATAAGGCAGATGCCTCGTTCGTGAGCCCCACTGCGACAGCCGTGGAGACTCTCGTGAACACTTTGGGCGCTGTTGACAGACCAAAAAAAAGGGTCCTGAATTGCAGGATCTGGGAACCCTATTTCACCCGGAGGAACTTCCGACCCGAGGTGTGGACCGGAATCTGGAAGTATGCATCCCTGGGGTCGATGGTCATCATATAATCTTTCTCCCTCAAGGACAGCAGGACTGAATTCTGAGTGTCCATTTTGAAGTCCGTCTTCTTGATGAACCTGTTGAGAGCTGACAGATCTATAACCGGTCTCCACCCCCGGTCGCTTTCTCCACCAGGAACAGGCGACTGTAGAAACCTGGCCCTGGGAGAAGAACTTCTTCCATGGCACCCTTCTCTAGCCTGGACGACACCTCCTCTTGAAGGGCGGTCCTCTTTAACGGGTCTTTGGGATCTAGTCATTCTATCCGGTTGGCCGGAAAAAGCGGGGGTGGTTCCGTTAGGAACGGAAGTCTGTAGCCCTCCTTTAGTACGGACACTGTCCAAGGTTCTGCTCCTTGAGCCTTCCATGCTTTCCAATGACGTCTGAGGCATCCTCCAACCCGAGGGTTGGGCAGGGATAGGGGGCCTCCCACTCTTATCTTCTTCTAGAGGGGTGGCCTGATCTGCCTCTCCTAGAGGTGGAGTAACCCGACCTGAAGGAGCTTGAGGGCGCTGGAGCTCCCCTGCGGAGGGGCTGAGGCGTTGCGGACCAGGAGGAAGAGGGGGGCTTCTCTCCTCGTAGTGCTGGTAGAGGCTTGGTGGTGTCGCGGCACTATCCAAGACGGACCTCT